>NW_016107487.1:421858-423324 GCF_001604975.1 Cebus imitator | reverse complement strand
GTTCCATCAATACCTAGCTTATATGAGGGTTTTTAGCATAAAGGGCTGTTGAATTTTGTCAAAGGCCTTCTCTGCATCAATTGAGATAATCATGTGATTTTTGTCTTTGGTTCTGTTTATGTGGTGAATTACGTTTATAGACTTGTGTATGTTGAACCAGCCTTGCATCCCCGGGATGAATCCTACTTGATCATAGTGGATAAGCTTTTTGATGTGCTGTTGCAATCGGCTTGCCAGTATTTTATTGAAGATTTTTGCATCTGTGTTCATCATGGATATTGGCCTGAAGTTTTCTTTTCTTGTTCAGTCTCTGCCAGGTTTTGGTATCAGGATGATGTTGGTTTCATAAAATGATTTGGGAAGGATTCCCTCTTTTTGGATTGTTTGGAATAGTTTCAGAAAGAATGGTACCAGCTCCTCTTTGTGTGTCTGGTAGAATTCGGCTGTGAACCCGTCTGGACCTGGGCTCTTTTTGGGTGGTAGGTTCTTAATTGCTGCCTCAACTTCAGACCTTGTTATGGGTCTGTTCAGGGTTTCGGCTTCTTCCTGGTTTAGGCTTGGGAGGAGGCAAGTGTCCAGGAATTTATGCATTTCTTCCAGGTTTACTAGTTTATGTGCATAGAGTTGTTTGTAATAATCTCTGATGATGGTTTGAATTTCTGTGGAATCTGTGATGATATCCCCTTTACCATTTTTATTGCATCAATTTGGTTATTCTCTCTTTTCTTTTATTGCTTTAAAGTCTATTTTATCAGAGATGAGAATTGCAATTCCTGCTTTTTTTTTTTGCTCTCTATTTGCTTGGTCAATCTTCCTCCATCCCTTTATTTTGAGCCTTTGTGTATCCTTGCATGTGAGATGGGTTTCCTGGATACAGCACACCGATGGGTTTTGGCTTTTTATCCAATTTGCCAGTCTGTGTCTTTTGATTGGGGCATTTAGTCCATTTACATTTAGGGTTAATATTGTTATGTGTGAATTTGATACTGCCATTTTGGTGCTAGCTGGCTGTTTTGTCCATTAGTTGATGCAGATTCTTCATTGTGTTGATGCTCTTTACCATTTGGCGTGTTTTTTTGAGTGGTTGGTACTGTTTGTTCCTTTATATGTGTAGAGCCTCTTTCAGGAGCTCTTGTAAAGCTGGCCTGGTGGTGATGAAATCTCTGAGTACTTGCTTGTTCGCAATGGATTTTATTTTTCCTTCGCTTATGAAGCTTAGTTTGGCTGGATATGAGATTCTGTGTTAAAAGTTCTTTTCTTTAAGGATGTTGAATATTAGCCCCCACTCTCTTCTGGCTTGTATGGTTTCTGCAGCGATATCTGCTGTGAGTCTGATGGGCTGTGAGTCTGATATCCCCTTTATCGTTTTTTATTGCATCAATTTGGTTATTCTCTCTTTTCTTTTTTATTAATCTGGCTAGTGGTCTGTCTATTTTGTTGATCTTTTCAAAAAACCAGCTCCTGGA
>NW_016107487.1:413863-418868 GCF_001604975.1 Cebus imitator | reverse complement strand
GGCGGGCTGCCTCGGTAATGGCGGACGCCCCTCCCCCACAGAGCTGGACCGTCCCGGGTTCAGCTGCGATTGCTGTGAAAGTCTCAATCCAGAGTTTGTGGTTGCTGTTCTTTTGTGGGGGTGGGACCAGCCGAGCCTGATCGCCTGGCTCCCTGCCTCAGCTCCTTTTTTAAGTTGGTGTTCCAGTCGCCTGTTGAAGAGGCGCCGGGGTCTGTTTGTTTTCCCCTGCGGCCACTCACTGTGCTGGCTTAAACAGCGGCACTGAGGTTTGTGGCGCTTTTCTTTTTTTTTTGCCCTGGAATCTACTGTCCTGGTTCTCTGCTCAGTCCCCTTTTTAAACAGACGAATGGGCGACTTCCCGTGGCTCCAACCACCAGCCAAAAGGGCACCCGGATCGGTGTATTTTGTACGGAGAAACGGAGAACCAGAGAACCACTGCTCCGGGGCGCCGACAAAGCAGCCGCGCAGGGCAAAGCAGTGGCACCGACCAAAACAGCCACGCTGGCCACCGTGGAGCTCCTCTGCCTGGGAATTTCCTAGTCTGTGGGCAATAAAAATGCGGCCTCCACTCACCCTCTGCACATTCACTGGGAGCTGCAATCCTGAGCTGTTCCTAAACAGCCATCTTGGATCCTCCTCCAGATTTTCTATATACTGTTTTCTGACTAAGAGATGTTTTAGATTCTGATGCAGTAGAATTTACTAATCTTTTCCTTTATGATTGTATTTTTAATGTCATATATAATTTTTTAAATGACCATATACTTAGTTTCAAACACTGAAAATACCTTAAAGCCTTAGAAATTCTGATTTTTGTGCTAACATATGAAAACTAGAAAGTGAACTTGAAACTGAAATGAATTTAGTTTCACTGCCAAGGTCAATGACATACACAGAGTAAGCAAACAAAAGATAAAGGAAATTAGATATGTCATTTTAATAATTTAAGGCATTACTGGTAAAAGGTTCTTCAAATCATGCTAACATTTCACATTTCTTTTAAAGATAAGTAATGGTGTTACACTAGGTTATGTGTATGTATATATGGCTTATTATATTGTTGGTGATTTCTAAGAACCTGAGAAAACTAAAGCTAGTATTTCAACATAGGAAGCATAATTCATCCTGAAGGGAAAAAAAAAAAACCAGAAAAAGGTATTTAAAATTTTGAAATTTAAGGAATAAATAGCAAATTCCAACACATGAATTGGGTTCTTACACCTAATCAAGCTCAATTACTTGTTTTCCTTCAGTTAGGTCTCTGCTTTGTCACAAGTGAATGAAATATCTGAATTGCAAGGCTAAGTCTTAATTTCACTCATACTACCCTGTAAAGCAAAGATTCAGTACAGCCCATATCCCAGGACTCAGAGTCAAGGGACAAAATTGCAAAACCATTTTGGCAGAGAATTCACCTGTGTAAATAATGCCTCAGTTTTACAACAATTTCCTCTGTTTCACCTGTGTGTTTTCTCTACTTTAACATATTGCTTTTGTGTATGGGGCAAAAATCCAGACAAAAGTCACCTAAGTGACTGGGCATGGGACAGATTCTTTTCTGTATCCCCCTATACAATGATAATTAAGGAATTAAAATGTTATAAAAGATTTGAGCAAACACTATAGAACAGACAACTTTATTTAGAACTAAACTAAAACTCCATTTAATAATCTTCTACATGTTGACTATAAAACAGTTTAAGTTGTTTTTGACCTTTTTTGTTTGTTTTTACATAGAATTGATTCCACAGAGCAGGAGTGAAATAAAATGCAAATTCCCACCTTTGAGGTTTTACCGTGAAAAATTTCAGCTGGGAAGATGATTTTCTTTTTACAGTAACTACTCATTATCCACAATAATGAAGAATAAAGATGGCCTGGATATAGAATCCAATAAGAGTTCCAAAAACTTATTTTGGCCAACCATTTCATTCTCTATCATCATCAAATGATCTAACAGAGAGGCACAAAGGGAGGAAAGAGCACTGTTCTGAGTCTTTCCTACTTCACTGTGTGTGCTCATTACCAAATGGAGGTGTTAATGAGCATGAAAAGTATCTAAAACACAGTCCAAAGAAGAAATAAATAGAAAGTAGATCCAATGTGTTTAAGCTGTGCTTTCAGGATATGAGAAGGCCAAACTAAACCACCATTCCCCACGTCCCAGAGAACTCAACAGAGCCAGCCCTGCATCATCCTGCTCTCACTCGGGAGTGTTTTCTTGGGACTAACACCAAGCCACTTTCCAGCAAAGTCTTTAGGGGTCAGTTAGGGATATGTTGTCATTTGACCACACTGGCTGCCTCTCTCTCCAGAAATAATGACAGGCATGTTTTTAAAATCACCTCTCCTCATTTTCTAAGACAAGGATTGGAATGCTGCCTTTAGCATTTTAGCTGTTATTAAACCAAAAGTATTTTAGTTTCTATTGAAATAATATTATAGCTTCTATTATTTCATCTATTTAACATTCTCTCTTTGAACAGCTTTCATTTTTTAAATCGGCAATGTTTGTCCATCTACTCATATCTTAAATCAAAATGAAAATAAGTATTAAATTTATACTGAAAGCATTTAGAAGTCCAGACTAAAAATAAACTCAGTCCAACTCTGGTTGTAAGGGAAATCTATGGTAATGACTATACATTTTACAACAAATTTTTCCTAATACATATTCACTACAGGAAGTTTGAAAAACAAAAAGTGGAAAAAAAATCACATCAACCAAAGAAAAAATATCAATCACTTGTTTCGGTTTTTTTCTTCAATGTAAATGCATGCCTAGGTTTTTAAAACACAAATAGTTTTTATTCTGTATCAACAACTTTGTTGAAATTTAAAAGTATTACGTCAAGAGCAATTTCTCACATTATCAAAACTTCCTTGAAAGCCTAAGTTTTAAATGGTTGCATATTTCAACTCACACCATAATTTTTAAAACTACTTTGCTATTATAGTTGCTTTGAATATTTTGCTATTACAGCAAGTAATAAGAACTGCTGTTAAGATCTGTATAACTTATCTCAAATAATAAGAACTGCTGTTAAGATCTGTATACCTAGACAGATAGTCTAGGTATTGACTATTTGCTAGAAATAGTAATTTAGTCTTCCACCAGCAGCGTATATAAATGTCCACCTCACTGTATTCTTTTGACTGGCACAGACTTTTTCATCTTATTACAATTTTACTTAATTGTTAGGTTGAAATAATAATACCTTTTAAAATTTGGGTTTCTTTGATAGAAATATGTATTTCTTCTATATAAATGGTATGTTGTGGCTATTTACATATTTTATGTAAATGTTTTATATAAACTGACTATAAATATACAGATCAACAAGAATAAAACAAAACCTTAATAATAAAATATGTAGTTATCATATATACATATACATTTGTGGCAAATAATTTTCCTAGTTCATGACATGGCTTTAAAATTATATGTTAATAAATGACCCCAGCAAATCCACTCTGAGGTATATATCCAAGAGAAATGAAAACATACATAAAAACTTGAACAAAAATGTTGGCAGCAGCATTATTTATAATAGCTGAAAGGTGGAAAAAATCCAAAAGCCTACCAACTGATGAATGAACAAAATCTCTCTCTCACACACACATACACACAATGAAATACTACTTAGCCATGAAAAAGAATGAAGTACTGATAAATGCTGCAATGTAGACCACCTCTAAAATCACTGTAAGTGAAAGAAGTCAATCATAAAAACCCACATATTGTATGATTCCATGTATATGAAATATCTAGAGGAAAACAGATTAGTGTTGTCTAGGGCTGGTGAAGAAAGAGCAACAGGGAATAACTGCTAATGAACGAGTTTCTTTTTGGGGTGATAAAAATGTTCTATTTTGACAACTCTATGAATATACTTAAAAAATCATTGACTTATACATTTTAAATGAATGAATTGTATGATATGTACTGATATCTTAATAAAGCTGGGTTGTCTTTTTAAGAGATGGGTAATCTCACTAGGTCATCCAGGCTGGAATGCAGCGGCTATGCACAAGCATGATCATTGCCCACTATAGCCTTAAACTCCTGGGCTCAAAGGATCTCCTGCCTCAGCCTCCTGAGTAGCTGGGGCCATGTGTGTGTCACCACGCCTAGCTTCAAGCTGTTTTTAAAATGTATGTATTAAAACAGGATGGTCTATTAAGACTCCTGCAAAAACAGCAAATTTGTCTAATCTAATTTTTAGAAAAGTTTGTAATACTGCATATTTATTGAAGCTATGTTGTTAGGTAACAGATTGCTCAGGGCAATTATATTTTTTTGGAAGACTGTTATTAATATGAAATATCTTTCTTTTTCGTATTTTATGATTTTGCCTTAAATTCTATTTTGTCTCATGTCAACATTGCTATGTCTGTCTTTTTCATTTATGTGGAATATTTTTATCCAAATCTTTAATATCGAGGTTTTTTTCTTTAGAAGTGTCTCTCGTATATATATATAACTTAGAGCTCTTAAAGTCTGAGGTTCTATTAACAGGGGATTTAGACCATTCACCTTTAAACACCTATTCCTTATTCCTATATTTTCTTTTCTCTACCTTTGGATGAAATTATAAACCTGTTACATTTTACTGTCATGATTTATATTAAATACGTTATTTGTGGTTGTTCTTCATGTGTTTCAGATTATATTTTTAATCAAATTCTAGAGTTAATTTGTATCTTAATTTTTAATCAAATTCTACGGTTAATTTGTATCTGAATATTTTTCCTGGAAAAGAATCTTAATACTTTTATCATTTCTTTTTCTCCTACTCTTCCATGTTGAATTGATCTGATCCAGACTTAAATATATAAAGATTAACATCAGAAACTTTAAAAACTATCAGGCTCAACTATACATTTTACTCTGTGTGTGTATATTTTAAAGTACACCTCTGTTACCCATGTCATGTCTTTCCCTTCTTTGGCCTTGTCCCTGCTTTTTGGAAGGGAGTACTTCTTTTTTTTTTTTTTTTTTTTT
>NW_016107487.1:403900-413583 GCF_001604975.1 Cebus imitator | reverse complement strand
GACATCATCTTCTTTAGAGAGATTGAAAAGTTTGCGGATTCTGCTAGCTCTTTTGGGCCCCAGGCGACGAGGCACAGTGGTATCAGTTAGTCCAGGAATATCTTTCTCTCCTTTTTTTACAATAACCAAGTTGAGAACGCTTAGATTAGCATCCACAATGCAACCACGAACTGATTTTCTCTCTCTTTCTCCAGTTCTCCTTGGTCTGTAACAGGAATGCCCCTTACTCAGTAGCAGGCGGACACAGCCATGAGTCAAGACACCCTGCTTCATGGGGAAACCTTGTTTGTCGTTCCCACCACTGATTCGGACCACATAACCCTTCCATTCTTCACCCAGAGCGTCAGCAGCAACTTCTGTCGCCATACGCTTCTCATAAAAAGTACGAAGTTTGCGTTCATCGTCCACTTCAATGAGTTTCTGGCAGCCAGTGGCTGGGAAGGAGATGTTCAGCTTCATCTTGAAGCAGCTATACGCCTTCCAGGCGCCACGGAAAAGAGCGGAAGGGAGTACTTCTATAAATTCTTTCAAAGAAGGTGTGAAACAATCAGAGAAGGTGAATCATTGCAGGTACAAAATTGTTTTTATTTTCCACTCACAGAGTTGATAATTTGCCTGATATAGAATGATGAGTTCAAAATGTTTTTTCCCGCAACTTCATTTATTTCTTTTTTACCAATAATAGGTCTGATGTCAATCTGATTCTTTCCTTTGTAGATAAATTATGTTTGCTCTCTGAATACTTAGTTCCTCTTTATCACATATTCTGAAATTTCATAAGCAGGCATTTAGTGTATGCCTTTTGTTATTCTTTACTTCTGTACTCACTAGGTGTTTTCAGAAGACTTGTCTGTCTTCAGTTTGGGAAATTTTCCTCTATTACTTCCGTGATTATAACTCCATACTACTTCAATTTTACATCAGATGAACACTGAAGTTTTAGAATGTCATCTGTATCATATGACTTTTTGTTCATGCTTTCCACCTTTTTCAGTTCAAAACTGCATTCTGAAGGAACTCAATCTTCCAACTCATTAATTTGCTTTTAGCTGTGTCCACTCTATTTTATCCAAGTATGCATTTTAATCCTAATTATATTCTTAAATTCTAAGATATTTGATTGGTTTGAATTCATTTTAATATATATTTTCTTTTAAAATGCAATAATCTCTCTTTTCTCTCTATGAGTCTTATTTTTACTTATTTCAAAGTCACCACAGGTTTTCCTCAAATGTTCAATCATTCTTGGTAGTAAGATCATTTCAGAGTCCCTGTCTATCTATGTTTCTGTTTACTATTCCCCACCTCCAGTGATAATGTGGGAAATGTGGGGCACCATGCCAGGGGTCATGCACATGGCAAGAATTTGTCTTTTCAGGGTGAGGCTCCTTGGACTTCCTCACAATCAAAGGTCTCTGGAGGTATCTCCCAGCCTCTCTGGCCTATGTTAAGCTCAGTGCTTTAGCTTGGATTCTGAGTATATTGGAGGAGGAGGTTAGTACAGGCCTAGCTCCTCTATATGTATCTCCTTATCTAATATTTCAGACCCCCTCCCTACTATTTGAATTTGACTAGTTTGGCTCTACCTGGAATTGCACCTACCTCAAGAACACAGTGACACACAATGTGACTCCACCAGGTTTTTTTTCTCCATGGGTGTGATTCCTCATGCTTAGTATCTGTCAGAAATTCCTGAGATTTCCATCCACTAATGGGAGGGGCCCTTCTTGTCTTCCCATGCTGTTATCAATTTATTCAAATAAATATGGATTTATATAGGTATATATGTACATCTTTTCTGTCAGCTCATGGAATTAGGACTTGTGAACATGCAAGTGATGATGGTAGGATAATTAAAGAATATCATCGGTTCAGCCTACCATATTGATCATATTCTCAGTTTCATTATTTGCTGAACAGTGCATAGTCCTATGTTAATATGGCTATTTTTTTTAATCTCATACTTGTATATCCAACTCTTATCTGATATCTTTCCTTGGATTTTTTTATAGGCATCTCAACCTTAACATTTCTAAAACTGAATTACTGATCTTAACCCACCAAACCTGCTCTACTCAAGCATCATTCACATATCAGAACCCCTGGAGCAAATTCTTCTTAATTCCTTTTCCCTCACTAATCACCAAGTAGTCCCTACAAAATAGACTTAACTTCTTTCCATCTTTACTGCCATTAACTCTGTCCAAGCACTATCATTTCTCACCTGGGCTAGTATAAGAGCCCCCTAGCTGTTCCTATTGCTTCTCTTCTTCCGAATTCACTTTTCCCAGAGCAGCCAGGGTCAATGCTTAAAAATATAAATCAGATTATGTCACCCACCCTTGCTTCAACTCTTCTATTACTTCTCACTGCTGTTAAAAATGAATTCCAAAGTCTTTCACATTAAATATTATCTCTGAATCCCAATCTGGAGGTTAGGTCTCCATTATTTGCTTAGAGATCTCTTTGAATAGCTCATTAGTCTGCCCACATTCCATAAACTTGAAATCTTCTCTTTATTCAACTACCTTGCCAAGATGCTCCATAACTTTATCTTGAATGAATATAATTCCTCTTCACTATAATGTCTATATCACAAAACTGTTATAGTTGTACTTTTTCTTTTTTGAGATGGAGTCTTGCTCTGTCACCCAGGCTAGAGTGCAGTGACGCGATCTTGGCTCATTACAACCTCTGCCTCCTGGGTTCAGGCAATTCTCCTGCCTCAGTCTTCCAAGTAGTTGGGACTACAGGTGCACGCCACCATACCTGGCTAATTTTTCTATTTTTAGTAGAGATGAGGTTTTGTCACGTTGGCCAGGCTGGTCGCAAACTCTTGATCGACCTCAAGTGATCCACCAGCCTCAGCCTCCCAAAGTGCTGGAATTACAGGTGTTAGCCACCGCGCCTAGCCAGTTGTACTCTTTAGATACCGGACATTTCTGTCTACTTGTAGCTAGATCAGTCCCCTTAGAAACTATCTTTCTGAAATAAGTAAGTCCAGTTAGAGGTCTGAATGCCTTAGTCCAACTTGCTGTAAAATGCAAATATTCCCAGTTGAATCTCAATATATGACAGGTGAATGCAAGCTTTGCTATCATGTGATCTTGGGTAAAAGTCTTAAGTACTCCAGGACACAGCCTCTTTTTCTATCAAATGAGGGGGTAGGGATACATGAATCCTAAGGTCTCTTTTATATCTAGTAGTCACAGATTCCATGATATAATGTATTTCTTTAGAAAACAGTGTGGCACAGTACTTATCATTCAAATCCCATAAAAATTATACAGAAGGAAATACTCTACTTCACATTTAACAACTTTCGACAAAGACGAAAATAATTAGACCCAAGCCTTCTGGAGACAACTTAAGCTCCATGTATCATTTTGTTATCACCATAAATTCACTCTGTCAAGATTTAATGCTGTCTTGAATTGTCCGATGAACACATATAACCTCAAGAATTAAAAATACAGTAACAACAAAAACAAATGCTAATATTACCTACCACTTCTCTAATCAGGCATAAGATCTACTTACCTACTGTGAACATCAAGTTCAATTCATGATATCACTATTGCAATTATTTTAGAACGCCACGAACTGCAGCCATGGAAGGTAACAAACTTAACCAACTGAATGGTTTTAGACTATTTTGGGTAATGACCAAAAACAAACAATCTCAAGCACGAATGGAAAACACAGGAAAAAAACAAGGCACAGAAGGTACCAAAGACATCTCCTTGAAAGGTCAATTAAAATCAATAGTTCATACTGGTTTACACAAAGAGCCAACATGTCACCATAGCACCTCCACTTATATAATGTTGAAAGAAGAGGCTCTCTCTCCCAATTAGTTATCAGTTTCATATAGTGTTTTCATAGTCTTTAAATCTGACCATAGTCAATTCTAAGTCTTAATCAAAATCATTAACACCAGAACAATAACAAAAATCATTCCCTCCTTCCCTAATAACTCAGAACTCCTAACTACCTTCCCACAAATTGTACAATCCTGAAAATGGGAATCTACTCCCACAGACACTTAATTACTATGCCAGGTTTGAGTGCTGCTCCTTGTATTGATGGATTTCATAAATTAAATGATCCACAATGCTTTACCTGATACATTCCAACTCCAATGTGCTTTGGCTCAATTTTCACTAGCTCAGCTAATGGATCTTGTACACGCCTTGCTATGGAAACTGAAAAAACAGAATCAGAAAACAAGTTTGACTTAATGTGAAAAGCAGTACCCAATAATTACTTATGTTAGTTCTTCACAATGTAATTACTTAATCCTGTTCCTTCTCATCATCCCCCAAAAAAGACCAACAATTTAAGTTTCAAAGTTCTCTTTTGTCCCGACACAAAAAGTAAATGCAAAATTTCATGATGATTTATGTCATCAGAACTATTAGGCATTCTTGAGCACAAATAGTCTGACAGGATTATAGATCTGGAAAAACAAATAAAATGTTTATTCCCTATACTTACATGTTTACCTATTCATTCTTTATATAAAGCATAATAAGATATCTCATGTTTCAGGGCAAGCAAAAGCTTGTTTTAAATAATTCTGCACTATTACAAATATATTTATATGTCAAATTTGTTTATTAGAACTAATCCCCATAAAATGAACAAATAATAGAATTATCTCCTTTTTAAAAGTTCCTTTTTTCTTTTTAGAGATAAGGTCTCACTCTGTTGCCCTGGAGAGAATGCACTGGTGCCATCACAGTTCACTGCAGCTTTGAATTCCTGGGCTCCAGCAATCCTCTCACCTCATCCTTCCAAAGTGTTGGGATTACAGGCATGAGCTACTGCACCCAGCAGAAACATATCTTCACGCAACCAGAGATCAAGTTACTTGGCTAATGAATATACTCATGTGGCCTTGAATATGACTGCCAGATTGCCCTGGCAAGCGATCTCCTTTGCCCCAACTGCTTGTCTCTTACACACCATAGATCTAATTATATCCCTTTCTTGACCATTACAATCCATGCTCAAGAAACTTGAGAACTGACTTCAAATATTCCTTTAACTGTATCAAAATTTTACTTGATCATCATTTATTGTCACTTTTTTACCTAATATCAATAACAACTCGCATCTAATTTAGTTTATAACATAGATTTAGCTATTAAAAAAAAGATACCCATTACAACTCTTATGAATAGTTCTAAAGGCAGCCTCCCTCTCCAGTAGCATATTTACACTGAGTCCTTACATATAAACAGCTTCCATTTTCAAACCCATGAAAGCTAATCAGTGTTACCTTCTCATACAGGTTGGATGAAATATAAATTCATTAAGTGAAAATATTAAGACCATCAAAGAAAATCCTATGCCTGTTTCCATGCTCAGCTATTCAAGATCTGGAAACAAAAGCCATCTCTTGCAGGTGACTCTCAGATTTTCCAGTCACTGATTTGTACCACTTTTCTAATTAGACGTTAGATCTACTTATCTACTGTGAGCATCAAGGTCAATGTATGATCAAGTCTTTTTCATATCTTTTATTACTACATCTAACATATAGTGACAATGGCTCCTTTCAAAGCATGTTTAGAGAACACTGAGCTGGTGTCATACAATCTATTTCTCTCCCAGAAGAGATGGGGATTCCAAGGCCTCCATGTACACTTTTATTATTTAAAGGAATCAATCACAAACGGTTAGTTAGTGCAAGCACTGCAGGTGATAGGAGAAACGCTTTCCTCTAATAACCACATTCATAATTACAGATTTAAAGTAGAGATATGCTTGAATTTCTCTAAAGCAAATATTATTTCTTTAGCCTAGCATTTAAATGTATAATGCAATAAGAATGATTTTCAACACATATATACATTGCCAAAATACTCAGTAAAAACAACAAAGCCCCCACAACAGTAAACCAAGTCAAGAATTTAAGAGTACAGTACAGGAATACCTCATTGTATTGCACTTCGTTTTATTGTGCTTCTCAGATACTACATATTTCTTACAAATTGGGAGGTCTGTGGCAACCCTGAGTTGAGCAAATCAACTGGCACCATTTTTCCAACAGCATGGGCACACTTCTGGTCATTGTGTCACATTTTGGTAACTCTCAGTAATATTCAAATTTTAATTATATTTGTTATGGTAATCTATGACCAATGATCTTAGATATCACTATTGTAATTGTTTTAGAACACCACGAACCACACCTATGAGGTAATAAACTTAATAAATTATGTGTGTGTTCTGACTGCTCCACCAAGAGTGGAGCCTCTCCCTCTCCTGGGGCCTCCCTATTCCCTGAGACACAATGGTATTGCAATTAGGCCTATAAATAACCTTGCAATGGCCTCTAAGTGTTCAAGTAAAAGGGAGAGTCGCAGGTCTCTTACTTTAAATCAAAACTAGAAATAATTAAGCTTATTGAAAAGACATGTTGAAAGCTGAGACAGGCTGAAAGACAGGCCTCTTGGGCCAAACAGTAAGCCAAGCTGTGAATGCAAAGGAGAGCTCTTTGAAGAAAATTAAAAGTGTGACTCCAGTGAACATACAAATGATAAGAAAGCAAAACAGCCTTTTGCTAATATGGAGAAAGTTTGAGTGATTAAACCAGCCACACATTCCCTTAAGCCAAAGTGTAATCCTGAGCAAGGACCTAACTCTCTTCAATTCTATGAAAGCTGAGAGAGGTGAGGAAACTGCAGAAGAAAAGTTTGAAGACAGCAAAGGCTGGTTTGTGAGGGTTAAGAAAAGAAGCCATCTTCGTAACATAAAAGTACAAGGTGAAACAGCAATTGCTGATGTAGAAGCTGCCTCAAGTTATCCAGAAGATCTAGTTAAGATCATAATGAAGGTGGGTACAATAAACAGCAGGTTGTCAATGTAAACAAAATAGTCTTCTATTGGAAGAAGACGCTATTTAGGACTTTCATATAGAGAGGAGAAGTCAATGCCTGGCTTCAAAGATTCAAAAGACAGCCTGACTTCTTTTATTAGAGAGGAATGTAGATAGTGACTTTTAAGTTGAAATCAAGGCTCATTTACCATTCTGAAATGAGCTAAAGAATTGGGTTCTTAAGAATTATGCTAGCTCTGTTCAGCCTGTGCTCTATCAATGGAACAACAAAGCCTGCATGATGGCACGTATGTTTACAGCATGGATTACTGAATATTTTAAGCTCACTATGGAGACCTACTGCCCAGAAAAAGATTCCTTTCAAAATATTAGTGCTCATTAACAATGTACCTGTCATCCGAGAGCTCTGATGGAGATGTACAAGGAGATTAATACTGTTTTCATGTCTGCTAACACAAAATCCACTCTTTACACCATGGGTTATAGAGTAATTTTGACTTTCAAGTCTTATTTTTTTTAAGAAATACATTTTGTAAAGCTATAGCTGCTACAGATGGTGATTTCTCTGAGGATCTGGGCAAAGTACGTTGAAAACCTTTTGAAAAGGATTTACCATTCTAGATGCTATTAATAACATTCATAACTCATGGCAGGAGGTCAAAATGTCAACATTAACTGGAATTTGGAGGAAGCCGATTTCAACTCTCATGGATGACTTTGAGGGATTCAACACTTTGGTGGAGAAAGTCACTACAGATGTGATGGAAATAGCAAGTAAACTAGAACCCGAAGTGGAGTCTAAGATGTGACTGAATTACTGCAATCTCATGATCAAACTTGACATAATGAGGAGCTGCTTTCTTAGGGATGAGCAAAGAAAGTTGCTTTTTGAGGTAAAATCTATTCCTGGTGAAGATGCTATGAACATTGCAGAAACAGCAAAAAATATCAAACATTACATAAACTTCATTAATAAAGCAGAATCAGGATTGGAGAGCATTGACTTCAATTTTGAATAAAGTTCTACAGTGGGTAAAATGTTATCAAAGAGCATCACATGCTACAGAGAAATCTTTTGTGAGAGGAGAGTCCACTGATGCAGCAGACTTCATTGTTGTCTCATTTTAAGAAATTGCCACCACATCTCAGCCTTCAGTAAGCGTAAGCCTTGTGGTCAGCAACCATCAACATCAAGATGAGACCCTCCACCAGCAAGACTGTGAACTGCTAAGGGCTCAGATGATCATTACCATTTTTAACAATGTTTGCTAATTAAGGCATGTATACATTTTTTTGAGATATAATGCCATTAGATACTTAACACACTATAATGTAAACATAATTTTTGTATGTGCTGAGAAAACAAAAATGTCATGCAACATTTTTATAAGTCCCATGTCCAGGCTTTAGAGAGAGATGGTGCTATTTTCCTGCTGGCAAGATAATCAAGAATGAGTTACTTAGCAGACAGTAATAACACAGAGCTCTAGGTTGAGAATGATCAGGCTGACAACAGATTCTTGAAAGGAAAAAGAAGTAGCTCAAGAAAAGGGAGTCTAATGAATTGCTGATAAAGATAATTAAGAGACAGGAAGAGTTATGGCCCAAAACTTAGGAAACGTCTACATTTTGAGACAGAGAAGAAAAGGAGGAAGTAGTGAAAGAAGCACAGAATAAATAATGAAGGTAGCAAAGTAACAGAAGTCAAAAAGATTTCTAGAAAATGGTGAACATAGTTACATGTGCCCCGATTTTTATTCTCAGGTATATACTCAAGAGAAATGGAAACACATGTCCATGTAAAATCTTATTCATGAATTTTCATAGCACCTTATTCATAATAGCCAAAAATGTAAAAACAACCCAAATATCCTTCAACTGATCAAAATGTGGTATATCCATACAATATAATGTTATTTGGCAATAAAAAGAAATGAAGTGCTGATACATGCTACAGCATGGTTGAATCTTGAAAACATCATGCCTAAGTGAAAGAAGCCAGTCACAAAGACCACATATTGTATGATTTCATTCATACAAACTGTCCAGAACAGGAAAATCCAAACAGAGAGAAAGCAGATTTGTGTTTGCCAGGAGTTTGGGTGGTAAGTGAGGACAGTAATGGAAGTGACTGCTAAGAGGTATGGATTTCTTTTAGAGATGATGAAGTTATAAAACTAGATGGTGGTGATGGATGTGCAACTCTGACTATACTAGAAAACATTAACTTGTACACTTTAAAAGGGTAAATTTTATGTTATGTAAATTATATCTCAATGAAGCTATTATTTTTTTTTAAATGTAGTATGTCCAAATGTATGGCAAATACTATTTTGCCCACACATAACGACAATAGTTTGCTGTATCACTACTATGTACCATTGTTCAGAAAACTCTAGTTGATGCAACTTCACAAAAAGTGAAGACATAAATATTGAAATGACCTTATTTACATTATTACATTATTATATGTATTACATTATTACATTATTATATGATGATTGTCTACCTAGAAAACATAAGCAAGTCAAATGAAGAAATATCGGAACTAATAAGATTCTAATTAGTTGGGTAGTTTCAAGACACACAAACAAAAATTGATGCTTTTACCATATGCTATCAAACCAGTAACACAAAGGTTGGGGAGTGAAGAGAATGGGGAGATGCTGGTCAAAGGGTACAAACTTGTAGTTACGGATTAATAAATTACAGAGATCTTATGTGCAGTATGGTGAAATTAAAATGTAGTAAAAACAATTAAAAAAATGGAATCATGCAGAAAACCCTATTCATAATGTCAGACACACACACACACACACACACACACACACACACA
>NW_016107487.1:363882-403590 GCF_001604975.1 Cebus imitator | reverse complement strand
AAAAAAAAAAACACAAACAAAAAAACATGAATAATAAAAATAAAAAATGCAGAACAGGGATAAAGGTTGAAATGTAACAGAATTCCACTCTATATACTACAGACTCTTAAAAGTACAGTCATCCTGTATCCTTTGGTGACTGGTTCCAGGACCCTTGCAGACACCAAAGTCTGTGAATGCGTAAGTTCTTTATACAAAATGGAGGAGCATTTGCGTACAACCTACACATAACCTGCCATATACGTTAAATCACCTATAGGTTACTTATAATACCTAACACAATGTAAATGCTATGTAAATAATTGTTATACTATATTTTCAATTTTGTATTATTTTTATTGCTGTATTTTTTTAATATGATCAATCCACAGTTGGTTGAATTTGTGGGTACAGGGGGTCAACTGTATTTATTAAATGGCTTTAAAGTTCATTTGCAAAAAAAAGAAATGCCATGAAAAATGCAATTTAAAAAAATTAAAGCAAGGTATATTATAAGCCACAGAAATTGAGAGTTGCACTGTGGTAGACTAGATAGACCAATGAAAGGGGGACATAAAGTACATATAGAGATTTTAGTTTTTTTATAAATAATTTTTTTTTTTGAGACAGAGTCTTGCACCGCTGCCAGGCGCCAAGCTGGAGTGCAGCGGCGCGATGTCAGCTCACTGCAACCTCTACCTTCCGGGTCCAAGCCATTCTCCTGCCTTGGCCTCCCAAGTAGCTGGGACTACAGGTGCACCACCACGTCCAGGTAATTTTTTTGTATTTTTAGTAGAGACGGGGGTTTCACCATGTTGGCCAGGATGGTTTTGATCTCTTGACCTCGTGATCCACCCGCCTTGGCCTCCCAAAGTGTTGGGATTACAGGCGTGAGCCATCATGCCAGCCTATAAATAATTTTTAAATGGTAACGTAGCTCAATGTGTAGAGGAAGACAATTAGTATAGCATCTTAATACAAAAAGTTAAGCATTAGAGAAGAAAGTTATGCTTGCTATACCAAAAGTTGGGAAGGGATCCCAGACTGAGTTAAGATTAACATCTTAAAAGATAAGCAACCAGAGCTACTTCTTATGGTTAAGTGGTTGAGTATGTAACTTGCATGCCCATATGCAGTAGCCTTGAAAGCAGCATTTCTCCTCACTCATAATATGTCTTATATCCAAAGAATAAAAAGACTTGCACGGGTTTTTTAGCCTTTCAGTTCTATGAAATACCTAGAATCCTAAAGCTTCTAGAGCAAATTAATTTATTTGCTTAAAAGATTAAACTGTGCTCTCTTTAAATTTGTCTCATCCTTTTATTTAACAATATTAGACATCTGTATTTTTAAAGTCCAATATTCATCTCATTTTATCCTTCCCCTTCACATTAGACAGGAACAGAGAATAGGTAAAATTCCTCCATGTTGTCTTTTTCAGTCAACAACTCCAAATTAGAATTTTTTTAAATGTAATGCTTATTAAAATGTAGTTTTAGTAGTCTTGATGCAAATCCACTATAATCTTGACCCTCTAAGTAATAATTACATTTTTAAAGAAGAAGCTGAGAAATACGTTGACCTGAAAACAATTTTCTGTATCTGATTGTAATGGAGGTAGACTGAAGGTTACCAAACTAGTATCAACTTTTCAAAATTCATAGATGATGTATCTAAAAAGGGTGAATTTTACTTTATGTAAATATATCTCTGAATTAAAAAAATATTTTTTATTTCTCTGAAAATGTTAAACTTTTTCTTCTGTCTGCACCATCTCTATTTCCTCCAAGTAGCTTTTTTTCTTCCCTAGTGTATTTTGGCATCTGTCTTTAATACTAATAGTGCAAGTTTTCATTACATGTTAGGTGACCACTGACTGTCCATCAGAGGCAGGGGACTTTAAGTGCTTTGCCCAATGGTAAGGCTTGTCAACTATGGCTTTACTGTGGGTGCTCTGGCCATTTCTTTGTGGTACCTCTAATCTCAGTTTCTTCAATGTTGTCTCCTGTATTAGCAGAGTCTTCTTATCTGCACAGTTTTATTCCTCTCTAGTATCTCTACAACACCATGTAAATATTTACTCAATTCTCCTTTATTTCAATAGCATCCCCACTCTCATTTGTAAGCTGTGTCCTCCACTGTAGAAACCTTCTGTTTAACCCTCTCCAGAGAACAAATCCCCTGTCTTCTGCAAAGGTAGAAAAAAAGACAGTTACTCAGCTGTGTGGAAGGGGATGTTCATTGTTGTTGTTATTTTATTCACCTCAATATTTTATTGAGGTGAAATTCTCGTAACATATAATTAACTATTTTAAAGTGTAGAAATCAATGCTACTAAGCATGCTTGCAATATTGCGCCCCAACATCTCTATCAAGTTCCAAAACATTTTAATTATGCCCAAAGAAAACCCTGTACCCATTAAGCAGTCACTTTCCATTCCCATCTCTTCTCAGTCCCTGACAACCTCTAGTCAGTTTTTTATCTCTACAGATTTGCCTATTCTGCACATTTCATATAACCGTACAAAATGTGGTCTTTTGGGATTGGCTTCTTTCACTTGATGTTGGTATGACATTTTTGAGGTTCAAATGGTGTTGTGGCATGTACCAGTACTCCATTCTTTTTATGGCTGAATGATATTCTATTGTATGGCTATACAATATTTTGTTTATTCTTTCATCATGTGAGTTGTTTCCAACTTTAACTATTGTCAATAATGCTGCTATAAGCGTTTGTGTACAAATATTTTGGTTGAATCCTGTTTTCAATTTTTCTGGAGACATACCTAGCAATGAAATTGCTGGGCCTATGTTTAATTTGGTCTCATTGCTTTTTAGATAGACTTTCAACCAATACCTTCATTTTCAACCCAGTCTCAACCCTCTCAGCATACTTCCAAAGTACTTGGCACCATTTCCTGAACCTATAGGGGTTGCGTGATCCCTATCAGGTTAGTTCTGTATTTTATACAATGCTGTCTTAGAATTCAACATTCTCAAGTTAACTAGGTGACTTATTGTTCATCTATCTGCTTTAAGCTTCAAATCTTGTTGTTGTTGATTTCTCCTCTCCCATTCCTCTTATCTTACTAGGCTTATGCTTTCATTCTATCATGTCATTTTAATCGATTTCAGAAGGAGAAAAGGAAAAAAATTATACTCTATCTTCTACTTTAAATCCATAATAAACAGTTTAATAACATTCATCTACTATATCCATCCAATTTAAATGCCATGTACAATGCCTTGTGGGGAACATAAGCATATACACACACACACACACACACACACACACACACACACACACACACACACACACAGAAGGCAACTTCTGTTTTCAATAAGCTGATAAACTGGCCAAGGAGGCGCAGTAATGAGGATTATTTTCTTACACATGCTTAACACATGTATGAATGTTGAAGTTCTGCTGTATTCTTATATAGGAAACTTTTAGAGGACTTAAAGGTAAAATCCACACCTGTAGGTAGCTCAGATCTCACATAAAGTAAAAAGTCACCCCTGGCATCAATCACCAGGAAAAACAAAAACTCCCAATGAGAAATAGGAACTGAAAAGGAAGTAGACTCTAGAAAACCAAGAGTAAAGACTCCAAGCCCTTTGAATATTTGACTCCAGGACCAGATTTTAAAGACTCAAAGTGTCTAAATTTTTACTAAACATGGTCACTGCCACATAGAAGCAAGCCAAGACACAGAAGGAAGGCATACTTCAAATGAATCACACACTTAAGACACAGCTAGACTTTGAAATTAGAGTAATTAGAACCATATAATGATTCTCCATTTTATTATCTTCTATTTTCATAGTCTTGTTGAAATGTTATAATTCTGTCTCACCTATAATTCTGTGACAGTTATTTACCCACACGGGCCAGTGGTTAAGAAGAAACAGCAGTCTCTTTAGCAGTGGGAGACCTAAGGGATTGCTATTTCTCAGAAGATATGGTCTAAATATTTTTTCCAACACACTATTAGGAGATACCTTCTCAGTGCCAACATGAGAGATTCTGGATTTTATTTTTTTTATAAACGAAAGTACCATTTATCATAGAAATTATGTACACAAATAATATGTGCACGTTTACTGGGTATGTGGCCTCTGCAAGCCTTAGTTTCCTCATTTTTAAAGTGAGGATAATAGTAAGTGTCTCATAGGGCAATAGAGAGGATAAAATAATCTTGGTAACACACTTTCGCATACACTAAGGGCTTAAAAACTTACCGTTGGCAGCTCCCAGTAGAACTACTATTTCTATTCCTTCTGCCATTATTATTATAAGGCAAGCACCAGAAGTATACATGGTAAGGAGACAGATCACACTGAGCTGCTGTGCTAAGAAGCAGCTTCAAAGGAGAAGCAAGATTTTTAGCTGGGATTTGAGTTTAAGAAGATGATCATTTTAGAGAGGGAATTATGTCATGAAACAGCTGAAGGGAAACTACAAGCTCTTTTGGATATAAGAACGCTTTTGGCTTTAAGATTAATGTAAAAATTTCATATATGTATCTCCAGGTATAGATTTCAAGAACAACTAAAAAAATCTAATGAAAATATTTAAGGAAAAAAATTAAATAAAAGATCTACTACTAACCGAGTGGTCTAAATATTCAATTATTATTCAGAAAAATACATTGATCTGATCTAATATTTTGCTTGTGATACCAACTGCTTTCACGAGATGTATCAAAGTATCTTAATTTCTTCACACACACAAGATTTTGACTATTCTACATTACAGAAATCAAAGCAATCAAATACAACTAAAATCAAAGCAGACTGTTTTAAGTAAAACGTGATCAAATGAAAACCCTATTAGCAAGATGAGAGACTAGTAATTTTACAAATATTTGGCAATAAACTAAAAGTCTGTGTACATTCATAAATTTGTATTACAAATATTTTTATGTTACTATATTACTTTTTGCCAACAAAAAGCTTTAATAATATTTTGTAACAATAACAAAAGACCTTAGGATATTTTATTATTTTTATTATTGAACTCCCTGGCATTTAATTTTGCTAAAGACTTCTTCCTCTTTTCCATAATTTCAATTGTTAGTCCAATCAACCACTTTCTTTCTAATATGTCAATTCTTATGCATGTAGTGTAACTTTTAAATTTTCTTGGATATTTAAACTATTTAGCTTGCCACACATCCATGCCCAAAATATCAAAATCACATGTTTTTGTGATGGCCCATAGTTTCTTACCTGCACTTCTTAAATTAGGGTCCAGCCCTGGCATCTCTTTGTTAGCTTCAGGGCTGACACTGTAGATTGATGCTCCTGCTTCACTGACGATACTGAGAAGACAGAAAAAGGGGAATATCATTTTTCAAACTTCCTGCACGGTCAAAGAAAATAAATGAATGAAGCTAGGCATTAGAAGAAAAAAAACTAACAGGGCAAAGTGTTCTCTTCATGTCTCAATGATACTGACAGAATCTAATACTTCATTAATATAAAGTGATTATGCAGTGTTTTTTTTCTACATATGAAATACACAGGCTTTAATCCATAATGAATTCAATCAGTTGCTTTCTCTGTCACTGGTAACAAGAGATGGTTTATAGATTAATACAATGAATACTCTCCCATGATGCCAACTTCAAAATTTTCAGAATATACTTAGCCTCTCCTGGGTTTATATTCCATTACTGACTGACATTTATGATTCCTATCTGAATTAATCATTCTAAGGCATCTTGGAAAGCATATGGACTTATGTGTGTACATGTGTACATGCAGACATACAAAAAACCCCACCATCATCAGCACCGTTCTTGTTATTACCTGGTTATAATTAACGACCACAACATGAAAGAGGTCAGACAAGAAGTCATCCCACTTCTTTTCAGGAGGGTCTGAAAATCATCAGCCTTTACTGAACTTAAAGCCTTCTACACAGGCAGGTGTTAATTCATTTCATCATTTATTTAATCAGATAATCACACAAATCATTCTCTTCCTCTATTCTTTGTCTCCACAAACCACAATGAGAATACTGTCTTACAGCTGACATTTATATGGTGATTACCATTTGTACAGCTTATCAAAAATTTTTACATTAGAGTTCTCCTTTATGACATAACATGCAAAGAAACATCTACTCTAAGTATATACAATACCTGTGGCTGTATACCATGTGACCATGGTATAGATGTTTAGGTGTCAACATTCAAAACCAGAAACATGTTAGGGCTCACTTTTTAATCCACTCTTCGCAACCTCTCCCTTTCACTGCTCCTCGGTATTTATTTCAATTGTACGAGATAAATTTAGTGGATGACATTTAGCATATTGCCCCACCGCAACAAATGAACATTGAGAAATAAAATGTCGAAAAGCCAGTTTGCTATCCCTATCTTTGGAGAATTCTTGAATAAATTTTTATGACAAATGTAAGCCACTCCAACTTGAGAAGATTATTCTGGGGAATGTGAGAACTTCTCTTTCTGCAATCTAGATCTACTATTCTAAATTTAAAGAGAAAAAATAAACACTATAACTGAAAAGAAAGGCTGCTCATCCTGTTTTTCATCATCACTATCATCATGATACAGTAAGAACTAACTGAGTGCACATTATACACAAAACAAAAAACTGCTTTACAGACATTATCTCATTTAATGGAGCAGGTTCCATTTTTAGAATAAGTAATATGCCCAAGATCACATCACTGGTAAGGAACTGAGTTAGATTTGGACCCTAACCTGCCTGATTTCCATGTCTAAGCCCTTAACCAGCACAACCAGGTCTCAAACTCTCAATAAAATGAGAACTCATATTTTTAAATGCAACATCTTTTCTAAGGAAGAGCCACTTTATTAAATAAGAGATCCATAAAAACTTCTCCTTTGCCTTTATCTTTGATCAAAAGGTAAAGCGAAGTTTGCTCACTTCAGTATCTAAAGTAGAACTTAAGGGCATATAGGAGCCAAATATGTTCCATAACTTCAGAGGCCAGCTTTAAAATTAAAAGGTAATAATGCTTTTTCTCCAAAATAAAATTTAGATTATGCTTATCTTCTAATATAACGATCAAAGAGAAAATGTAATGTTAAATAAAGCTTGTAGTGAATAAAATGTAGTGTGACATAATAATGTGATGTTAAAACTAACTTAAGAAGTGATTTTTTCAGTTCCATTATAGTGGCATTTCCTAACTGGGGGCTCTTGGACTACTGGGCAGGGAGAGGCAAGATTCATCAGAACTATACATAAAATGTGTTTATATAAATTTCCTCCCTAGGAAAAGGGGTTCTATCATTCATTGATTACTTAAAGAAATTTGTGACCCCAAAAAAGGTTAAGAAACACTACTACAGGATAAGAATATTTAGCCACCAGCTATGGAAAATTCAGTCTTAAATACAAATTAAAATTCAATCTAACAAAAGGTCTTTTCTAAAAAAGCAAGAGTATTCATGAAGTGCAGGCCAGACCTATTATTAAGAGAATATTTTTAAAAATCTTACCACAGATTTATTTTCTATCATTTCCAGAAGCCTGCAAGGTTACAACTATTTAAATAAAAGGAACTTAAATGATAAATAAAAATTCCAATTAACTGTGGTTTTTAGCAGTTGGGTACCTGAAAATTCGCTGCGCTCTTGGAGGTTATAATTTTCAATAGACTGAGGGAAACTACTGCAAAGAAAAACACTCAGATAATAAATATTCCTCCAAATACCATACTGCCATTTCTTTTAAACAGAGCAATACAAAACAGATGTGACTCACTGCACCCAAAGATTTCGGATTAACATTAATATTAAATCAATGCAAAATGTAGTAAATTTCATGTTTTTTAGTTATACAATAGTATGTATCTAATAAACGGTTCAGTGTTCAGCATAGATCAGAAAGCTTAAATAATCTAAATGAACAGAAAAACCTCAACACTGATTACTTCAATGTAAAACATGTTAGGACCGAAGAAGTACATATAACAAGAATTAATGAAACAAATCAAACTGGGAGTGGTGATGACTTTTTTTCCATAAGTTGCTAAGAACAAAAGCTATAATACTCTCCCTTTTTCATTCCTATTTAAGAGTTCAAGAATAGATGCTTGCCAAAAGTATACTAGATTAACGAAAACACTTTCTGTTTAATAGGAAGTTTTCCAGTAAACTATTGGGAAATTATTCTAATTATCTCTAATATATTTTGAAGAAAGCAAAAATAAACTTTATATAAAATTCATACAGCTAACGATTTAGTATTACATTTCACAAAACAAATTTCTCACCAGTATAAACAAATTAGGCTCAAAATCCTAGCAATTTGATTATTTTATATATTTTGTCATGAAGCAGATAAGACTGAGTAGAATTTATTATCTGGGGGGATGTTAACTGCCACAGTTGTAATTCAACTAATGTTTACAGATTATTACAGTGGAAGGCCCTTCTAATTGCTACAGTTTAGACATCACCTAAACCAATACATTAGTAATCCAAGCTTTAGATATAAGAAAGTACATTTCAGAAGCTACCATCGAGTTTACATTTTACCAGCTCTACAATATGCTAATTCTCTAAAATTAAAATGACAATTGAAAAGAGATTTTATTTAATTAAGCACTATTTTTAGTATTTTCTTTTTAAGGAAACAAACCACACACTTAAAACCTATAAAGCAAGTAAAGTCCCTACAATACTGATGCATTCACTTTCAAATTTTTTGACAAAAATCCGTGAGTTAAAAACGCTAAATTTTATCTTGAGTAAAATTCAATGATGTTACTAACACTAATCATTAATCAATATAGTTTGTTTTCATTATAAAAAACATATGTTTAAATAACAGAATTGATATCTCTACAATTTATAAGTCTTTTCTACAATGACAGGTTGCATGTTGATGAGCCTTTTAAAACTAGGTTTCCAAAAACTTTTCCTAAAGTGACTATTCATTCTAACAGTAAGAAAATGTTATTATCATTATTATGTTTTACCAGATTGAAATGGGAAGGTGGTATTATTTTCATGAAAAAGAAAAACTAGGTTTTTTTTTTTTTTTTTTTTTTAAGTTACTGGGGTAATAGTTTTCACATTCATCTACAAGTTTTCATGAAGACTGCATAAATCTCTTTTCTTCCCATTTCCCAAATATGAAAATAACTTTGTTTTTTCTGACTTTAAAATAAATCACATGCTTTCTCTTATGTTAACAGGAGAACTTAAAAGTAATTTGCTTATATAAAAATGCAGTTATTTAGTAACATACCAAAAATCAACTGGGATATAATTCCTTAATGCTGACTGATATGTTCTTAATTCTTTACAAAAGTATATTAGAATTCCTCAAGCTCTACAAAAATCTAGCACTTTCCTCTTTTCCTTCCTTCTGCCTATCGAAAATGAATGTATTAAAAAGCTACTACGGTAAATGCCTTGCTCATCTCACTAAACTTTTAAAAATAATTTATCTAAAAAACATTCCTCCAACTTGTCAGACTGAGAAACATATCCTGAGAGGTTAAATGACTTGCACTATGTTTCTCAACAAATAATAGAAAGCACTAAAAACATGAACCAACATAAATCTTGATTACTTGGATATGAGATAATCTGTTCTGAAGTATCAAAAGAATAGCTGTTTGTATTTTAGGGATAGGGGACAAGACCAAAAATTAAACTACCACAAATAGAAGGGGCTTTAAGATGTAATGCTTAAAGGCTATAGCTTACTTCTAAGAAAATAGCAAAGCAATTTTAAATTCTTTTATTTAATGATAAATTTTAATTTCAGGGATTCTCAAATGAGCAATATCCAGTCATCCACTTAGGTAAGGCCTGGTGCAGTGGTGAATGCCTGTAATCCCAGCACTTTGGGAGGCCGAGGCGAATGGATCACCTGAAGTCAAGAGTTCGAGACCAGCTTGACTAACATGGTGAGACCCCCGTCTCTACTAAATACAAAAACAAAAACAAAAAAAACTAGCCAAGTGTGGTGGTGCATGCCTGTAATCTCAGATACTCGGAAGGCTGAGACAGGAAAGTCGCTTGAATCCAGGAGGCAGAGGTTGCAGAACAGAGATCACACCATTGCACTCTAGCCTGGGCAACAAGAGCAAAACTTTATCTCAAAAAACAAACAAACAAAAATATTCCGGTAATCTAGTGATGAAGAGGACATAGGGAAACAAGAGAATCCTGTCCTGTCAAAGATTTTCAAATTGTTGAACTCTAGGATAGTAAATTGAAAATTAGATCAAAAATCATAAAAATGTACATTCTCTCTGAACTATTTTTAACAATATACATGAAAATGTAAAAATTCAAAAAAATTAAACTGCACTATTTATGATAGCACAACTGTGACTGAAACAAAGTGGAAAAAAATGCCTACCATTAAAAGGCTCGTTTATGCTGTCATTAAAAATTATTATTGTAAAATATTTTATCTCATGTAAAATAGTTATGATAAATTAACTTAAAAAAACTTGTTAAAAAACAGAAGGCTTAGATAATATAATGTTAACAGTACTGAAACATGTATTATTAGTTTAATTATATTCTTCTTTCTTTAAGTTTTTCTGCAATAACCATGTAATACTCATATGTAACCAGAAAAGGTTTAAAATGTAAGAACAATTATCAAACTGGTCAAGGAATCATATCCGATAATGACCAACATTTTTTAAAATTTACCAAGCTTTCTTTTAAAGTTATTAAAGTTATTGTGAACTTAAATCTGGGTAAACATATCATTTATTTGTAGATCTCAAGCAATGACATTTTATGATATTATTATGATAATGTAAGAGAAAGATAACGAAGCAAAAAGGCAAGAATAAGTTCTCAACTTTTACACACAGGCCATATAAGAAGCAAATGAATGATGAAAAATCTTATAAGAAAATATATATCATACATCCTTAAATTTCACTTGGTCCTTGCCCTCTTGAATTTTACTTGACCTCCTAAGTTATCCTTCATGATCACTAAGGCATAATCAGCTCACTATCTATCTACACTATAAAAGATCTGAGGTGATGCAGCAGTATGCCAAGAAAGTAGTATGCGTGAAAAAATACTAAGGGCAAAATATGGTGAAGCAGAAAAAGAGAAAGAAAACACACAACCTTATTATTTCAATACCAGAAGAGTTTACCTTTAGATACGTAACACTAGCACCATCTGGTGGAGGACAAGTTAGAAGCAATTCTTTAACTACCATGTTTTTTGTTTTCTGGGTTTTTTTAAATTTGTTATGTTTCAATAAAGATGATCATTTTCCACAGAGAACAACTCTAGCAATGGTACAGTTATCACGCAAAGGATCCATACCAAGCCTGGGAGAATATAAAAAGTCTACCAACCAGAGGACCTAAGTGACATCCTACCAACTCTTAGCTACAGAGCAATCTTTCAAAAGAACAGAATTCTCTTGGCTACCTTTCTTTTGGTGCCCCATACCACACTGGATGAAAAGAACATTTTCCAGCCACAAAAGAAACCTAAAATGGACAGACCTGAATTACCAACTAACAAGCAGAACTTTAATTTGGAGTTTGGGGTTCCAAACTTCACAGACAGGGAAAAGCAAATCAGCAAACTGAAGGACAAAGAAGATGGAAAGTTTGTCTCCCATTTGTAGATTAAGCTCCTCTACTGAGGCAGAAGAAATTTTAACAAAGAATGGCATGAGCAGAAATTGTTGTTTCCTGTTACCTTCCACAGAAAGCATCTCTCTTCCTCTCTCTTCCCTCCCTCCCCACCTTCTGCTTTCCTTTTTCAAAATCCCTCTTTTATCTTTTTTCTCTACCTATATCTGATACCAACATAAAGTTGTTGTAAGTACTGCATGGTACCACTAAGGGAACTGAAGAAAAAAAATGACACAGGACCAACCATAAGACCTGGTGCATAAGTGGCATTAGACTAGGCAAGAGGCAAGGGCCTGGCTGATTCTGGGACAGGAAAAGCAGGCTCAGAGAGAGGCACACTAGCCGTGGCAGAAACTGTTGTTTGCAGCAGTACTATAAACATTCCAGGTTCACTGCTAACAAGATAAAAAAAAAACCTAAGGAGGCAGGGAATAAATACTGTTCTAATTTCATAATTAAAATTGTTCTTTGGTCAACATTTTGAAATGTATTGACTTAAAAAAACATGGTGTGTAAAACCCACCTGCCATCCCAGCACATCCAAAAGCTGCTTCTCCTGATTCTTGCAGTTAACTCCAAAATTATCAAATTTTTATGTACTCAAATTTGTATTTACTCATGTAATACCAGATTATCTGTATTTGTTTAAACAAGTGCAAATTTATTCAGATACAAATCTGAGAGTTGCACGGAGAATTGTACAGTTTTCTTAACAAAGGGAAAAGTTTGTTTCCTTTATTCTTCTACTGCTCCTATGTTTTGTTTTGTTTTGTTTTTATTTTTAGCTTACATGCATCTGCGGGAGTTTGTCCAGTAATAAATACGAGAAGTTCAGATTGCTATGGCATTGATTTTTTAGAATATAATATAATGCAAATTATTCTACTCCATCATTATTTAATAAGACAGAATTAGCCAACTTTGAGAATATTCTAATATTTTGCTATCTTTTCCCAATAATACTATTATAAAAGAACAAAAAGGAAACCCCAAATAAACAGAAAAAAAATGAAAAAGACAGTAAAAAGTAAAATATAATAATAAAAAGAGAAAGACAGAAGCAGAGATATACTTTGCCAGCAACAACAGCCCAGTTCTATTTTACCTATGGCTGAATAAGGTTTTGGAAATAACAATGGTCTGTTATATTCACTACGAAACAATCTCAGTGAACTTCACTAATAAATGACATACATTTGTGATGCCATTTCTCACGCCTCCCTTTTCCCCATCTCTTACATTGGTTTGTCCCTCTCCCCACAATCTCTACTTCGCTCTGAACTTATATCTCAGCAGGAGTCACCACTATCCAGTCAAAGGAAACCTTATCTACAAATTTCATCTAACATACTCACCACTCAGTACCCTCTAGTTTGGATCCTGAAGCTCTATTCTGAAGCAACCTCAACCTTTAAAATTTCTGTTGGCCACCCAGCTAATGCTGAAAAAAATCCTGAAATACACATGCTATGTACAGATCAGCCTCTTTTCTAATCATGGTTTTTCAAGTACACTGAACAGATGGAGGGAAAGAATGAGTCGCTCAATTCAGCCGGCTGCTCCATTTACTTCTTTATCTATAGTCAGATCTTTACTTTTTTGGGATCACTGCACATTTCTGACTCTGCTATATTACACTTTGTAAATATTTAGGAGACATAATTCCTTTCAAGGATCTAAACTTCTACTGTCGTTATGGCAAATGAACCTGTTTATACTATGTTCATTAACTAACAGCAAGCTCAAAAGAACACAGAAATTTACTAACATGTGGTATACAAACATCACAATCATAATAGCTTCTCATGGGGACATATCAAGAACATGAAAGGCCAGTTTATTTTTACTCTCATTGCCCTATAATTTCCTTTAACTCTACTAGAACAGTCCTTAATTCAAACCTTTCCTGCAGTTACAGGAATAGGGTAGATTGAATGTACATAAACGGTACCAAAATAACCCACATTTCCATTTAACTTTCCTTGAATCTAGAGCAGTAATTCTCCAACTGGAGCCTACATCAGAATTAGCTGGAAGGTTTGCTAAAACAGATTGCTGGGCCCCACCCCCACAACTGGGGCTGAGAATTTGCATTGCTAAGAAGTTCACTGGTGAATTAGACACTTCTGGTCCAGGGACCACACTTTTTAAGGTTTGTTGAGGTACAATTTACATTCCATAAAATTAACCCATGTTAGGTGTATATAATTCAATGACTTTTAGTAAATGGTGTACAACCATCACCAAAATTCAATTTCATGTTTTTTTTTTTTAAGAAACTGCTTAGGCGCAATGAATGATGCAGTTTGTTCATATCCTTGACAATACTTGTTATTTGTCTGTCTTTTTACTATAGATATTTTAGTGGTTATGAAGTGGTATCTACTTAAAATTTAATTTACATTTCTTTAAACACTAATGATGCCAGTCATTTATTCAATGTACTTACTGGCCTTTTCTAATCTTCTTTAGTAAAATACCTATTCTGGTTTTTAATTGGTTTATCTCCTTACTAGTGAGTCGGATGTGTTCTTTATGTATTCCAACTACAAGTCTTTTATCAGACACATGATTTGCAATTATTTTCTCCCAATTTTGGTTTATCTTGTCATTCTCTTAGTGGTTTTCTGAAACACGAAGTTGTGTATGCTAATTTTGGTTTTTGAAAATTATTTGATGTATAATTGTTATGCACATTTTGGGGGGTACATGTAATATTTTGATACCTGCATATAATCTGTAATGATCAAATCAGGGTAAGTGGGATATCTGTCACCTCAACCATCTATCTTTTCTTTGTGTTGGGAACATCACAATTCTCTTCTAGCTATTTTAAAATATATAATGAATTACTGTTAACTATAATCTCCCCACCATACTACTGAACTTACTCCTTCTACGTAACTTCTTCATGCCCCCAGCTCTGGTGAATATCATTCTACTCTCTATCTCCATGAGGTCAAATTTTTTGTCTCCCACATATGAGTCAGAACATGCCATATTTGTCTTTCCACGCCTGACTTATTTCAGTTAGCATAATGGCCTCTAGTTCCATCCATGTTGCTGCAAATGACAGGGTTTCATCCTTTTTTATGGCTGAATAATATCCCATTGGGTATAATACCATATTTTATTTATCCATTCATCAGTTGACGGACACTTAGGCTGATTTCCTATCTTAGCTAATGTAAATAGTGTTGCAATAAACATGGGAGTACAGGTATCTCTTCAATATACTGAGTTCCTTTCTTTTGGATATATACTCAGCAGTGGGATTGCTAACTTACACGGCAGTTCTATTTTTAGTGTTTTAAGGAACGTGCAGAGAGTTTCCCATGGCTATACTACTGTGACAATACTACATTAGCTTCCCACCAACAGTGTATGACTGTTCCCATTTCTCTACATCCTCTCCAGCATTTGTGATATTTTACCTTTTTGATAAGTCATTCTAACTGTGGTGAAATGATGTCTCATTGTGGTTTTGATTTACATTTTCTTGATGATTATGATGCCTAGCCTTTCTTTAATATATCTACTGGTTATTTGTATGTGTTCTTTTGAGAAATGTCTGTTCAGGTCTTTTGGCTATCTTTTAATCACAGTATTTGTGGGTTTTCTTTTGCTATTGAGTTATTTCAGTTCCTTATATGTTCTAGTTATTAATCCCTTTCTGACAGATAGTTTGCAAATTTCTCCTAGTCAGTAGGTTGTTTTTTCACTTTGTTGATTGTTTCCTTTGTTGTGCAGCAGCTTTTAGCTTGATGTAATCCCATTTGGCTATTTTTGATTTTGTTGCCTGTGCTTTTGAGGTCTTACCCCAAAAACCTTTGCCCAGACCACTGTTCTGCAGCATTTCCCCAATGTTTTCTTTTAGCAGTTTCATAGTTTCAGGTCTTACATTTAACTCTTTATCCATTTTTAAATTTTATATATGGTGAAAAACAGGGACCTAGTTTCATTCTTCTGCACATGGATACCCAGTTTTCCCAGCATCATTCATTCATTCATTCATTTATTTATTTATTTATTTATTTATTTATCTATCTGAGCAAGGCAATTTTACTTTCTGAAGAAAGGGTAAAGGCAGACATATTTATCCCTTATGCATTGGGTCCTTTTTGCTGTGTCCTATCTCCATTGGTTGGAACCAGACCTCACAATCATTTTTTTTTATTGCACTTTAGGTGTTGGGGTACATGTGAAGAACATGTAAGATTGTTGCATAGGTACACACATGGCAGTGTGGTTTGCTGCCTTCCTCCCCATCACCTATATCTGGCATTTCTCCCCATGCTATCTCTCCCCAACTCCCTACCCCACACTGTCCCTCCCATTTCCCCCCACAGACCCCAGTGTGTGATGCTCCCCTCCCTGTGTCCATGTGTTCTCATTGTTCAACACCTGCCCATGAGTGAGAACATGCGGTGTTTGATTTTCTGTTCTTGTGTCAGTTCGCTGAGAATGATGGTTTCCAGATTCACCCATGTCCATACAAAGGACACAAACTCATCGTTTTTTATGGCTGCATAGTATGCCATGGTGTATATGTGCCACATTTTCCCTGTCCAGTCTATCATCTATGGGCATTTGGGTTGGTTCCAAGTCTTTGCTATTGTAAACAGTGCTGCAATGAACATTCGTTTGCATGTGTCCTTATAATAGAACCATTTATAATCCTTTGGATATATACCCAGTAATGGGATTGCTGGGTCCAAATGGAATTTCTATTTCTAGATCCTTGAGGAATCGCCACACTGTCTTCCACAATGGTTGAACTAATTTACACTCCCACCAACAGTGCAAAAGTGTTCCTATTTCTCCACATCCTCTCCAGCATCTATTGTCTCCAGATTTTTTAATGATCGCCATTCTAACTGGCGTGAGATGGTATCTCAATGCAGTTTTGATTTGCATTTCTCTAATGACCAGTGATGATGAGCATTTTTTCATGTGTTTGTTGGCCTAATGTATGTCTTCTTTTGTAAAGAGTCTGTTCATATCCTTCACCCACTTTTGAATGGGCTTGTTTTCTTCTTGTAAATCTATTTTAGTTCTTTGTAGATTCTGGATATTAGCCCTTTAGATGGGTAGATTGCAAATTTTTTTTCCCATTCTGTTGGTTGCCGGTTTACTCTAAGGACTGTTTCTTTTGCTGTGCAAAAGCTCTGGAGTTTGATTAGGTCCCATTTGTCTATTTTGGCTTTTGTTGCCAATGCTTTTGGTGTTTTAGTCATGAAGTCCTTGCCTATGCCTGTGTCCTGAATGGTTTTGCCTACATTTTCTTCTAGGGTGTTTATGGTGTTAGGTCTTATGTTTAAGTATTCAATCCATCTGAAGTTAATTTTAGTGTAAGGTGTCAGGAAGGGGTCCAGTATCTGCTTTCTGCACATGGCTAGCCAGTTGTCCCAACACCATTTATTAAACTGGGAATCCTTTCCCCATTGCTTGTTTTTGTCAGGTTTGTCAAAGATTAGATGGTTGTAGATGTGTGGCGTTGCCTCCAAAGTCTCTGTTCTGTTCCATTGGTCTGTACCTCTGTTTTGGTACCAGTACCATGCTGTTTGGATTACTGCAGACTTGTAGTATAGTTTGAAGTCAGGTACTATGATGCCTCCAGCTTTGTTCTTTTTGCTTAGAATTGACTTGGCTATGCAGGCTCTCTTTTGGTTCCATATGAAGTTTAAGGTGTTTTTTTCCAGTTCTGTGAAGAAGGTCATTGGTAGCTTGATGGGGATAGCGTTGAATCTGTAAATTACTGTGGGAAGTATGGCCATTTTCACGATATTAATTCTTCCTAACCGTGAGTATGGAATGTTTCTCCATCTGTTTGTGTCCTCTCTTATTTCATTGAGCAGTGGTTTGTAGTTTTCCTTGAAGAGGTACTTTACATTCTTTGTTAGTTGTATTCCTCGGTATTTTATTCTCTTTGTAGCAATTGTGAATGGCAGTTCATTCTGGATTTGGCTCTCTTTAAGTCTGTTCTTGGTGTATAGGAATGCTTGTGATTTTTGCACTTTGATTTTGTATCCTGAGACTTTGCTGAAGTTGCTTATCAGTTTAAGGAGATTTTGGGCTGAGATGATGGGGTCTTGTAAATACACAATCATGTCATCTGCAAAGAGAGACAATTTGACTTCCTCCTTTCCTAACTTAATACCCTTTATTTCTTTTTCTTGCCTGATTGCTCTGGCTAGAACTTCCAGTACTACATTGAATAGGAGTGGTGAGAGAGGGCATCCTTGTCTAGTGCCAGATTTCAAAGGGAATGCTTCCAGTTTTTGCCCATTCAGTATGATATTGGCTGTGGGTTTGTCGTAAATAGCTTTTATTATTTTGCAATGCATTCCATTGATACCTAGTTTATTGAGGGTTTTCAGCATAAAGGGCTTTTAAATTTTGTCAAAGGCCTTCTCTGCATCTATTGAGATAATCATGTGGTTTTTGTCTTTGGTTCTGTTTATGTGGTGAATTATGTTTATAGATTTGCATATGCTGAACCAGCCTTGCATCCCCGGGATGAAGCCTACTTGATTGTGATGGATAAGCTTTTTGATGTCCCAGCATCATTTATTAAAGAGGCTATCCTTTTCCCAGTGTGTGTTCTTGGCACCAATGTCAAAATGAGTTGGCTCCAAATGCATAGCTATATTTCTGGGTTCTCTCTTCTGTTCCACTGGTCTATGTGTCTATTTTTTATGCCAGTATGCTGTTTTGGTTATGACAGCTTTGTAATATATTTTGAAATCAGGTGGTGTGATGCTTCCAGCTTTGTTTTTTTTGCTTGAGATTGCATTAGCTATTTGGGGTCTTTAGTTGTTTCATTTGAATTTGTAGTATTTTTTTATTTCTTTGAAGAATGTCATTGGTATTTTGATAGCTATTGCATTGAATCTGTAGACCACTTTGGGTAATAAAGACATTTTAATAATATTAATCCTTCCAGTCCATGAGCATAGAATATTATTCCAATTTTCTGTGTCCTCTTTAATTTCTTTCACCAGTATTTTATAATTTTCCTTGGAGAGATCTTTCACGTCTTTAAATTGATTCCGTGTGTGTCTGTGTGTCTGCGTGTGTGTATAGCTATTATAAATGAGACTGCTTTCTTGATTTCTTTTCCAGATTGCTGATAGTATACATAAACAATATTGATTTTTTTTTTTTTGAGACGGAGTCTTGCTCTGTCGCCTAGGCTGGAAGTGCAGTGGTGCAATCTTGGCTCACTGCAATTTCTACCTCCCAGGTTCAAGCAATTCTCCTGTTTCAGCCTCCTCAGTAGCTGGGACTACAAGCATCCGCCACCATGCCCAGCTAATTTTTATATTTTTAGTAGAGACAGGGTTTCACCATATTGGCCAGGCTGGTCTCAAATTCCTGATCTTGTGATCTGCCCGCCTTGGCCTCCCAACGTGCTGGGATTATAGGCAAGGCCCATTGCATCCAGCCAACGATATTGATTTTTGAATGTTGATTTTGTATTCTGCAACTTTACACAATTCATTTATCACTTCTAAGAGTTTTTTGGTGTAGTCTTTAGATTTTTAAATATAAGATCATGTTATCTGCAAACAAGGATAATATGACTTCTTCCTTTCTAATTTGGATGCTCTTTATAGCTTTCTCTTGCCTAATTGCTCTGGCTAGGTCTTCCAGTATCATTTTGAATAGAAGTGGGAAAGTGGGCATACTTGTGTTGTTCTGGATCTTAGTAGAAAGGCTTTCAGTTTTTCGCATTCAATATGATATTAGCTGTTAGTTTGTCACATATGGACTTTATTGTGTTGAGGTATTTTCCTTCTATACCCAATTTCTTGAGAGTTTTCATGATGAAGCAACACTGGATTTTACTGAATGCTTTTCAGCATCTATTGAAATGATCATATAGTTTTTGTTCTTGATTCTATTGATATGATGTATCACATTTATTGATTTGCATATGTTGAACCATCCTTGCATCCCTGGGATGAATCTCACTTGAAACATAAAACTTGTAAATTTTTTTTAAAAACTGTAAATTTTTAATTTAAAATAGTTTTTAGACAAGATATTACTCAGTCACCCATGCTGGAGTGCTGTGGCATGATCATAGCTCACTGCAGCCCCAAACTCCTAGGCTCAAGCAATATTCCTGCCTTGGCCTCCCGAAGTGCTGAGATTACAGGCTTAAGCCACTGCGCCCAGCAAAACTTTTTAATTTTGATGAAGTCTAGGACCATGGTCTCAGAATCACTAGAATCACTGTTCTAAAGTCTCAAAACCTCAAAAGAAATACCATGCCCTTGAAAAATGTGAAAGCTTAAGAGTTTTCCATCTGTTAGCATGGGGAGAAATGCCAGATATAGGTGAAGGGGGGGAAGGCAACAAATCACACTGCCATGTGTGTAACTATGCAACAATCTTGCACATTCTTCACATGTACCCCAAAACCTAAAATGCAATTAAAAAAAAAAAAGAGTTTTCCATCTGTATAATATGTAAATGTCTCTCATAGCTTCTACTTTTCTGTTTTGTTTTAGCAAAGTCTATCATAACTGGCATCCTAAACATATTAACCCTTTTTGTGAAGAAGAGAAAATAAAACTTGTAACTGACTTTAATATATTATGTGTTGAATAAATGTATTTTCATTTATTTCAGATTATGGGCCTGAGCTATCACCTAGGAACATCAGATGGAGAGTTCATACTAAAGAATATGGATTACTGAGCCAGTGTTTTCAGAATCATTGGTCAATCTACGGCTTTTGACATCCTACGTATGAAAAATGTAAGAAATATGTCTATTTTACAAATTAATGAGAAGATAAATGGTGCACCATGGTAAAGAATATAGAGAACAAGCACATTAGCTTAAAAATACATTTGATTTATCTTGGAATTTGTGTCTAATTTTATTAGTCATTTTCACCTTAGAGCCATTTAAAATAATTCACATACCAATTCAGCCCTTTCTTTGTTGAAAATCTATTGTAATTCAAACTAAGAGGAACCAAAGATGTAGCTAAAGTTCAACTCATGTCTAATACCATAACTTGCAACTGTATGAAACATACTTCAACAAATATAAAACATGTTTGACTCAGGTTGAAATATTAAGGTTGTTCATTTCCAAGGTGAAACCCAAAATAATGCATGGTTTTTCCTTTGTGATTATTCGCTTCCAAAAAGCAAATCCAAAGAGGAAGAGGCTTATATGAACGCTATTTCTATAACCTAAGACATGTATTCTGGGATTCTATGGAAAAACTGTTACAATAGGAAGAATCCAGTTAAAAGATGAAGAAAGTTTAAATTTGCAACAAGAATCCTTCTTTATATAATTCAAGTCAGTCTAGCTAGCCCTAAGCAAGACCTTTCTTTACTGAAGAACTACCAAGCTTCTACTATAAAATATTTTCAAATATTTATGTTCCAATTCATGGATCTTATTGATAACAGCCATTAGTCCTCATTGCCTTCTAATTGCTAAAGATGGATTTCATATATCTAATTAGTATTCACAAATTATCTACTAGTCTTCACAAATTACACTATAAGGAACAAGCCTGTTAGCCAATATTCATTCTCCCTTTCCATGTGCCACTTAAAGCCATTTAAGAAGAAGCTTTCCAAAGTGATGCCAGAGGATGTAGCTTCATGTCTGACCCAAAATCTTTCAGCATGGTCTGATTCCTAATAAAATAACTTTTAGGGCATTTTCTCATCCAACCTCTTTATGTTTTCTTGCAATTCAAAAAGACTAGTCATTGGAGCTTATTTCCCAAATTATACCAAATTAGACTATCGGCATCTCTATGACGCAATCAGACTTGAGATTCAAGATAAATATCAACATATGAGAAACACAGGAAATAGTTTACTCAATAGCATACAGCCAATTATAATTTAACCATAATATTGAAAGGCAATAATATGCAAAATAATAATAGTTTTTTAAGGCTTCCATTTTTTTTTTTTAACCAGAGTTCAATTTTCTTTCTTAAACAGGTAGCTATCAATTACTAGAAGGAAAAAACTTCTCACTTATTAAGTAAGCCCTTCTCCTGTCCTTCATTACTAATCAATCCTCTAGACTTGGAACATTTAGATGGCTCAAGGGGGAAAAGGGAAGAGGAAGCAGCAAGGACCTTAAACAGGAGGTCTTACGCCTGGCACTTTCAATTTGATGGTCATCAGTGTGTACATCTGTATGGCATAACAGAAGCCCATCCTCAAAAATCTGCAATTTCCTACTGAAGTTTTTAATAAAAATGAGGAGTAAGGATGAGAATACCCCGCCAACCCTCATTAGTATCCAGTAAAGTACAGAAAACAATCACTAAAACCTTCGCTTTTACGAAGAGCAAATTAGTATCACACCAAACAGGTCCCGAGGAGAATAAAACATATAAACACAACCAAATCTTCTATACAAAACCTGTGGTGTACTCTCAAAAATAATTGAACTGTACCACTTCAGCAATTCATCTATGAACAAAAATGCCCTCAGCCTATTCCTGAGAAATGAAAAAATCAGTTATAACTGTCTTCATCTTGTCTGAAAATCTTGACATTTTTCAGCAAGTAAAGGTTCCAAATGGCAGGTGTCAGAAAGTCTTAGCCTCACATGTGGTGCTAGAAGGCAGAAAAAGCAGCAGCAGCATGTGGTCATGTCAGAGCCACAAAGAAGCTGCCTAAAGAGCACATTCTGAAAAGAGCAAACCTCAGACTCAGTTAAATCAATCTAGTGCCAGATGCCACTATCAGAACAAAGCTGCAGTGCCAAGGATTAGCTGCCCAGAGAAACATTCAACTCAACGCTCTCACATAAGGGAAAATAGCTGAGCACAATGGCACCTGTCCATGTCCTGTGTGTATAATTTGGTCAAACTGGCTCCTTCTAGGCAGAGAAGAAAACAGCCACTGAGTTCTCTGCTTAGTCTACAAATGGGTATAATTTTCTCAAGGTCCTTTTCAGCTGTTCTGAAATAAATAAGATTAATCTCCTGCATCTGTCCAATACTTAAGAGCTTTATGAAAGCGTTTTAGGATCTACTAATTCAAACCCATTTTAATATTTATGGCTTTATACGGAAGTCAGAATCATAAGTAATCTCCTCATATTTGGAGTTAAGAGAGACCCAAAGAGTTAAATAATCAGAACAAAATAATCTAAAACCAAGACTCAAAAAAACCTGATCCCTGGACTGTTAGGTCAGACTTGTATTTAGATATCCTCTGCCTACTGTTCTCCACTTAGTCATTTTTTCACTGATTTTCCCAATAATAAGAAAGCTTTGGAGGCTTTTAAAAGCTGTTTGTGAAGGTCAGTCATTTTTGTCCCCAGAGTTTAATGTAATTGGCATGATAATGTACTTTGTTACTCCTCAAACCTGAATCCTAAAAAGACTAATAATGTTTAAGGAATACTCAAAGCAGGAGATGCTGGAGAAGCATACAGATCAGTGGTTTAGGGAGGAGCATTTACTGTCAAGCCATCTGGTTAGATACATCAGAAATCAAACAAACTAGGATTCACTCAAATGAGCAGTATATGATTAATAATACAATCCATTCATAGAAAAAACAAATCTGTTCTCATTTAGGTTTTTAATTCTCTATTGGAATACACAAAGGGATCACTGGGCCAAAGATTCATACTTCAAAACCACCTCAGTTCCTCTCTTATGGCACAAGATAAAGCACAAACTGGAGCCAGGACTTTACTTGTATTTGACTTAGTAATACTTTAACATAAAACAGTGCCAACAGAAAAACCTTTGGAAGCATCTAGAACAGATATGATCTTCTAATTCTCTCACAGAGAAGCTGGGTTTTCCTCTACAGTGTTTTAAGTAACATTTTTTATTATCCACTGACATTTATTTATTTGCTGTATACTTGTGCCTAGTTCACACGAAAACAAGCCAGGGGAGCCTACATTACCTTGCCTTGTCATCAGCTAGCAAGTACTATTCTTCAACTCTGTGCTCAAGTTATTTCGTATCTTCATGTTTTCAGAACTTCGTCTAAGGTCAATTAAAATATACAGCATGAAAATGATAAAAACACCTATTAATACAGACCTATAGTCATAGGACGACTAAGAGTACTCTCACACATACGTTCTATAGTTTAAAAATCAAATGAAAATTAAATAAATTAAAATAAACTGCATATTAAATATTGTAATTCTTATTCACCATTTAGTCTGCAGGTTTCTAGCTCTTTAAAACAGACTTGTTTTAAATTTTGGTAACATTTCCATGCCTGCTGTCTTTTTTTCTACACACTTGGCTGACTTAATTGAATGCAGACTTCCTAACATTTCATGTGTCTGTTTTATAGATTGAAATAGAGGAATTTGTTTTTCATTAATATGGATAAAAACTAATTTGTTCTATGATTTTAATAAGCATAGTCTTATGTAACTTGGCTTAATCAAAGAGGTTGTAATGAGTGTCATTAGCTAAGTAACATTTAAGTGCCTTGGTTTGTCTGCTTGCTTTTCTGTGGATTAAAAAAAACTGACAACTGTTAGTATGATTGTACAGTGACACTGGAAATTTTGAGGTATGTGTCTGGTTAGTCCTGCTTGTGTTTCAGTCGACATACGTACCAAGTCTGACAATGCAGAGCTTTTCTATTTCATGTGTCTGTTTACCATTTGCATGACCTTAAGCAATAAACATTTATCAACGGTATCAAACCTCATTTTTACCAACCCTCATTCTTTAGTAAAGATATGAGCACAAATTGGTTTTTAATAAGACTATGCTTATTAAAATCATAGAACATTCTCTGAAACCTAATCCATATTAGGCTGGGCGTAGTGGCTCATGCCTGTAATCCCTGCACTGTGGGAGGCCGAGGCGGTTGGATCACTAAGGTCAGGGGTTCGAGACCAGCCTGGTCAAGAAGATCAAACTCCATCTCTACTAAAAATACAAAAAATTAGCTGGGCGTGGTGGTGGGTGCCTGTAATCCCAGCTACACAGGAGGTTGAGGCAGGAGAATTGCTTAAACCCAGGAGGCAGAGGTTACAGTCAGCAGAGATCGTGCCACTGCACTCCAGCCTGAACAACAAGAGCAAAACTCAATCTCAACAACAATAAAATAATAATAATAATCTATATTCTGTCAATTCTCCCTTGAAGCCACCTAAATCTTCTAAAATCTCTTTTGATATTCCCTGCAATTTTAAAACTTAATTGTTAGGCTTAATTTTTGGCAAATACATGTTATCTTAACAATTCTCAATGCTCAGATGAAATTATAAGTGGTAGAAAAAAAGAACCGAAAGCAAGTAAATGAGTAAACATAACCTAGTCTAATCTTAATTAAAAGAAATGACATTTCTCCCATCCCTTCTTCCTGTTCCCTGCTCCAAGTTCTTAAAACCTGGCCAATAGATATTCACGTAATTTTTAAAACATAATATGCTACAAATTTAGAAGGTTGTTTAGATATTCAGTCACATTATAATTTAAATGTATATATTCTTGAAAATTGTTTTTAAATATAAAAATAACACAAATTAAAAGAAAACTAAAGCTATGTTCTTGAAATTCCCAAAGGTAAGAGGGGAAAAGTTATAGCTGTCACTTAATACATACTGAACCCCATATGTAAAGAAAATTGGCAATATAATCTCATCCTGAAGAATTTAAACTAAAGACTTCCTGATTTTCCAGTGCTAGAAATTATCTCTAACAGAAACTATACACAATGACTGAAGAAACTTTCAAAATTATTTTATTTCCCCTAAGTATTTTAAGGTATAAAGTCTCCATGTCAAGGTAAATTTTAAAGGACTTGATGTTGTCCTAAAAACAGTCTTTTGTATCACAGGACTTCAACGAATTTTTTCTGTTAAGTTTCCTAACTCAAACTTAGAACAATTACAAGTGAAATTAGTATCTCTAATATTATTGTAGTATATCACACACAAAGTCATATTCCAACATTATTTTCAGTTAAAAGTTTAAAAAACAAAAACAAAAGGATGTTAGAATACAAACCCAATGTGTGATATGCTATGTTGACTTAACTTTGACTTTTTTATTCTTAGAACTTTTTTTCCTTAGAGGAAAGTAGAACAGTGATATTTTTTCTTGATGGGCAATTTTACCCAGTGAATTGTTAAATGTAATAAATATTTTTTACTAAAATAAATGTAAAAATGATCCATTTCATGAAGTCATAAGTCTTCATGAAATGAATTATTTAGAGTCGCAGGCATTCTTGGACAATAGCATGAAAAAATGTTAACTTTTTCCCTATATTAAATGAGAGAAAAGAAAAAGGGAAGAGAAAGAAGAAAAGCAGGTAAATGTTTGTGGGGCATGGAGGGCATGGAGGTGCAGAGAGACAGCGAACACATGCCACCACACAAGCTTACGAGACAAGCAAATCCATTAAAAATTTTTCTTTCACTAAAATACATAGGATACAAACTAATAATGGCTTGTTTTGAAGCAATAGAATGTAACTAACTGACACCAAGCACTCTATTTCTCCAAATCATCTACCCACCCTAATCTCGGCGGCGGGGGATATATTGGTGATAAAATCAATGCATTTTTCTCACCTGGAATAAGTCACTATTATCATAAGCAAATTTGAGAGTATCACTTTTTAACCTTATCTAGTAAAGAACAAAATTTTACATATTAGAAACACACACACATGCAAAGAAGAAACTAAAGGTCACTATATCCCTTTCTTCCAATCTACTCCCCAGGTTTAGAAACCAGGCTTGTCTCCAGATATTTTTCTTTTCCTTTTTCTTTTTTTTTTTTTCAAGACAGGGTCTCACTTTGTTGCCTAGGCTGAAGTGCAGTGGCACAATCTCAGCTCACTTACAGCTTGTATTCTCGGGCTCAAGTAATCCTTCCATCTCGGTCTCCTGAGTAGCTGGGATTACAGGCATGTGCCAACATGTCCATCTAATTTTTAAATTTTCAGTAGAGACAAGGTCTCACTATGTTGCCCAGGCTGGTCTCAAGCTCCTGAGCTCAAGGAATCCTCTCACCTCAGCCTCCAAAAATGTTGGGATTACAGATGTGAGCCATCATCCCTGGCTAGATATTTTTTCAAACACTTACTTCATTTATAGTTTGGCTATTTAAATATTCCCCCAAATACTTGGAGAAACACAAATTTCTAAGATAATTTTTCAGAAATAAATTAGCATGCATGCTTATGTATATACATACTCTACTTGTTTAAAGCTTTAACTTCATTATTTAAAAAGGTAACTTTTACATTAGATATACAGCAGCACACAAACACACAAAGAACCTGTAACTAAAATTAGGCTTATTCTACCATTTTCAAGTACAAGGGGGGAATATTTTTAAAACAAAGAGTACTTTTTGAGTCAGAAATATGGAGACTGTAATACAATTAAAGGATAAAGGAGCATAAAATTCACTTATTTTACACCTAAATTTATTGTCCTTCCGGAAAGCTACGTCACAAAGATTAGAATTTACTGCATTACCCTCTACAATATAAAAAAGTCTTTCCACTGTGTTAGACTATTTTAGGTGAGGCGCCTATGAAAACACCAGCCAAGCAGCTTGAACTATCATATTAAATGGATCACAGGGTTTATAAAGTGCTGCTTCAAAGGCATTCCCTAGACTCAGTATCACAAACAGCAAGAGAAGACTCCACTTCAGGCTTTTCCCTTAATTGCTTCTTGTCAAATTAAAATGTCAAAAATTATTCTATCAAATTCTGTCCCTAAGGATTCTAGCTCAATCCAAAGAGTAGCTATCAATTAGTAAAGTCAGGCCTTTTAACAGTATAAGAAATTTTTTTCCATTGATATGTGAAATTAGTAGGGTCCAAAAAGAAAAGTTTCATCTCAGCAGTTAAAGTGTTATTACTAGGTATAATCACATGTAGGCTGCAATTCCTTTTTGAAAGGCTTTTCAAATGAACAAATATAAAGAAAAAAGAGAAACACAAGTATTTTCATAGTGAATGACTGCCTAGGATTATAGTTATAAAAAACCAAGGTTAGAGATCCAGATATCCATGAGTACTGTGAACTAATAAACCAAAGTCAAAGGAAATCCTTGCTCCCTCTTTCGACAAGGTCAGTGCACCCATCCCTCAGCACAATAACTGACTGAATTGCAGGTTGTACAAGGTGCTCCAGGAAAATAAAATCCACCACAAATCATTGAACATTCTTCTATTGCTTTGAATGAGCAAATAAAATCCTCTAAGAAAAACATTTCCTGTTCACTTTGTTGTTTCCCCAAAGCTGCATATCTTCAGAAACTGACTTGTTAGAAGTATCCATTCATTAGCAACATAAATATGCAGATGTAGTAAGATGTTCTTGGCAGTCAATCATATCTTCTTTCACCTGCCACTCCAGATGAATTTTTATAGTACATTTATACTTTATCCACAGAAATGAGTCATGTTCATCTACCAGAAGGAGCTATGAGTGTTCATGAACTTCCCCAAAAAAGTTCTAAAACTGTATGTCAAGGAACAGAAATACAAGGAACAGGAAAAACATGTTCACATATAAGACCGTTTATATGAGGCATGCACTTAAGTTGCCTAGGCTTACGGTTTGGCAAAGATCATTAAATGACCTGTGGCTATTAGAGTGATCAAAGGTTCAATTTTAACTGTGGCAAGAAGCAATTTTATCAGCAAAAATTTAACAGTATATATTTCCATGCATATATTCCTTTGGCACTTTTCATAAAGAGACTCTTAGAATTGAATTATCAAATACTTCCCAATATTGACACTTTTTAAAGTCTTCATTCCCAGATACCAAGCTTCTTGGCATTGTGGCTAAGCAATGACAAACAGATCATTTCCTATTGATTCTACCTACCTTATCAAGACTGCTAGAGTCCAGTTATGTAAAGAATTATTTTCAACAGCCACCTTCAATTACAAATGTTTGACATGATCACAGACTTGCAATGCTAATCTCCTTTCAAGTTGAAATACCCACACAAGAGCCCTTTGAAACACACAGCATGGCTATTTGCTTTGCTTTGCTTTATCCTGCAAAGAGGCTGAAATACACTGGAATCCTTTTTCCTCCTCCATAGTTAATGCAATATCCACCTTTTATGTAAAGTGGCATGCAAACCAACATGCTTTTGTCAAGATAGAAGTCTTGCCAAAGCGATTTTCTTGGTTAAAACGCTGTTTCTCTAAGTGAGCTTCTAAACGTGAAGGCTGTTTAAAGGAAAGGAAAGAAAATATTCATGCAATTGACTCTCATTTCTCCAAGTGCTCTACCGATAGACCATACTTCCTTAGTTTACATATATTTGCATGACTTGAATACTACATACATAATTTCAGAGTCCTGTTGCTAACCACAATTGTGGACTCGGTAACTTTCAGCCTACTTTAGTGAGAACACTAATCACTTAGTCAATGAAAAGAAAAACTGAACCTCTAAAGGATAATCCTATCAACATACTAAATTGTACTCATCCGTTGAAGAGAGATACTTTTAAATTCCAAAAAATAACACACTTTTCTGACACACCAAATTCAGGCATTTATACCAAGAGCATTTCCATGTGACAACCAACTAGGGCTTTGAATACAAAGACAATGATTATGCTTTATGTGTAGGTAGATTCATGAAAATCTGCTCTTAAACTCAATTTTTATAAGTCAAAATCCATTTTAAATTCCACAAGGAGCTCACCAGCTAAAGGAACTACAAAGTGAAATTGTTACATTGCCAAGGATTCACTGGTAAAGTACTGATTATCCCCTATTTTATGAACTTTTAAAACTCTACTTGCCATCAAACACTCTACCCCTGCACTATATCTCCATGGCCTCAAACTCGACTTTAACACTCTTTCCTTCCTGGCCGTAACACTATTCTTCTGTAAAATTTATCCCACGGCTCCGGCAAGAACATATCCACAGGATAGCAAGCTAGAGTGTTGGGCAGATCTTCTTTCCCCACATTCTTCATCATACGAAACTGTGTTAGCTTAAAGGTTATCCCTCTCTATTTCTTGCCATCTGCTGAGATTTCAGGCTAAAAAAAAATGTCCAGGTAGAATGAGAATATGCGGTATGTAGTCCAGTTATGTAACAAGGGCTAGATTACCACCTGAAAGTTCCTCTTCTCCAAAATGCTCCCTTGAGGAAAAAAGAAAAACTGACCAATTAATAAAATATTTAGTTTCAGCCTAGCATTGAGACAAATGCTCTTCATGCTGAATTCTAAAATGCCTAAAAGTTGAAGATGAAAAATTCAAAATGTGTTGTATTTCACAACCTTAATAAAAACTATTTGGCAGAGTTTAAGACCTATAAAAAACAAACTCTGGCTAACTTGATCACTGAGCCCTCAGGTCCCTTCAAGAAATTGAGGAGTTAGAGCAGATCTTTGAGGGTGTTCTCACTCAAATATTATATCATGTGTAATTTAGAGAAATTCCTTAATGCTGAAAAAAAGATGAAAATTCATTAATCTGAATATAAATTCAGTCTTGTTCAAAGTGCTTTTTTGCTCTTGTCTCCTCAACCAAAGACAAAAGGTTAAATTAAAGGGCGTTAAAGACAAGTACTCCCTCAATTCAAACTTTCTGATAATAGCTACCATATTAAAACAATGGAGAGGTAGAAAGGCAGCATGGTGTGCTAGGAACTCTAAGATTTAGAATCAGATGACTTGGACTTAAGTTCCCCTTCCACAAACTCTTTAATCCATAATAGTTTATCAGTTTTCAGTTGAGTTTCCTCACCTATAAACTGTGAACAACACTTACAACCGGGGGTTAAAGTAAGAAACAAATAAGAATAAGTATAAAAATACTTATAAGTATTTTTATAAGTAGCAGTAAACCCATGCGATATGATTACACAAAGTCTGAATTAAAGAATTTACTAAAATCTACTTTTACTCATCTCTAAAAAAAGTACATTTGAAATTATTACTAATTAAGAGTATTATTTCCTATAACCTAATTTTTCACAAATTTCCAGTTCATGAAATCACATTCTATGAAGTGGTGAAATAGTAACAAAGCAAATAGGCAGGGACCATTTGTTGTGAGGAAGTAACATCCAGGATAACCACCAGTTCCAAATAATGCAACTGTAGTTTCACAAGTACATTGGTATGAACCTCAACAAAAAACAAGTATGAGAAATAAAATTTGTGACAATTTACCTAGGAAAAGGGGGAAAAAACAATTGCTTTATCACTACAATTAACTCCTAAAGTGAAAAAGTGCCACTGGGAAGCACATTCCAACACAAGTCATTCAGCTAACATTTAATCTAAAATTTGGCAGAAAAATAATTTTCTTACATGCCTACATAATACATGGCTAGAATGAAAACGAACATATGTCACACTTCTGGACCCTCTCAGCCAGAACCATATGAAATGGGGGAGTTCTGAAACTCTGAGTTCTTCTGGCTCTATCATCACAGAACTCAATGAATAGTCTCAGTCAGGATTTCCAGAGGAAACACCTATTTTCATCCCAGTCTCTCTGGAATAAACACTTTTCAAGGTGTTCCGATTTTCACTTAAACCACTTTAAAAATTACTAACAACTTCTTTATACCTTACAAATTTAATAGCACTAACAATTTTCAAAGCATTTTCAAACCAAAACTCCAAGTTTGTCTTAGAATATGAATAGCTGTGGCAGACCATATTCTCAATCGAATATTCTTATTCAGTCTTTTAATCACTGGATTTTTAATTTTAAAAGTAATTTCTGTATTTCATAAGAAAATATACCACTGAGCAATATGACTGAGACACTTGGAAATTAATAGTGTTTCAAGCTCAAGAACAGCAAATTCCATGAGAATAGGGGAACGAGAGAGTAGAAGAAATTATATCCTACTAGGCATACATGTGGAGCCATTTCAGAATGAAAGGAGATTTATTATTAGCTACTGAGTGTTAGCATTTACAGCTTATATGGTCAGACATTGTTATCCTATATGTGTATTAATTTCTTTAACTGTCACAGCAAACCTATTATTATCCCATATAGCAGCTGAGGAAACTAAGGTAGAGGGGTTAGGTAATTTGTTAAAGGTTATACAACTAGCAAGTATACAGTTGGGATCACAGTTGGGATCTGAGCACAGACAGTCTGACTCAAGATGCCATACTCTTAACCACTATTTTGAGCTATATACTACATTCAGTAGTGTAGATATCTTATTTAATTCACATATTCCTGAGACGTGGGTGTTTTAGAAAACTGAAGCTCGGAAAGATTTTAAAAATTGCCTAAAGTCAGCCAGTTAGCAAGGAGCAGAGCTGAGGTTCAAACCCAAGACTGTAGAACTCTGGGAGCTATACTCTTTGACTTGGCACTGTATTACCTCCTAAGGAGGTAGTGACTCCACCACCGCAACAACCACTCACCAATCACTGTGATATTTATCCTCCTCTATCTCACCTGATTATTGCCTTCATAGAGAAGGCAAGAAAACAAAACTAGACTATGTGAAGAAAGAAAATCAGCAAACAAGAAAGACCTGAAAGATGACTTAAGTGCAGTGTTGTAATATTTCTAAGTCATCTCTACAGAGAAAGACCACTGTCAACAATTTTTTATAACTTTATCATCATTATGAGGCAGGTCATAAATTCACCATTTCATAATCACTGTGCATGCTGGCTGATTCACTCTACGACAAGTCCCACAGACACACTCTAAAGGGAATCCCTGGATATAACTGTGATGTCCTTTAGCAGCCCCTACCTTGTCTTCTGTGTTACCTGTGTTTTTCTTTCACTCCCAAAACACTCCTAGTCAAGTATTCAGCCTTGACTTTAGACACAGGAGAAGGCAAAGGAGAAATCTAATAAGCTCATTTCAAAGTGCCAGGAATTGTGTTTGATTAAAAAATAAAATTTTATATATAGTACTAAATATACAGATTGCATCAAAGGTTAAAACGAGAATCTTTTGCTCTTAAGAAGGAGACAAAATAGATATTCCAAATATGTAAACAAAAATATATGACAGTACACTATTATTATTCAAAAATAAATATTAGGGATAATCAGCAGTTGGAGCTGTTTTGAAAGGTGGGATCTGTGTGCTTAACAGCACCTCAGTCCCCAAAAAAAATCCATATTCTGAAAAAGTACCATAAAATATACACATGCAGTAAGATACCATTTAACTGTCCTTAAAAATGATGAGAGGCCTTTAAAATGGTACTTATCTGTAACACATTAATGAGTGAAGGAAAACAGAGGCATCACTGTTAAATTATGTCACATACTATATCTCTCTCTCTCACACACACACAAGTGAGATATATCTGGAATGGTGTTCACCAATACAATACCCTGATGGAAGTAGTGATGATTCTCTACATTGTTCTTTGGATTATTCTGTACTGTTAAAAGTGCTTACAGGAGTAGACATTTCCACAAAAACAATAAAAATATTCTTAATTTATAAGTGTAGAGGTATAAAAAGATACATTCTGATTTCATCAAAAAAGTCTCACTTTTCAAAAAAAGCTAGTTATCTTCACCATATATATGCTGTAAGAAATTTTAAGGTAGTTCTATAGGAAAGGCATTTTGTTAATATAAAATATATTAGAATCCATAGGTTCTGGTTAACACCAGAATATATTAATTGAGTCACTGCATATATGAATGCCATATGCTAGGCACTTATGTCTGAGGATATATCAGCAAATAAATACCTCAACATGTCCTGCACCCACATTAGCACATATTTACTAATCCTTAAATTTTAAAAAGCATGCAGCCCAATGGCTAAAAACACACAAAGCAATGTTATAGCAACAAAAAATTTAAATATACAAAAAATTAGCTCTCCAGAAGAGTTGTACTAATTCATACACAGTAATAAGGGCATCTAACTCACCATACAATCATCACCTTTAAGTATCATTTAAACATTTTAAAATGCAGTTTCAACATTATTAAGCCATGTTTTCTTCATATTGTTTTGCTATGTGTATTTCGTCTTTTAAATGGTTAGCTCTGTTTTGGCATTTTCTATTGTTTTTATTGCTCTCTATTCCTATTTTTGTGACTATCACATTGCTTTGTAGTATGTTCAATTTCAATTAGAACTCAACTTTTATATGAGGGTGTTCATTTTAATATGTTGTGGTAACAAAAGAAGAAAGCAAGAAAACTGTGAAATCCTTCAGATTCGGTGAAAGCAATTTCATAGCAATGAGAGGCTGATGTGACAAGTTTTGAGCAGGTCTGTATACGCCAAGTCATGGAGCATTAACCAGAAATTTCCTGTTGACCTTAAGTAAAAATTAACTCTTAACTCAGTCTCTGAATGACTTTCAGAAATAACTTGGTCAATTTTATTCAGTTTATATTTTACTTTTTTGTATGTAAAAGAGTAACTTATAATATTTTATGTCTAGATAATTCAAGGCCAGGCGCGGTGGCTCACATCTGAAATCCCAGCACTTTGGGAGGCTGAGACAGGAGGATAGTTTGAGCCCAGAGGTTTCAGACTAGCCTCGGCAACATAGCAAGATCTTGTCTATACCAAAAAAAATGTTCTAATCAGCTGGGTGGGGCAGCACATGCCTTTAGTTCCAGATACTCCAGGGGCTGAGGTTGGAGGATCCCTTGAGCCTAGGAGGCTGAGACTGCAGTCAGCCATGATTGTGCCACTGTACTGCAGCCTGGGCGACAGAGAGCCTATCTCAAAAAATGATGATGATGATGATGATAATTCAAAAAGCTCTTTTTATTTGATGAGAAAGTGTAATATCATAATTTAATAGGCAGGCTTTTCTTTTTTTAAAGGTTCCCTAAAAAAGGTGTGTCTTAAAACAGATAACATCGTAGATTAAGTGAGATACAATAATATATTTAGCCTCCACAACAATCCTGTATTATTATCATCATCATTTTCACAGTTAGAAAATCTGACAGGTAAATAATTCACCCAAGAGCATAAAACTAGCAAAGTATCCAAATTTATGTGGAAACCAGAAACCTGGCTCTGCTGTGTGATACTGCCCCCTTCAAAAACTCTATTGAATATTTAAGTAATTATCCACTACACCTACCTCCTAATTTACATGAGCACTGCTTTTTGAGATTATTTTGAGCAGAACAAACGACAGAACAGTATTACAGTTTCCAAACTAGGCTAGCAGCACTTGTCAATCTAGTTGTTTGCTGAGTGGAGTGGAAGGCAGAAAAAGAATTTAGAGACTGCTAGAAGCCTCAAAGCCCCAGGTCATGCCTCTTATTACCTTAAGCGACACCACCTCGTTACATGGAAACCACAACTAAGGACAAGCAGGTAATAATCTTCCAATTTACATTTATACAACATGCTTGGGGCTTTTGTAAGAATCAAACAAGGAAACATCTTTTTTATGCTTTGGACAGACCATAAAGGGATAGTCTGAAAAAGCACAGATCATAAAATAATCTATAAATTTTCTATATAAAGGATGCAGCTGTATTGGAGCAATTAAATATCTTCAAACACAAATATCTAATTTGACTTATTTTATTTACATTAATGAGCCAACAATTTTAAACTGCCAAAACATGTACTGTTTTGGTTTGTACAAGTAAAATATATATATTTAAATCTCATTTTGCCCAGAGAGAAATGGCAGATTTGAGCTTTCTCAGGGCGAGCTCCTAAAAATGAATAAGGCTGAAAAAAAAAATAAATAAAAGAATTCTCATCATTTTTCTCCAGTAGAATTTATAGTAAAGTATATTGAGAAAGCCTAGAAAATTGATAGGTAAGATAAAACGCTATAACAAAAAATTAAATTTATTCTAGGAGTGACTGCAAGCTATAATTTCTTAATCAAATCATATTTATAGCTCTAAAAAGATTAAACTTAGATAGCTCCTGAAGGAGGGCACTGAAAAAAGAAAACGAAATGTTTAGTTTTTAGAGATAAGTATAAATATCAGTTCTTCAGAAAAGATAAAGAGAACAACTTTCTAGTCCTCATCATACTCCTACACTCGGGGTCCTCAACTACACAACATAGGGACCCCTCTAGTCTTACCACCTCACTTCACACCCCATACATTTCAAACTAAACCTTGGCCGCCATTGGTCCAAGGAAAGGAAGGCCTTTACTAAAGTACAAAAAGAAACAAAAAGTTCATCTGGCCTGTAATGCTTGCAAGGACCCAGGTGCTGGCCACTTAAGTAGCTTACAAGAGTATCTTTGATTAAGCACATTTTCATTGTGTCTCCTGTGTGCTCCAAAGAGGAATAATCCTTTCATACTCTTTCATTTCCTTAAACATATTAAACATACTTAAATTATATTCTTTGCTCAATAATTCCAACAACTGCAGTGTTTGTTTGTTCAAAAGAAAATTTTGTTACTTCTACCGACTCGGCACATACATTATGTAATTTTTTTAAATTTTTTATTTATTTTTCCTGGAATTTGAGTTTCAAGAAATCTTTGATGTCTGTTAAACGTGCTGACCTTCAAAGAAGATGGAATTTGTCTCTGCTATATAGTTATGGGGCCTTCTTCTAAGTACTTGCATATGTTAACTCATTTAATCCTTGCAACAATCTTATAAGGTTACTATTTATTATTATTTCCATTTTACATATGAAGAAAACAAGGCAAAGAAGGGTTAAATAACCGAACCAAGACCAGAAAGCTAGTAAGTATTGGAATTAGGATTAAAACTCAGGCAGATCAGTAGGAAAAGTAATGATCTTAACCACTCCCCTGTGTCGGGACACCATGTGCAAGCCTGGACCCAGAAAGTCTAAAGAAGTCCTACCTGCCTCAACTGATCACGCTCCCCCCACCCTCCCCAACCCCCACCTGCCTTTGCCATTATCCCTGATCGCCCAGTGGAGCTTCCTCCAACATAAGCTTCCCCTCACCCCACCCTGCCATCTTAACTGTTATTATGATAATGTGAATACTCCTCACCACACCCTACCATCTTAACTACTCTTATCCCACCTGCCACTGTAACTGAACTTATTGTAATGTGTACTCCTTGCCCTTACCCCCACCACTGTAACTGATCTTACCCTGTAACTTTCCACTGCCCACCCCAAACCTATAAAACAAACTCCTAATCCCACGGCCCTTCGCTAATGCCTTTTTCAGCCTTAGCCCACCTGCATCCAGGTGAATAAACAGCCATGTTGCTCAAACAAAGGTTGTTTGGGGGGGTCTCTTCATTAAAAACGTGCCTTTTTAACACCCTGTACAAGTTCTTTATGCTTAGGAAAAATATATCTAAAACAAGAGACGCTAACAGGAAAGTAAAAAAACAGAAAATTACATCCCAGGCAATTATAATACTACTTAAAAAGACAGATGTTCCAGATGTCAGCCAAGTAGAGTCCAAAAAGCTATCAGCGTGGGCACTGAGACAGCAGCAGGGTACCTGGCCTCAATGGTACTTTTGTGCTGCTCTTGCCACTTCTATTCAACACAGCATTGAAAGTTCTAGCCATGGTAATTAAGCAAGAAAAAGAAATAAAAGACAAATACCCATGGTAGAAAGGAAGTAAGATGATCCCTATTCACAGATAACATTATCTTGAATATAGAAAATTCTAAGGAATCTACTAAGATATCCAAAAACTGTTAGCACTAATAAACATGTTCAACAAGTTTGTAAGATAAAATAACAATTATATATAAAAACCAATTGTATTTCTACATCCTTGCAACAATCAAAAACTTAAATAAAATTTCATTTACAACAGCATCAAGAAGAATAAAACAGGAATAAAGTTAACAAAAGAAATACCGAACTTATACTCTGAAAGCTAAAAAACATTGTTGAAAGAAATTAAGGAAGATCTAAATAAATGGGAAGGCATCAAATGCTTATGGTTTGAATGACTTAACACTGTAAAAATGACAATAATCCCCAAACTGATCTACTCATTCAATCAATTGCCATCAGATTTCCAGCTGACTTCTTTGGCAAAATTGACAAGCTGATTCTAAACTTCATATATAATTGTGGGGGACCCTGAATAACTAAAACAGACTCAGCAGCGGGGGTGGAAGTAGAAGACTCATTTTCCAATTTCAAAACTGACTATGAAACAATAATAATCAAGACGGTATGGTTATGGCACAAGGACGACTTATAGATCAATAATACAGGACTGAGAGTTTATAAATAAACAAACATGTCTATGGTCAACTGATTAGGACAGGCTGCTAAGATCATCCAAGGAGTAATGAACAGTCCTTTCAACAAATGTTGCTAGGATGACTAGATAGCCACATGCAACAAAATGAATCTGAACCCTTACTTTATACCATATATAAAAATTCACTCAAAATCTGTCAAATAACTAAATGGATATAAGCACTAAAACTATTTAAACTCTTAGAAGAAAACAAAGGAGTTCATCTTCATGACCTTGGATTTGGCAAAGTGTTCTTATATATGGCACCAAAAATCTGAACAACAAAGGAAAAAACAGAAAAGTTGGACTTCAAAACTTAAAGCTTTTGTGCTTCAAATGTAATCATCAAAAAATGTAAAAAGACTACCCACAGAATGGGAGAAAATATTTGCAAATCATATACTTGGATAAGGGACTTGTATCCAGAACTATAAAGAACTCTTACAACTCAATAATAAAAAGACAAATTCAGTGAGCTGAGATTGCGCCACTGCGCTCCAGCCTGGCGACAGAACGAGACTCTGTCTCAAAAAAGAAGACAAATTATCTAAATAAAAAAATAGCAACAATTTCAGTTATAGGAAGAGTAAGTTTAAGCCATCTACTGTACAATATAGTGACTATAGTTAATAACAATATATTGTATTCTTGAAAACTGTTGAGGTGAATATAAAGTGTTCTTACTAGAAAAATAACTATAGAGTAATGCACATAGATGTTAATTCATTCGATTTAGTCATTACACAATGTATATATGCTTCAAAACACCATGTTGTACATGATAAATACATACAATTTTTACTATCAATTCAAATAAAATATTTAAAAATGTTAAAGAATTAAAACCACTAATTAAACATACTGTCATGTGTTTTATTAGGTTCTAAAAATAAATGAGCAAAGAATCTGAATAGATTCTTTGAAATACATACATACAAATTGCCAGTAGGCATATGAGGAAGTACTCAATGTCATTAGTCATCAGGAAAATGCAAATCAAAAACCACAATGATATACCACTTCATACCCATTAAAACCAAAATGTCAGGTAACTGTGGCAGGATGTAGATAAATCAGAACCCTCATACACTGCTGCTAGGAATGTAAAAGAGTGCCACCATTTTGGAAAACAGTCTGCAGTTCCTCAAACAATTAGAGTTACCATAGTACTTCTACTTTTAGGTATATACCTAAAAGAAATGAGCATATAGGTCCACACGAAAACTTGTACATGAATGTTTAATATTCATAACCGCCAAAGAGTAGAAATAACTCAATGTCCATCAACTAACAAATGGATAAACAAAATGCTGAACATCCATATAATGGAATATTATTCAGCCATAAAAAGGAATGAAGTTCTGATACATGCTACAACATGAATGAACCTTAAAAACAGTATGTTAACTGAAAGAAGTCAGTTACAAAAGATCACAAGATACGATCCCATTCACATGAAATATTCAGGACAGGGAAATCTATCTACAGAGACAAAGTAGATTAGTGGTTGCTTAGGGCTGGAGTAGGTATGGCAAGAATAGGGGGAAAGGGAGTGATAGCTAGTGTGCAGGTTTCTTTTTGAGATGAAAAAGTTTTAAAATTAGTAGTAACGATAGCTGCACATATCTGTGAATATTCTAAAAATCATTGAATTGTATACTTCAAATAGGCATATTATATGGTATGTGAATAATATCTCAGTAAAACTGTTAAACAAAATAAATGAATCAGGACTTCCAAAAACAATAAATAAAACCAGAAACAACCCAAATGTCAATCAACTCAAAAATAGAAAAACATTGGGCCGGGCGCGGTGGCTCAAGCCTGTAATCCCAGCACTTTGGGAGGCCGAGGCGGGTGGATCACGAGGTCAAGAGATCGAGACCATCCTGGTCAACATGGTGAAACCCCGTCTCTA
>NW_016107487.1:305383-363527 GCF_001604975.1 Cebus imitator | reverse complement strand
GAAGGGACAGCCAGGGACTTCAAAAGTACTGATAATGTTATATGTTGTAAGCTGAGTGGGAACTGGGAACACAGATTATTTAATCATTTTTAAGTTGTTTCTATAATTTTTAGAAATGTTTTTTAAAATGTTGCTTTAATCTGAAAAGCATGCCTTTTATTTTTTATATCTTCCATAGTCCTTATGGGAGTGCCTTATTCACAGAAGGGTCTTATATATAAACATGAATATATACATACATACTCTCCACATACATTATGTGCAGTGCAGGGGTGGGCAGTAAGTTTTAAATCAATTCAAATTTCTGAGAGCCAAAATGGGCAAATCAGTAACCTAAGTACTCTTCTAAAGGGATGAACAACAATGATTCTTCCCACCCCTAGTCATAAATGAATTTCTAAAAAAAGTTACATAAATCAGTACAGTACAAAGGCAGCTATACTTTAAGTATCATGGAAGTATAAAGCAAATTTTAGCAGAGCACAGACGAGGGTGAGATTAATTCTAATCTGAGATAACTTAGAGAATTTCATTGAGAATGTATCTGAGTCAGGCCCTGAAGGATAGGTAAGATTTTGATAGGCAGAGGATGAGGAAAGGGTATACCAAGGGAAGAAAACAGGATGAGCAAAAATAATTATTATTATACATTTAGAAATTATAATAAAAATAACTGCTAATATTTACTGATTGTATACTATGTGCCAAGCACTTTTCTAAGTATTTTTTAATGTACTACTCAATTTATTCTTCAAGAAAACCCCAAATAATAGTATCTACAAAGTAGATACTATTATTATGGCCACTTTAGAGATGAAGAGACAGACACAGGGAGATCAAGTAACTTTAGCACAGTCACCATGGTAGTAAAGTATGAAGCTGTAATTTGAACCTAGTTCCATAGCTTATGCGCTTAACTACGAATGGGTAGAAAACTCCTACCCACCATGTTCAAAGAACTAAATTCCAACTTCCCATGTATATAGGAATCATTAGTATCTGAGAATACTTGGTATGAAAGGAAAGTGCACTTAAATGGACACCACTGAAAACAACAGGAGCCAAAATGTCATTGTAAATAATAGGAGCAGATTGGCAGAGGATTTAAAAAAGGCTATTTTGAACAATAAAACAATGTTGAAAATGAATTTATTTTAGCTTATATATTTAATAAAATATAGGATGTAATTGTAACTCTGGGCTAATTCTTATAATGAATAAACTATTGATTACATAATTATTTAAACTATATGATTCCTTAATAAATGGCATCACAAGGGCATAATGTAAAAATAAATATGGAGACCCAGATTATGAATGCTTCAATGATGAACACCATGTGTTGGGTTAAGAAGTGAGTATCAAGAAACTATACGCAAAAAGTAGGTTGAAGCCAGCTCATGAAAGCCTTAACACCTCAAAGGAAGAAGAATGGTAAACAAGAGGCACTGGAGGAAAGGAAGAAATAGGAGACACATTTCAGAGATAGAATCAACAGGACTTCATGGTAGTTTGAATTGGGTGTATGACAGAATAAGAAATCAAACAGTACAAATGATGTGCCCAAGAGAATTAACATCAATAAAGGAGGGACTTATAAAAGAATAAAAAAATACATAAGAAACAGGTTTGGAAGCCAAAGTAAAAAGCTAAATTTGGTTGAAACTGAGGCACCAGAGGGATACTGTAGAGTAGGGATAAGCTAGGGATACTCTAGCTTAAGCCATTGAATCTGAGTCCAGATCTCTGGTGAGAACTTGTAACAATGTGGACCTAGAACCCACAGGATGCAAATGATGAAGCTTCAGAAGTGGATAAAGAAATTATCAAAGAAACGAAGATTGGAGAAGAAAAAGGGGGTGAGGAAAATATCTGGAGTGTTGCCTAAGTTTAAGAGTGAGGAAGAGGTACAAGGATGCCTAGAAAAAATGATGAACAGGCTTAAAAGTACAACTACCAAAAGAAGGTGGGAAAAACAACAGTATATGAAACTGTAAAGGAGGCCAGATAAGCTAGAGCTTAGAAAAGTCTGCTGGGTTGAACATAAAATGGTCAGTGGATATGGTTTTACAAATCTTTAACTCTACCATGCCAAGCACTGTATAGATGAAAGTGCTCAAAAAATGTGTTGAGTGAATGAGTAAATAAATTTTGGTAGTCAAAGGGAAAGAATTATCCAATATAACCAAAACATTCCTGAGTATGTTAGTGAAAATGTCAATAATCAACAGTACTACAGTAAGATCTCAGGCTTAATTTAAAAGAAATATTCCCCTTCTATATAATGACAAAAAAAAGGATTGTGTGCATGCACTAGATTTTGGAGACAAATATCCCCCAAGATAATTAGTCAACAAGACAGATGCACTTTACATTTTCCCACTAAGCACAAACCTGTCACTTTTCACTAAAGACATGTAGTCAGAAGGAAGATGGAGAAAAAGTAGTAAAAAAATGAAGACCAGAAACAAATCAAACCTGAAAGAACTAAAATATTTCAAAGGCCCAACATGTTCCTGACGTACTCTTAGGTCTGCTTTCTTTATCTACTTCTTATACTTCCCTGCCAAAAATCTTGAATGAGAAAAATGTTAATCCAAAAATTTGAACAGGGGTCCCTAACATCCTTCCAGTCTTTCTGCACCCAATAAGAATTTTATTAAGAAGAAAAAAGACTGATTTCATGGTAGAAACTTTAATTATTACTTTTTTCACCAAAGTCTAAACCATCTAAAAGCAGTATCTCCTATTTAGAACTGGATACAGAGTTTCCCAAATGGATTGGGATAGGGATTCCCAAAATAGGAGAGAAAATAAGAAAAAAAATATCACGCCTGTAATCCCAGCACTTTGGGAGGCCGAGGCAGGTGGATCACAAGGTCAAGAGATCGAGACCATGATGAAACCCCGTCTCTACTAAAAAAAAAAATACAAAAATTAGCTGGGCATGATGGCACATAACTATAGTCCTAGCTACTCGAAAGGCTGAGGCAGGAGAATTGCTTGAACGTGGGAGGCGGAGGTTGCAGTGAACCGAGATCACGCCACTGCACTCCAGCCTGGCGCCTGGCAACACAGTGAGACTCTGTCTCAAAAAAAAAGAAAAGAAGTATCTGGGTTCCTGTTATATAATCTCTGAATTTTAACTCAAACTAAGCCTAGAACCTTGAAGACAATAAAATCATTAAATGCTAGAAATCAGAGCATACTAGAAACAGCCTTCCTCAAAGCATTTCTCCTTGTGAAATATAGTACAAAGGTTTCTTTGTATCTATATCCCTCAAAGTTTTGGTGATAGCAAAATTTGAATTCTGAGCCAGAATTATTCCAAATATATTGCTGGACATAAAATAGAAAGTACAATATGACAATGGCAATGATGGCAGTAGCATAGTTTAAACAACGAAACTACCTAAATTCAATCCTGGAATTAGGAGGGTGGCCTATCAAACTTCTTTGGCAGTAATACATTGAGGAAAATGATTAAGTTGAAAGGAAAAAGAAAAATGCTTCGAAGGGTAGTGGGAATTTTAGGTAAATGGACTCATTAAGTAAACACAAGAATCAGTCAAAAATATACCCACCAACTGCTAACCTGATGATTCATTTGCAAGCTCATGTTGTTTATCACCAAGTAGTATCTTACGATCCTTGACTATGTGGACTCATTAATCAAGCTTAGACTGGCCTGTAGTTAATATATTTGAATGACAACATGTATAACACTAGGGCCAATTCATGTGCTATAACTATGCTGATCCTAAATTACATAGGATACACAAAACCTCATAATATTTAAAAGGGAAAAAAGCAGGAGCAGCAGCATGAATCAGAAGTCAATCAAAGGACTGCATGCCTGTTGGCTTCTGGAAAATTAAAGTGCTTACAAAATATGATCTTGGCTTTCTAAGCAATATCATGCTTCACTGTCTCCCAACTGTCTATGACTATGATGGGCATATCAAATTATTAAACAAACATATCCTATATGTGAAAGAAGGTGCTCTTAACTGTGAAGGGGAGGTAGGCAGAGGTTGAAGGGAAATGTGGCATGAATAGAAAGGTATAGCACTTCCAACCTTTTTTCTACTACCCAGTTCCTAGTATCAGTCTCTAAACCCCAGAGGTCACTCTTCTAAATTCAGGTGCTGAACCATATATGGTATATGACAATGACAGCAAGATGTACTACTTTGCCTGTGTCAACAAAGGGCCAAGCTGGGCATGGTGGAGCTCACCTATAATCCCAGATACTCATGGAAGTCTGAGTTTCGGAGTTCTAGATCAGCCTGGGCAACACAGTGATATCCTGTCTCAAAAACAAAAATAAAACAAAAACAAATGGGCAAAATATACCTCTCCACCCACCTTCCTTCATCACAGAATCAAATGTCAAATAATTTGCATACACTGCTCCCTCCACACACATACTAGGCTATCTCCCAGCATAAAACCCCAAGAAACCTCAGTAGCTCATTCTGTACTGATGGTTTACAATCTGTCTCAAATAACTGCTTTCCCTGAAAAGAAAAGGTCACTACCAAACTCCTCTGTGTCATTTGTTGGTTTCTTATCCTTTATAGGCCAAAGTCTTTAATTCAACTAACTGCCAATTCCAGGTCTAGATTGAAATTTATTTTCATACCCACCATATATAAATAAAAAGTTAAGCAGGTAAGTGAATGTCAAGAGAATATACTACTTTAAAGCATTTCAATACATAAAAATGCACAGTAACAAATACTATTTATAAAAAAAGTTTTTATTATAATAGATTTTTAAAGATCTCTACAAGTCAAGCTTATATTAGTAAATAGAAAATAAAGTATGTATTTGAAGGCTAGTAAATTTCATTTTCTAAAACATTCCATAATTTCTATTTTTCACTATTCAGATTAAGAAAGTTCTATGGTAAAGATGATAGGACTAGATACAAAAATAATCATTGTGATAATCAAAAAAATAAAATGCTTTTAAATATTTTTTTCTTAAGTAGGGAGAAATAGCCAACTAATATTTGTGAAAAAAAAGAAGGAACCAGAGTTTCAAAACTTAGCTGCAAGAAGTTGTACCTCCATATATTCAGCCTAGAACAGGGACAACAGCCTCTAAAACGTGTTCACAGGAAAATAAATATTCCATAATACATATGGCAAGCCTTGTCTGAGTCCTATTTCCTTTGTTCTTTCTTCAGACTCAGTTTCCCACTTTACAACTTCTTTTCATATGACTCAATAAAGAATAAACAGGCTGGAAGTTAAACTGGTTAAACAATCTCTGAATAAGATACTGACACTGCCTTTTATTCTCTCACAAAGGTTTGATGACTTTTCTTTGGCCATCCTCTTCAGTCTTCTGATAACCAAGTGCCTCCTACTAATCATACGCACTGTGTTACGCTAAAGACTCCCCAACCCAAAAACAATCTTGGGAGAGGCACAGCTGAAAAAGAACATGTTCTTAACTTTTCATTTACTCTCTTCTCTGGCTAACTTTTGCCAAGCCACTGCTGTCACCACCATCAGCACCATCACCCTCACCACCATCACAACCACCCTCCCCGTCACAACCCCGACTTAAAACAACTGCTTTAAATTTATTTTAGTGCAGCAAGCAATAGCTTGTAAAAGGATGCAAACCAGCTGAAACATTTGACAGACAATGTTAAATACCAGGGAATTCCTATCAGCCAATTTACTTTAAAAGGTGCTTTGATGTTGGCTATCTTTCATGTACCTCTTTCATGGCACATTAATAAAGAAAACCGAGCTGAAGTAAATCAAGACCCAAGGTCACATCTAGAATTACAGCACTGTCGGTACCTGATGAAATAGGGATTAATGCTGCATGAGTAGTGAATAAATAAAAGCACCTCTACCCACCAATCAGGCCAGTTTTAAAAGTGCTTCTGAACTTTATTCTGCAACTAGACCTGAGACATCTTTAATCCCCCATGCCCTTGAAACCTAATTATCATAATGTGAATCCAAATGTTAGGGTTCCTTCAAAATGTAAGTGCTGTGAAGCGGAAAAGTAATGGGAATTAAACTGGGCGTAACCTTAGAAATGTACGGATGTGGGGAACTTAAAAGAGGTATTTCATTAAGTTAGGAGAGCATAATACAAAGATTTAGCCACATAAAATACACTAGAATCCAAAGGTATACCAAGCCCCCACCCTAGTCAAAAAATATATAAAACACAAATAAGGTGAATTCAAGAACTACTATTTTCAACTATCAATTTCTTGCCCCGAATCTCCAAGTCCTATACAACCAAAGGATTCCAGTAATTTTGAATTCATCTAATCCAACTAAAATGAGAGTGAACCACAGTGATTCTGCACAGCCCAGTTTAATAAGAAACTCAGATGTTCCCTCAATAAGCAATTTAACATATTTTTAAAAACGTGTTGGCCAAAGGCGAGGCAAAACAGCAAGCTGTTTAATCCCAAAGAAAAGAGGAAAATATGGATAAGAACAGGCCAAAGAGACAACAATCTTAAAGTAAAAATGGTTCCACTGGTAACCGTTGATAATACAGTCTTACCCCTCACACATCTAATTTACCCTAGAAATCATGGTGGGAAAAAAAAGAGCTAACACTGCTTAATAGAAATACATTCATCTTGAATTCGCTACGTATCTGTGTTTACCACAACACAGAATTCGGCATAAATTAAGACTGCACTGGACCCTATCCACAGAGATGGTTACTAAAAGTCCTAAAAGATGGACACTACAACCCTAATATGTTTCCTAACTTCACAAGAACACCATTAATAGGAGAGTCTATGTATAATCATTTCATCTACCTATTTACAAGCATTAAAGTCTTAGAAACTACCCTTTTCTATTCAACTGAAGTCTCTATAACAGAAAATGCTGTTCATCTGATGTATGCTCTCTAATAAGTAACAAAACTGTATACAGGGAATTGGTGAATTCCACTCTATTTTCAAAATCACAGTAAAATGTCAGTTTGGAGGAGTATCTAGGAGTGTAAAACTGTACATATACAAACTAAGATTAGACAGAGAAAAAATGTAAAACAATTACTCAAAATAAGGCATTGTTTCCTCTACTTCTAAAGGTTATCAAAAACACTGATAAAATCCCAAAGTTCATCAATTGTTACATTAATGCTGAACATGTTTAATTTACATTTTAGGTTCTGTTAGAGCCTAAATATACTTGTCTAAATAGGACATCTGTTTTGGTTATAATACATTGCATCTTTGGCAAGAACTTATAATAAAACTAAGAAAAACAATCAAGAATCTTTATTGGATCTGGCAACAAAAGCAGATTTGTAACCAAAAACCTTAAGACAAGAAATGACCATCACTGGGCTTTAGGCCAATTCTAATCTAAGTCAATAAACAAAGATCTGCAAGAGGGGCTACAGTGAGGGGTGGGGTAACTCCTGCAGATATTTAAATTGGACTTAGGAACACAAAAACACATGGGTTACAAAACTGGTTTAACATTTTATTTTGATCATAAACGGTCAAACTGAATTCAAATCCAAATAGTATTTTAAAACTACACACACAAACATACACACACACATCCCATTTATTCATTCCTTATGCCTTCTTTCCCAACATATTTCACTGAAATGGTCTATTTAAATATGTATTTTTAAAAACATTCTGCCATTTCAACAAAATAAACATAAATTGTATTGATTGTAAAACATAGTTTTATTTTTAAATTTACTTTATATCACAGACATCCTAGAAAGGAAACCCTATAAACAAGAGCCTAGTGTTTATAACAGTCACAGAAATGGAGATGCATATCAAAAGGGAAAAGGCAACAAAACTCTAGAATGTCACAATACGTCGTCTCAAGTCATCACCGCAGAAAGAAGTGAGAAATTTAAATAACACAGTACCTTAACTTGTCATTAAGCATGATAATCTGGATTAGTTTTAATATCCAGAAAACAATTTAGGCTGTCCCAAGTTCCAAGGTGGATTTATGGTTTTTATCATCCCTAGAAAACTGTATATAGAGAGGAGACAGGATATATACATACAAACATTTCTGATTTCAAATTCCACATGTGAAACGGAAAATACTGCACTGGTGAGAAATTAATAACACCAACCACAACTTTTCCTCCATATAAGACAGTATTAACTTCATAACATTATGAACTTTATACAGCTAGATAGATTTTAAGTTATATAGCTAAGCTTACTGATTTTTTGGAAAGTTTCTTTAAACCAAAGAAAAAGAAAAAGGTCCAGGTGGTTCAGGACAGGGGAGATCTGCTGCACATTATTTTGATAAAGTCACCCACAGTCAGAGTAAAAAGAAACTCTAGAAATCATCAAAAATCTCTACCAAAAATTTCCCCCACCCGCATCACAAAATTAATTTATCCTCCTTAAAATTCATATTGTTAGATTAGGCCCAAAAACTCTAGTCTGTCAAAAACTTTTCTGGTCCTAATTTTAACACACCTCAATGTCCACAAATTTGAAAAGCATGTCTCCAAATCTTGACTAAATTATTGACTAAAATGTTAACTAACACACTGTTTGTGGCACAACACTCAAGACCTCAAACCAGACAACAATCCATTAGCTAATCAAAATCTTTTTGGAGCCACATAACCAAATCTCCAGTTTGTCCATAAGGGTATTAAGAGACTATCAAAAGCTGTGCTGAGTTCCAGATGTTTCTATCAGTCTAGTTTTCCTAACAGAAAATGAAATAGGGTAAGACTAAAATGTTTTATTGAAAGAAACGAATGCAGTGGTTATTCTTCTATTGTTCCTTCCTAAGTGCTCAAAACCATTCTTTTATAATTTAATAATAATCTTGACCGATCAAGATTACATTCAGTCATCTGTATAACCTATTTAATTTTCCCTCTGCAACATCAAAATAACATCTGTTCATCTCCAAGCTTCCACAGTTTTTCAACAATTACCAACAGTGGTATCAAAATTTTATGGACAAGTCCACCCAAACTTCAGAAAATGTTTCATTAGGGCCAGAAGATAAAATAAGAAACAGGAGATCTCTTTTTTTTTTTTTTCCATTTATTTATTTTATTGCATTTTAAGTTTTGGGGTACATGTGAAGAACATGCAAGATTGTTGCATAGGTACACACGTGGCAGTGTGATTTGCTGCCTTCCTCCCCATCACCTACATCTGGCATCTCTCCCCTTGCTATCTCTCCCCAACTCCCCAACCCCCACCATCCCTCCCCTATTTCCACACAACTGACCCCAGTGTGTAGTGCTCCTCTCCCTGTGTCCATGTGTTCCCATTGTTCAACACTCGCCTATGAGTGAGAACATTCGGTGTTTGATCTTCTGCTCTTCTGTCAGTTTGCTGAGAATGCTGCTTTCCAGGTTCATCCATGTCCCTACAAAGGACACAAACTCATCGTTTTTGATGGCTGCATAATATTCCATAGTGTATGTGTGCCACATTTTCCCTGTCCAGTCTATCATCGATGGGCATTTGGGTTGGTTCCAGGTCTTTGCTATTGTAAACAGTGCTGCAATGAACATTCGTGTGCACGTGTCCCTATAGTAGAACGATTTATAATCCTTTGGATATATACCCAGTAATGGGATTGCTGGGTCAAATGGAATTTCTATTTCTAGGTCCTTGAGGAATCGCCACACTGTCTTCCACAATGGTTGAACTAATTTAAACTCCCACCAACAGTGTAAAAGTGTTCCTATTTCTCCACATCTTCTCCAGCATCTGTTGTCTCTAGATTTTTTAATGATCGCCATTCTAACTGGGGTGAGATGGTATCTCAATGCAGTTTTGATTTGCATTTCTCTGACGACCAGTGATGATGAGCATTTTTTCAGATGTTTGTTGGCCTCATGTATGTCTTGTTTTGTAAAGTATCTGTTCATATCCTTTGCCCACTTTTGAATGGGCTTGTTTTTTTCTTGTAAATCTGTTTTAGTTCTTTGTAAATTCTGGATATCAGCCCTTTGTCAGATGGGTAAACTGCAAAAATTTTTTCCCATTCTGTTAATTATATTTTAGTGTTCTTTTATTGATACTTATTCATCTTTTCCGGCCCCCAAATCATCCTATCTCATAAATCAAAAGAGAAGTTTAACAAGTCTACTCTTTTATCCACTGATTAGGATTATGGTATTATCTACAAGAAATGAGATTCCTTTTCTAACTCTCTTCACCCAAAGATAATCAAGACTTTGATGCTATACTTGGGGGGAAGCAGGTAAAGGAGGGATTCAATTCTTAAGTTTTAGTCTTCCAGAACTATTTTTAACAGATAAGTAACTCCGCTCTGACACACATTCTTTGTTGCTTACACTTCTTTCAGCTTTGTATATGGTTTTGTAAAATCCACACCTGGCAGCAAGTATCCAATCAATACATACTAATTAATTTACTTTTAGTTCCTTTTCTGGTGGCACAGTCCCTAGATGTCAATGTGCTCTATTGAGAACACAACAGAATATTTGCGTAATAAATAATTAAATATATAAGAGCTAAATCAGATACTAGATATTAGTAGACACCAAAAAATTAAGAAAAATACATAAATGTAAATAAAAATTGTTCCAAACTTGGTTTGGCAAAGAACCTTTCTTGTATGAATGACGTAATTAATACAAGACAGGTTCCTTTCTTCCTTTTCTTCTAGGGGAAAAGAACATACTTGATAGAATACTTAAGCAATTTTCTGACATACTCTAACAGGTAAAAGACTTGTTCTAGCAAACCAATCATCCAAATATTATTTTCTCTACTGTAATTTTGTTCTTTTCCATAAAATTTTGTTACAAAAAGTGCATCTCTGAATTGGCCTCTTAGAAGCCTTTTCCCTAGCAATAAGATTATAATAAAGTTTTAACATGTGCTAATAAATAAAGTATTTGGAAAGTTTTCTTTGACATGAAGAATTTTAATTGAAACTGAAAAAATTCTATCCATTAATTTAAATTTTTTTCCAAGGAATTTTGTAAGGATCACGGCTCATTATTTTACTGGAAGAGCACATTAGTCCAGCTTACATATCCCAATGTGTCCTGAGAACCATTCCTCTATTTACTTTCCTTCAAAGGATCTTTTGCAATTTTATAAGGTAGTCTGAATTCTATTTCCAAAAGCTTTCTAACTTCTCATTAAACACTCTTTTGGGCCGGGCGCGGTGGCTCAAGCCTGTAATCCCAGCACTTTGGGAGGCCGAGGTGGGTGGATCACGAGGTCAAGAGATCGAGACCATCCTGGTCAACATGGTGAAACCACGCCTCTACTAAAACTACAAAAAATTAGCTGGGCATGGTGGCGCGTGTCTGTAATCCCAGCTACTCAGGAGGCTGAGGCAGGAGAATTGCCTGAACCCAGGTGGCGGAGGTTGCGGTGAGCCGAGATCACGCCATTGCACTCCAGCCTGGGTAACAAGAGCGAAACTCTGTCTCAAAAAAAAAAAAAAAAAAAAAAAAAAAAACCACTCTCTTGGGCAAATCTTCTCTCTTTGTATTTCTGAAGGCTGAAAATTAGAATTTCATAGAGCAACGTTCCTCAAACTTTTATGATCAATCATAAGAAATACATCACAATGCAGTACACAACACATATATGTAATCAAAACAAATATTCATGAGGCAATAGTTAGCTTACTACAAGAAATGCCCTCTATTTCCTATTCTTTTCTATTTAACTTTTTTAAAATGCTGGTTGAGACACACTAAATGGACTTCGCCTTTTACCAATGGTTTCCAAATTACAATATGAAAAATTAGGCTCATATGACTCAGAAAAATGAGGATAAAGAGAACATGAATCTGGATAGTACTGATAAAAGAGAACATAAATTCATCACACTTTACTCCAGCATTGGAGGCTTCTTAAAATCTGTCTCATATACCAAGAATATCGGTTATACCTATACTTATCTACAAATTGTACTTCTTGTCACTATCTCTTGCTTTTAATTCTCAATATATAATTTTTCACCAAGTGACATATATAAAAATACATACACACTTATCTTTTTGTCTATTTTTTCCACTGGAATGCAAACTTCAAGAGGGGGAAGGACTTCGCCTGTCACTGCTCTCATGCCTAGCACACAATAACTGTGCCTGTCACATAGTCTGGGTTCTGAGGGATACTCTGCTGACCGTATGATGGCTGCAGCACTAAAGGGATGTTTTTGTTCTAGCTAAAGCACCAAAGGCCTGTTTTGCCAACATTAATAATCATCCATCTGTGTTCTATAAAATGTGTGTGTTTTCGGGGAGTGAAGTGTTAGAGTCAAGAGAAAATTTCTTTGGGAAGATAATTGGGATGCTATGGCATTTTCCTGCTCTCCCAACATTTCACATAGAAGGGTATCCTAACCATCATATGCCAAGTGAAAGGGGCTGTACTGGGAACACTTCGTGAGCTTCACACATGCTCCCAGAGTATGGAGAGCTAAATATGCCTTAGAAAAATGAAAAGCAAGAGTTACCTCTGAGGGTACAGAAAAGTACAAGGCAAGGATGGATAAGAAAAAGAATAGATGTAAACACAAGTGTATGAGAAAGAGAGAAAATTAAAAAGGGAAACAGCTGTGCTAAGGGTAAGTTGTTGATACCCCTTGGAGTATGAGCCAAATGGGCCAGCAAAAGTGTATCGTGGGCTTTCAACAGATTCTCTCCAAGCAGACTGAGCAGCGAAGTAACCCAGATGAGAACGGCTGGTCTGAAGCCCAGAGCTAGAGAAGGAAAGCCATAACTAGTAAACCAAAGAAGACACATGCTATATCACAGCTTCCTTGTAGGGGAAATCTCAGAAATCAAAAATATAAAAATTCTTCCTAACATCCCATGAAAGGAAGCATTAGCAATTGTATTTGGGCCACCCAGAGGGCCTTACCCTGGAATGCAACTGATCCTACTTCCTAAGACCATGCTCTGTTTCCCTACTCAACTCTAAGGACCAAAGGTGGAGGGATCAGAAAATTCAGCTAGTGAATTAGGGAAAATAGGAATAACAAACAGAAAAAGACAAAGGACACTAACTACAAATCCCCATAACCTAAACTACAAATTCCGATACTGAAGTAGTGTTTCCCAGAGTGAAAGAGGCCTGACATTGAATTGAACTTACCTCAAGTTTGGAGCTCTGATTATTGCACTAAAGAAGATATTTCAATTGCTAAAATCAGACTATGTTAATGACTAAGAGGGACTGAAAAGGTTATGAGACCTGTCCATTACTTTCAGACAGGAATGAACGTAAGTTCATCCAAACACGAGATGAATCAAGAGAGGAGACAGTAAAGAAAAAGTTGTTCCCTTCTTGTACCTTACTGAGTCTATCTCATTCAATTTAATATCTATAGGTGATAAATATTTGTTGAATAAATGATGCATAAATAAAATAACTAGAAGAAAATATACAAAAATATTAATATGATTCTCTGATTAGTGAAGTACCAATAACTTTTATTATCCTCTTTATAGTTTTCTGGATTTTTCAAAATCTCCCTCTTAAGCATGCTTTAAAAAAAAGAATATTATATCACCAAAGAATTAAGTCTCTATTATGTACATGTTTCAACAGGCATAGATATCCCATGGAAAGAAGTAAAAGAAACAAGTAATTCTTAACTCAAAAGTATAAATTTAGATGATTAAAAAGATCATTATCTATTTTTTTCTTATGTGTGTCTTTGGTGTCTGAAAATACCAAATTTTAAATTTAAAGAAAATTTAAAATACAAAACCAATATGAGAGATTACCTACCTGGATTCACCTTTTACTGAAAACAACTAAAAATCCTAGATATATCTTCTTAAATGCATCTCTGAGTTGGCAAGAAAGAAATTTTTATACTAAAAAATATTTGGGAACCTTGATTTCTGAAGTTGACTTTCAGCTGAGGGCATCTGCTGAACCAAGTACATTTTATTTTCAAGTTTCATGGCCTCATAGAGCTTCACAGAATCAGAAGGATAAAATACAAAATGCAGGATCCACCTAAGCTATAGGTGTTAATAAAAGATCCCCCACCTACTCTCACACATATAAAGCCAGGACTCCAGAGTTAAGTTAAACCTTCAGTAAAAGAATAAAACAGAAACATAACTCACTATACTCAGGAGATCACAATGAAAACGGACTATCTCAAATTCAGTCACAGGCTGATGTAGAGGGGAACTGAGAATACAGAACCATAAGCTATCCGTCTGGTCTCATTCTAAATTCACACTACCTTGGTGGTTAGAAAAAAACTCAAGACGAGAATTTAATTTAATTGATCCCAAAGTGGTAGTATCTACATGAGTCTAGCATAAGCAAATGCAAATCCTCTTTGAAGCAACTTACAATCAATCCAGGCCTAAATGAATTCCCACAGATAAAGTTCCATCAAAACAAAAAGTTTACCATAAAAACTGAACAAAAAAGGAAACACAGCATCACAAAGCAGAACTAGCAATTACAGCATATAGCAGAAATAAACTTGCAAGGATTTTAGATACTGGAATTATCACATAGATTGTGAAATGCAAGATTTAATATGGTTTACAAAAAGACAGGCTTGAAAATATAGCCAGGAAAAAACTAGAAGAATCATCAAGAAGATTTGAAAAACACAGAACTTCTAGAAATGAAAAACAGAACTGAAATTAAAAATTAAATGAATGGATGTCAATTCTCCAAAAATTAAATTATAGACCTAAATGAGTCAAAACTATAAAACTTCTAGAAAAAAACAGAAGAAAATTATAGTAACCTGGTTTTGCCAAAATTTCTCAAATAGAAAACAAGAAGCAAAAACTATACCAAAAACTTGATAAATTGGTATTTCTTAAAACTAAAATATGTGCTATTCAAAAGTTCCTGTTTTTAAAAAATGAAAAGCCACAGACTAGGAAAATATGTTTACAAAACATATACCTGACAAAGGGCTTAATTCAGAATAAATTAAAAATATTGAATAAATTCAATAATCACAAGGAAAAGAGTCCATTTTTTAAAATAGGAAGATTTGAACAGATACTTCACCAGAGAAGAGATATGGATAGCAAAGAAGCAAATCAAGATGCTCTAATTACTAGGAAAATACAGATTAAAACCACAGTGAGATATCACTACACATCCACTAGGGCAGCTAAATTTAAAAGACTGACTATATCAAGTACTGATCATAACTGCATAATTCCACTGAGGATATGGAGAAACTAGTGTTACGGAATCCTTAGGGTGTCAACTTTTCTAGCCAGAAACCTCTGTGGCCAGTTTTTGGGTTTCTTATATGCTTTTTTCTTGGAGTGCCTCTTGCTTTGTACCACCTCTCTGCATCCCATATAATCAAAACAACACAAAATGTTGTTTTCCATTTTCTTCTCCCAGGTTTTGAACGGTCTCTTGTATCTGTGATGCTCCAAAACACATAAAATGCTGCCACTTTTAGCAATGTTTAGCATAAATCTTTGTCAGAGTTTGAAATATAAGACAACAAATATTAAAGATTACATTTCATTCTTTAATTGTCCATTAAACATTCATTTCTAACCATATAATTTTTTAATTTGCAAAATCATCATTTATCTTTGGCAAAATATAAGTCTATAATTTGCAATTGCAAGTTTTTGTGTCAATTAAGAAAATAAAGAAAATAGTAAGTCACAGAGCTACTAAAACATTAAGCAAAGGGAAATTTTTCAACAATTTTTGCATGTAGTAATTCCGGTTAACAGTCTTGAAAATATTTATCTGATTAAAAATTGTTTTACACTTAATATTTAAGAATTCAAATTAACAAATATTTATCAAAATAGACCTATAAGTAATGTGCTTAATGCGAAGTGGGCAGAGATAAATAAAACAAGGATCCCGGCTTAAGGTTTCAATGAAGAAGAAATTGGATAAATTTAATATAAACACAAATATCTCTCAATGAGCTACAGTTTCTAAACCACTGCTGCACAAAACAGAAAATAAGGGTAAACAATTAGAAATTAAGTGTGGTAATTTAATATGAATGAAAGCAAATATTCAGATATTCAAAAAATAAAATGAGTGCCTACTATATGTCAAAAGATTGAAAACTGCAAACCATTCTAGCATATACTTTAAACAAATGATCCATAAAACTGCAGAATTTTTCATGAGCATTTTCAACTTTTAATATATGTGATAACTGAGACTTAGCATGGTTATAATCCACAACTTAACTCCAGTTTAACTTTTTGCTCCTTTTGTAATTAGAATTTGAAGCTTTGGATGACTTCCCCCATAATATATATAAGTATCATGATTCATAAGGCATTTTAAGGGTAGGGAGAGAAATGAATGAGAGAAGAGATAAATAAATGGGTCAAGTTGAATGGGGTTTATGAAGTAGGATATATGCCATGGCGTTTGTTAACCTATGGCAGCTTGTCAAGGCCGAAAGTGTTGGAAAGGACAGATAAGAAGGAATGTGCTGGTAAATATGGCTGGAAAAGGTTTTTCAGGATGAGTGGCTGACAAAACTATAGAAATACCTATCAGATTATCTATTCAGAAGGTATTAAAAATGACTGCCAGAAAAACCCTGGAGATTTCAATTTCAATGTAACTTCAAAGTGTTGGATAAGAAAACATGGTTTTCTCAAATAGGCACTTCGAATTGGCAAAATGATAATAAAATGAAATTAAACAGCTGATTTTTCTAAAGCACTTGCTATAAATTCCAATTAGACATTTGCATCACTTAAAAACTTCAAAAGCACATATTACTGTGAAACAACTGCAAAAAGTACATTAAAAGACTAATACACTATAAGTAGAGTTAAATCAGAACGGCAAAAATGGTTCAACTATAGAAAACAACTACTATACTTCACCATACAAGCAGACTTTACAACCCCACATAATTACAGCAGAAAGGAGAAAGCAGATTATAGGAGAAAGACTACCAACCAAAGCAAATCTTTCATTGCAATGAAACAGGGCGCTTCTGAAAGAAAATGCCAATAGAGACTACATTCATAAAAGTGCAAAGAAGGTACCACAGAATAAAACATGGAATAACAGATGAACTCTGGTACCATGTAGCAACACAGCAGAGTAGAGGATAAAACTGGGCATAGGGTACAGAGCTCTCTAGATCAAACACAAAACATATCTGCCCACGTTCTGACAACATAATCAGAAAGCCTGGGTGACAGCCATCTTGTTTATGAATGGTTTCACCAATGATTCACCCCAGAAGTAAAAAAATTTATAAGCAGAAAGGTGGGAGTAGAAGAATTAAAATTTAAAGAGTAAGTTCTCTTGGACAACTGAAACTTATTTTGAAATTATTTATCACAATCACAACTAATACAAAACAACCAGATTCCCTCCCCCAAACACTAAGTTATGTCTAATAGGAGCTCCAGCTCAGAGTTGGATCATCTCAAAGATTAGCCCATACTTAACATATTCACTACAAATAGCCTTAAAAATAGAAGATACATAACACATTCCATTTTAAATCTTGACAGTGGTCAATGATGCTAACAGGTAAGTAACATTTCCACAGATGAAGATGCTAAAACTAAAAGAGGATTAAAAATGAATGGCTAATCAGAGGCAGTAGATGGCAGGCCTGAACATAGGTCCGTCTCTATAGGCCACATACTTCCCATCACACCAGAGCACCTATGGTAAGCCTCAACTAAAATGGCATCTAATCAATATCCATTAATAAGATTGAACATCTCATGATACCACAATACACAGATTTATTATTTTACAAAAGTGCAACAGATATTAGTACTATCTAAAGTGATAGATTTTACCATTATCCCTATTGCATCAAGGTGAAAATGAACTTTATGTGGGTTTATTAATTTGCATAAGAAAATACTACCTCTAATTTCATAGCACTTTTAAATACATATAAATTATACGTATAGTAGGTATGTATATAAACAAATAAAACACACTCATAAACAAAAATATCATACTTTTTATTAAAGCCTTAGTGTTCTGTCATAACTTCTCTCAGGTTTAATACTGCTAAAAAAAACCTATAAGGTAGGTATTCTTTTCTCCATGTTAAAAATGAAGAAAAGTGAAGCTAAGAAAGGCTAAGATACTCTTCAAAACTTGCATAACTAGTAAATGATGAAAACAAAAGATTAACCCCGATCTGTCTGACCCTACAATTCATCCTTTCCTTTCTAATACTACATACTGTCTAAAGTTCAGTAAAGGGATATTCCATAAGCAAATGCAAATAAGATCTTCACTACTTAATATATTTTATTATGTGGAAAGTTGTACTTACAACCACTACAAATGTACCCAAGATATTTACATCAAATTAATGCAAACAAGTTAAAAAGAAATCAGAGCAGGTACCTGAAACAAACTGAAATCAATAGCTACATCAGGTGCTTGTATTAGTTTCCCAAAAGGACTGGGTGCACATTTGCAGTTCCCAGAATAGGGAAGATCCACAGTATTTCCCAGGCCAACTTAAATTACAACAAGAGAAAGAGGGAAAAATTCTGCAGTAGACGTTTCAATCTGTTCCATTCTTAAATCATAATCCTATAGCACCTATAGTTTGTTCCTGACCTTCTCCTACTCCCCTTATTTCCCTGAGTTTGTTTTTCTGACTCTGACTGTACTCTTGGCAATCTTGACTCCACTAACTGCCTGGCCCTTCCCTTCTGGCCTACCTACATAAATTCTCGAATTCTTCCTGTGTTAGGTTTTACTTTCTGTTACTTTATTGATGCTTTCAGTCATCTACTAATCAGTCGACTATTCTTTTAGTTATTAGTTGTCTCATTAGCAGTAGGAGATAGTTCTTGAGCACTTTCTGATAATTATCACCCATTATAACTCTCCTCTCTCCTAGAATTAAATCCTTTAGGACTTAATGTTCTACTGTAGTTTGGAAAAGGTAGACATGACTATTGAGATCCAAAGAAGAAGTGGGGAAACAATGGTGAAAGAAAGTAGAACTACTACAGATGCAGGGGCAAGACCAGAGAAAATGAGTTATTCTAATCCAAAGTTATTCACAAGTTATCTGTATGCCTATATGAAATAAGTTTGTGACCAAGGGATAAATGAGGGAAGAATACTGGAAATACTTTTTAATTCATAATACTTACCTTGGCTCTCAGTTCTGAAAGGTAATGACTCATAGGCTTTAAAATTTGGGAGAAGAAAGCTAAGTTATTCACAGTCTGTTAGCTCCTAGCCTGGTACATCATTCTACTTACTACTAAATAGTTAACTAGAGCACTCACACAATGTATAGCCTAGAAAATCCCATGAAACTGAGCCCTAACGTGCTGCTTCTGTAAGACGTTTCTGGACTCTGTCCTGCTCTAATCATTCCTGTCTCAAATTTCTCCAAGAGTCAGACACTTTACATTATCCTGCAAAGTTCTCACGAATAGCAAGAGGTGGCCTGGAGGGCAAAGAAGATGTACAACTTAAAAAGAGAAGAGAGGATTCATCAAAAAAGAACTTTAGAAGTTCCCATACTTCTCCAAGAAAAGAGACATACATAACAGCCTTACCAGTAAACAACATCCAGTGGTGCAAAATAATTTTTCATTATCAGGTCAGCAAAGTAAGCTTCTGTCTCCCGGCAGGCAGTTCCATTTCCAATCACTACTGTGCTGCAGCTTCAAGGGAGAAACAGAATGACAAGCTGAATTTCAAGGTATGCTTTAAAATCAACTGGAGAAAATGTACAGAATGCACAAAGACTATTATATGATGCTCTTATTCTCTCATATATCAAAGCAACCTGTCCATTGTTGCACAAGGAAAGCACAGATTTATGCAGAATAAAAGACATTGTCCTGCATTTTGTATAGTAGGCAGCAGGGAAATATTTTACTGTAACACTATCTCAAAAAAGTCACCTTTCTTCACATCTAGAAGGAACCAAAATTAGACATGAGTAAGTCAACTCTGGAGCATTCTAAGCCATAAAAAAGACATTATGATTAAATTATATGATATGTTGTTAATTTCTGAAGCTTCTAACTACAAGCACATCTATTCCTCAGATGGAAGGAAGAGAAGGAGGGAGGGAGAAAATGGTACAGAAGAATGAATTGCTCACATTTGCCTGTATATTACCTCCTTTATTTGTGAAGGCGGTAAAGGAAGGGAGCAGCATTTCTCAAGTCTGCACATTCAGAGTTCTTCAGGAATTTGCCCCAGCACTGTTTTACATGGTTCCTTCTCTCTCACAAAGGCACTTCCCTTAATCCCTCCCTCCAAATTAGGGGCTTAAAAGGTATCTCAAGTTGGCTGAGCCAGTGAAATATTCAAAAGATTACTTATTTTCATACTTGAAATTCAGCAAAAGCCTCTTTATTTTCTCTGCCTCTCGGAAGCCTTGTCCACAATGCAGGTAAACCACATCAGTATGAAGTATCTGACCTTTAAAAAATGAAAATAAGCCATTGTGCAAGAAATTCTAAAGTGAAACACATCAATGATTTGATTAAGCAAGTTGTAACAGAAAAAGACTGGCTTGTTTTTTAAAATGAAGTCTGAATTATTCATATTCACTAAATCAGATTCTTCCTAATCACTCTGAAGTATTGCTCCTTCCAGTGTCACAGGATTCTGTTTGCTATACAAAACTACTATTAACTGGAGAATATGCTAGGACATCTAAAAGAAAAATGGTTTTCACTAACATTTATCATAAATAATAGTAAAAGCGAACATTAACTGAATAGTTAGCATATGTCGGACACTGTTATGATACTACTGTATTTCTTTTTTTGGATTGTAGATACATGACTTTATCTTGTGCATATTTAAGACTTATGAGTTTTTCCATATTGCATTGTACAGAAAAATATTTTTATTGAGAATATTTATTTTTAATAATTAAATTTAAAATCACTAAAATTATTTTGATCAAAAGTATTTTTTAAAATTTGAGGATAACTACCTAAAGAATAAAAATGAGATCAGAAACAAACTTAGGAAGTTAGGAACGGAACAAAATAATCCCAAGGAAAACAGAAGATAGAAAATGTAGAAGTTGAAAGCAAAAATTAATAGAAAAAAATACAACAGAAAAGATCAACAAAGTCTAGTTTCAAATCACTTAAAAGAAACACATACCTTTAGCAATACCAATCAAGAAAAAGAAAGAAGATATAAATACAGTAATTATCCTAGGAATAAAAAGAATATATAACTAGAGATTGAGCACCGATTTAAAAGACACAGAAAGACTATTATAAACAACTTTACATTAAATTATATAAATAGATAATTAGAAATATCTTACCAAAACAGCCTAAGAATATACATCTATCTATGTGACATTGTTAAAAGAACAATCCCACAGGCAATACAATAACTGAAAACTGATCTAACAACATATCCAAAAGAAGGTATCACAACCAAGTTCCATTAATCTAAGGAAAGTGTGACTTGACATTTAAAAAAAAATCTAATAACATAATTCATCACAGCAACATAGTAAAGGATAAAAGCTATGTGATATTTTAACAGATGCAATAAGATTGATAAAATATATTTCCTTCGTATTGTAAAATGAACAGCATAAAAAGACAACTAGCATAACAAAAACAAAAAGTCATGACCGTATCTAGAACACAGAAAAAATATCACCACAAAACCCAAAAAACAAAGCAGGTGGGAACAATGTGCTGACAAGACACCACTGCATCAGCATCTGCATGGGAGGAAGCAGAAAGAAACTATGGATGGAATTGAGAACACGAGAATCCCAAAAATATCAAAGGCTACTTCCCTGGAAATCACAACAGTCAGTTAGAGAACAGGGGCTGAAACTGGGAGAGATTCAGTGCAAAGGGTGCCCAAGTAGTTCTGAAAGGACTGGAAAACACTGATCCCTAATAACTCTTGAAACTAGTAGAACATCCCTTTCATGACAAAAATCCCACACTGAGGAGAAACAATTGGTAATCACATCCAAATTGAGCAAAGTGAAAATAGTAAGAGCAAAGGAAAAAGAAAGCCCAGATGAAATAAGGGAAAGCAACAGAGAAGCAGATTCCAGAAAGTATAAACTATCTCTCAATCCACACAGAGTTTTTTCTTTTAATGATTTGGAAAAAAACAGAAGAGAAAGTTCTAGAGATATACAGTGAGAACACCTTGCCTGACTCAGCCTCCACTAACTAAGCAAAAGAAATGCATGATAGTCAAATTCTATATAGAATGATTATTTTTTAAACAAAAAAACTTAAAAGAACTAATATAATGTCCTTATAGAAAGATGTGCCTAATGTACAAGAACAAGCTTCTTAAAAAGAAACATTACAGAAAATAAGAGTAACATAAGTCTAGCTAATGCCTGTAACCCCAGCACTCTGGAAAGCCAGGCGGACAGCTTAAGCTCAGGATTTCAAGATCATCCTGGGCAACATGACGAAACACTGCCTCTACTAAAAATACAAAAAAATAGCCAAGCATGGTGGTACATGCCTGTGGTCCCAGGTACTGGGGAGGTTAAGGTGGGAGGGTGGCTAGAGCACAGGAAGCTGAGGTTGTGGTGAGCTGAGATTGTGCCACTGCACTCCAGCCCACGTAACAGAGCAAGACCATTACTCAGGAAAAATAAAATAAATAAATGAAAGAATAAGTCAATATTAGAAAATCTTAAAAATTAGATGAGCTAAATTGGGAACGAATTAGATAAAAAAGAAAAATGTATTTCAGAAATTTTTTTCTAAACTAAAAAAAATTAAAATAGTAAATGCCATAGAAATAGAAAATAAAACAAGATGTTAAAAGTTTTTTTAAAAAATTAGAAATAAGGAAGTTCATAAGGCACTATAACCTATTTTTTAAAGTATCGAATGGAAATTCTAAAACTGAAAAACCAATGACTTAAAGAACTCAGTAGATGGTTTTAGTAACAAACATAGCAGAAGAGAGGATTAATTAACTTAAATGATCAACAGAATAAAAGAATGGAAACTAGGAGAGAAGAAACCTAATGGTATAATATGCATTAACTGGAGTTCCAGAAACATGCTAGAAGCTCCACAAACTCTAAGTGGAATTCACGCAAACTAGAAAAGACAAGAAAACCCACACATATACACACACTGAAGCACATCATAAGAAAACTGAAAACCACAAAGAGAAAATCTTAGCAGCCAGAGGAAAAAGACATATTACCTTCAAAGGAACAATAATAACAGTTTTGGCTGATTTCTCAACAAAAATTATAGTAGCCAAAAAAAAAAAAAAAAAAAAAAAAAAAAAAAAAAAAAAAAAAAAAAAAAAAAAAAAAAAAAAAAAAAAAAAAAAAAAACCCAATAAAACTGACATCTTTAAAATCTTTAAAGTACTGAAAGTAACCGTTAATCTTAAATTCTACACCCAGCAAAAAATGTTCTTCAAAAATGAAGGCAAAACAGAGATGTTTTCAGACAAACTGAAACTAAGACAACGTGTCGCCAGCTGACTCATTAAAAGTAATAGCACAGAGTTCTTCGGGCAGAAAGAAAATGATCTCAAATGGAAACACGGAAATGCAAAAAAAATGAAGAATACCAGTGTAAATATAAGTAAACAGGAAAAAAAAAATACCAACTGGGCAAATCAATAAAAACATATTTTGGTATTTAAAATATATACAGAATGAAAGTGCATCACACATAAATGCATCACAATAATAGAATCTGATGGCGAATTACTAGAGTTCAAGTCTGAGCCTAATTAGTCCTCAATATCTCTATCGAGACATAGGAAGGGTATAAATGATAGTCATATATTGAGGGGTTTTATCACAAATGAGACAAAAATGAAGTTTGACTACCTGGTTCCTAATACACTTGTATGTGAGAAAACTACTTTCTAGGCCTTAAAAATTAACATTATTTCCAAATCCTCATGAAATGTATGAAGTGAAACTTATAACCAACTAAACAACTTTTATATGAAAAATTGCAAGACAACTTACTGGTAGGAGAAATTATAGCTAATTTGCAACCATGTTTATAACCAGGATCCACTCCCATTAAGGTGCGCCCTGGAACAGGGCTTGTTAAAAGGAGCTGACGAAGATTCCGTCCAAACATCATTACTGATTCCTTCTCTGCATCTGATGTTAGTTTGGCTCTTTAGAAATAAAAGAAAAGAAGAAGTTTTTCATTCACTCAAATTTTCTTGCCAGAAAAGGAGCAGAATTCATTTTGCATAATTATTTTTCAAAGGAGAATTTATAACAATATAACTTAAGAGAAAAATACACAAAAATTATATTGAATCTATTTTCACTAATCACAGTAATATGTGATACCACAAGCAATTCTGAAGCAAGTCTTATAAGTTTATCATACCTACATTCCCTCTCGATCTGCTCTCTACTGTATATAAAAGCCTATGTATAAATATGTGTATATGTGAGAAAGAGAGTATACACACTTTTGAATGTCATATGAGATGCAAACAAAAGTAAGGACAGTAAATGAAAGTCAGGGAGAAACACCCCAGACAATGGAAACAGCATATGTAAAGGACCATGACTCATTATAGGAAAAGCAAGTAATGTCATATGCTAACATAAAAAGAAACAGTGAGACATAAGTAGAGGCAAGAAAAAAAACAGACCGCAAAGGGTCATGCATATTCTTCTAAAGAGCTTGGATTCTATCCTGGAGACAAGATCCGCTGAAAGAAGTATACAAGCATGAAATCATGAGATGAGAATTTTGAAATGGCGATTTGTAATAGTATCGGAAAAGACAAGACAGAATAACAAGATCTTCTATGATGCTAGTTCAGTAATCCAGACAAAAAATGATGATGTCCTGAATTAAGACAGTCACCAAGGAGATAAAGAGCAGGAAAAATTCAAGATATAATAAAAGATGGCAAAATAGATAGCACTTTGTAACTGACAATGTAGAATTGATGACAGAGGTAGATGTGAAAAATGACACATGGATGAATGATCATGACAGTCACAAGAATAAGACATGCAGAAGTAGGCTATGCATAGTATACAGTGAACTAAATTAAGTGACTGCAAAATAAAATAGTCTAAAAAACAAACTAAATGGGAGTTTCTTCCTCTTCAACTGCTTTTCCGGCAAGTATTCCTATCAGGAAGCATATCTGTAGATAACACCTGCAAACTAACTTATAAACTGAAATAAGTTACATTATTTTACCACAGGCATTTTAGAAAAAAAGAGGGAAAGTACTCTTGTTTATCTACAGCTAATGGAATTCAGAAAAGGTTTATACATTAAATGATCCCATATCAAACTGTTTACATTAAACCTCAATGAAATTGTTCCACATGCAGTAAACCTACTCAAATCAAAAATATATGTGAAACATGTCAAAAGTCTCACTAGCCATAAGCAACATGAGAAAACAATAAAAAGAAAAATAAAAAGACATTGAAATTTTAAATAAGATAATTTTTCCTTCAGGAATATCCAAATTCCTGATTTTTAAAGTGCATGCCCTACCTCTCAAAAGCAAAAGATGTAAGACAGCTTGAAATGAAATAGAATTCTAAAACAAACAATATTTTTAGGCTACATCTAAAATGGATGAAATAAGAGATTAAATGACTTGGTAAAAATAAATCAGACAACAGAAATATGTGTCTTTTTTAATAGTACCTGCTCACTCCCTGCTATGAACCCGTCTTAACACAATGGTGAAGTGCAGCAAATGAAAAACAAACCTTACAAAGGCTGCTAAAAATTCTAGAGAGGTTGAAGAGATGGCTACAAAACTACAGTTCTCAGGTAGCCCTTGCTGAAGCCTACAAATAAATGAGAATAAAGAGAATCTATAATACTTCAGAAAGAATGTATTAGGGAATGTCTAGTTTCTAAAGATTGGGTACAAAAACAAGGGTTTCAGAGAAGCAAGAGAGAGGAGTTCTGCCTCCCTACATTTCTCTTCTTTCCATCTTCTGTTCTGAAAACAATTCCACCTCATCTCTTTTGCAGTTTTCATCTTTATTACTCTTTGTCCTTTTATTAGTCCACTCACATTGTCATTTTAATAATCTCCTAATATTTATTTATTATTACTGATAATTTTTCATCCAAACAACTCCCATTTGGAGTTAAAAACATACATTAGCTCCCTATCTTCAAGGTAATTGATTCATCATGTACCCTACTAAATTCCTTATGCTTTCTTTGGCTCTCTTACCTCTAAAAACTGCCTCTGACTAACTAACTTCTCCATTAACTTCTCAGTTTGCTTCTTCCAAGCGAGATTTCTAATCAATAAAACCACTTGTTTAGCTTGGTTGTCAAATTGCAAGACTAGCATTGCAGAACTTGAAGTGGTGCACATTAAGTGGTCAAGATTTGAAAAACATTTCATAATTAAGAACTACTTTTATGATCTACACATGTGAATGCATCTACAGATTGAAATCAAGCCTTAACTTTAACACTTTGTGATGCTAACTAAATTCTTTTGATTGGTTATGATTGGTTAATTAATCAACAAATATTTGCTACATGCTACCATATATAATAATAAGCAGTACACAAAATTAAATAAGACAAGATATATACCTGAATTCTCTACAGAGGAGAGGATAAATAAGGCGTTTAAAGGAATCATCCAGTGAATTATGTAAGATCTTCATTAACTCTGGCCTTGCAAAGCTACGTGGTCTCCACCTGCAAAAGAAGAAAAGCCCATACTAAAACTGATACAATAAATGAGGCCAGAAAAGGAGGGTAGAATACAGAAGGGGAGAAAACCTTTATGGAAGCCAAAGTAACATAATCTGTGAGAAAAGGCTGTGGTATCTGGAAATTATTATGACATTTGGAGTTTTTATTTTTAAAATCCTGGTAACAATCTATGGTCAGATACAAAACAAGGAAAAAATTTCCTCTTCCGTGAAGAGTCTCCAAAGCATTATTAATAATGGCCAAAATCTTAAGATACAAGAAAGTCACCAAAAAATTATTATAGCACTGCTATAGACTGAATTGTGTCCCTCCCCAAATTCCATACCTTGAGGCTCTGACCCTTGAGGTGATGGTATTTGAAGATGGGACCTTTGGGGGATAATTAGGTTTGATTAAGTCATAAGCATGGGACTCTCATGATGGAATTAGTGCCCTGATAAGAAGAGATAACAGAGAGTTTGCTCTTTCTCTCTCTTTCACCACCAAGTGAGGGCATAGGAAGAATGCAGCTGTCTACAAGCCAGGAAGAGAGCCCTCACCAGGAAATGAATTAGCTGGCATTTTGACCTTGGACTTCTCAGCCTCCAGAACTATGAGAAAATAAACTTCTCTTGTAAAAGCCACAAAGTCTGTGGTATTTTGTTATGGTAGGCCAAGCTAAGACAAGCACAGTATCCTTCTTTCCCCCCTTTCTTTATCTCTTTCTGAGACTTAAAGTAGACTGAGCAAAGCAGAAAGACTGTTTTAACCCTTGCCTCTTGCCATTTTTGAATGGAACTTACTCTATTGCTCAGGCCACATTGCTCTACCAGACAGCATCTGCATACCTAATGAGGAGTATAAATGCCACAGAACCAACTGTTAATGAACACTGGAGAAAGAACAGAAGAGACAGGCACAAGCTAAAAGGACAAATGTAGTCTCACTGAAACTGTCCCTATAAACCTTATAAAATTAATCAGTAAAGAAGGGAGGGCTAGAAATGAAAATAAACAAGCTGGCAGCACATTCAGCATCACTCAAGAGGTCAGCTCACTCTCTGACCTGCTTCCTTATGGTTGTCTGGTGCCTACTGTCCCAGAATCACATAGACCCTATTATAAGATTACAGCTCCCCTTAAGTGTTCTATAGTTAACAACCTGAACATTATGAAATGTTAAGTTTTCCATTTGAATATTCTTTCAGATCCTGTGTACCAGTGAAACTACTGACATCAGCTAGTATTAAAGATGCCTGCAAGAAGTTGACTCACCAAAGAGTAGTTTCCAAATCCTGATAATTTTACCCCCTTTACTCCAGCCAGTCAACAACCACAATTTTCCAGCTCCTTGCCCTCTATGATCCCCTTAAAAATCCTAGCCCAGGGCAGGGCACAGTAGCTCACATCTGTAATCCAAGAATATGGCCTCCTAGAGGCCAAGGCAGGAGGATCACTTGAGCCCAGGAATTCAAGACTAGTCTGGGCAACATAGCCAGACCCTTGTCTCTACAAAAAATAAAAATTTAGCTGGATGTGGTGGCGTGTGCCTGTAGTCCCAGCTATTTGGAATGCTGAAGCAGGAAGATCGCTTGAGCCCAGGAGGTTGAGGCTATAGTAATGATTGGGTCATTACTCAATTACCCAGTCAGCTTGGTTGCAGTGGCCATGATTATGCCACTGCAACCCAGCTGAGCAACAGAGTGAGACCCTTTCTTAAAAACAAAAACAAAACAAACAAACAAAAAAACAGACAAACAAAAAAAACCCAGCCCAGAACTTTTGGGAAAATGGATTTTAGGGTCTTCTCTCATCTCCTCACTCAGTGCCCTGCAATCATTAAACTCTTTTCTCTGCTACAAACTCTGCTGTCTTGGTGTATTAGTCTATTACTACACAGTGGGCATACAAACCTCTTGGTGCTATGATACTATTCATTCTGTGTTTTCATCCATTTACAACATCTCTGCCCTTGCCCTCTTGAATGAAAACCATTAACAAAATATTAATTAATATTACGTTAAGGGTACTCTCATCCCCTTTACCTATCTTAGGCTAGGAAATGAACTAAATTTCACTGAACAAACATTTAAGCATTTACAATGTTTTATTCCAAAGAATACATAATAGCAACTAACTGAATCTCTTCCACAGAAGGTGTTATATAGCTTTTAAATTTTAATGAAGGTGCTTTTAGGCAGGATATACATCCTTCCTTCCACCTAAATCCCTGCTGCTCCCTAGTAGCCTTTGCCAGAAGGAATCAGGGATACAGAGGAGTACAATTTCTCTACTCCATTGAAAAAGGCATGAATTCAACACACACGCCTTTTTGCAATGAAACAAATATTTAAACAAATGTACAGTATAATAAATGTAAATATAGAAATAAATGTTAAAGATATGAAGAGCTCAAAAGCAGAAGTGACAGCAAACAGTAGCATAGTATACTAGTTAAAAATATGATCTGAGCCAGGTTGCCTTAGTTCAAATTCTGCTCCATTAGTTTCCTTTTTTTTTTTTTTTGTGAGACAGAGTTTCATCTTGCTCTGTCACCCAGGCTGGAGTGCAGTGGCAAGATCTCATCTCACTACAACTTCCACGTTCAGGTTCAAGCCATTCTCCTGCCTCAGTCTCCAGAATAGCTGGGACTACAGATACCCCCGCCACCACGCCCAGCTAATTTTGTATTTTTAGTAGAGACAGGGTTTCACCATGTTGGCCAAGCCAGTCTCGAACTGCTGACCTCAAGTGATCTGCATGCTTCGGCCTCCCAAAGTGCTGGGGCTACAGGCATGAGCCACCATGTATGGCCTTGCTCTACTTTGATGGTAGATTTACTTAAGTATATCTGTGCTACAATTTCTTCATCAGTAAAATGGGAGTAATAATAGTCTACTTCATTGAACTGTTGTGGGTTAATATATGCAAGGGACTTACAACGGTGCCTGATACATTCTATGTAAGTTTTTGCTGCTGCTGCTGCTGCTGCTGCTACTGCTGCTATTATTAATTTGGAGAATCCAATGTCAAGAAGGACTTCCCAAAACAAACATCTGAGATGGATTGTTTAATCAATTGTAGTTTACCAAGCAAGATAAAAGAATAAGAGCATTCTGGGAAGAAATCATAGCATATGTAAAAGCTCAGAGGTAACTATAGGGTTAGTACTTCTAGGAAATAAAGCGGCAAGATCAACAGGAGGGAAGATGAGGCTAGAATACGTGGCAATGGCTGGATCATAGGGTCTTATACACAAAGCTATGGAGCTTGATCAGTTAGGAGAAAGAACACAGTTCTGAATCACGGAACAATATGCGAGACAGATAGTCTTTAGAGGCAGGAAGACCTTAATGGATTAATTTTTTTAAAATATGGGTCATTCCCTTTAAGCCCCAACCAAGATTTCCCCATTGCTTGCACAAAAAAGCCAGAAATCTTAAATATCACCTACCCATATCCTCTCAAAGTCCCAGTAGTTTTCTACAAGTCTCAAGATCCTTCCTTGGCTTTGACTGCTCAGCTCCCCTTCCTGGAACAGAGAGCTGTGGGTCTATTTAATACTTGAGGGTGCCTCAATTATACCCATTCAGTTGAACTTTAGACCGTCAGACCCAGCCCTGAAAGATAACAGCTATATTTATGTCCTATATTATAGAAACTCCTTTTTGCCCCTTACACAAAAACCCTTGCTGCCCTTCATCAGCTTCCTGGGATCTACTGAAGGCACTTAGCATACTAAGGGACCTTACTATTACTTACATCTTTAAACTTAAAGAAAATACAATGGGTTTGCCTTATAGGATGTCATCTAAACTTGATTCTTCCTCTAATTCGATAGTTAAATATATCTGAATAAAACTAAGGAGGTCCTCACTTAAACCAAATTCTACATTGCAAAACACGTGCTACACATGTTGCATATAATGAAGCACAAAATTAAGATGAGGGATCACAAACTCCACCAAAGAAATATTCTCCACTTTGGCAAAGAAATATGCTCTCCCTACTTCATATAAGTAAAATGAAGAGAGGCTCCCTGCGCTGAGCTTTCTTTTTTCCACATTTAAAAGAGATACACTTTCCCTTAAATCTACCACATGAAAAACAGCAGCACAATTTCAGAGAATATAAACTGACTTTTCAAGTCAAAGACACAAGAATCTGCACGCTCAAAAAGACAAGTTCTGAAGCCAGGTAGTATGCGCCTATAGTCCCAGCTAATTTGGAGGCTGGGGCAGAAGAACTGCTTAAGCCCAGGAGTTTGAGACCAGCCTGAGCAACATAGCGAGATCATGTTCTCTAAAAGGTAGTTTTGTAAATTAAAACAAAAAAATTTTCCTTAAATATGTTTTTACCTAAAGAGCAAATGCAGAAACTTGGATTATTGAGGTTCTCACAAACACAGCAACTATTTCAGCATCTAAAAAGCTTAGAAATCCTCTTCAAACTTATTATCATCTTGTACTAGTAATATACGATTCCAAATGAGGAATTGTTCAGTTGCTGAATTCGGACCTGTATATTATTTTTAATACTAACACATTAGCATTCAATTCTTCCTTGTTATGCTAATCAACTTACATAATAACAAGATTGCAATTTAAATCATTATTTGCTCTATTATATAGTACTTTATATATTTATAGTGTAATAGTAACTGTATCATATATCTTATTGTTCAAGCCACACAAATTTTTGTTGTTGAGACGGAGTTTCACTCTTGATGCCCAGGCTGGAGTGCAATGGCACAATCTCACCTCCCTGCAACCTCCACCACCTGGGTTCAAGCAATTCTCCTGCCTCAGACTCTCGAGTAGCTGGGATTACAGGCAGGCACCACCATGCCCAGCTAATTTTTATATTTTGTATAGAGACACGGTTTTACCATATTGACCAGGATGGTCTCAAACTCCTAACCTCAGGTGATCCTCCCACCTTGACCTTCCACGTGCTGGGATTACAGGTGTGGACCACCACGCCCAGCAACCACACAAATTTTATGCTTCATTTCACCTCTCCCTAACCAATCCACCCACCATTTAATCAGATACCTTGTCCCACCCATCTACTTCCTAAATATTACCCAAATATGTCTACTTATTCCCTATTGCTACCACCCTAGTCTAAGCTACCATAATCTTTTGCCCATATCTACTCTTGATTCCTTCCAAATAATTATCTACACTATAGCCAGAGTGATCTCAAAATGCAGTCTGATCAACACACTCCTCTATTTAAAATCTTTATTGGCTATAAAAAAAAGTCCTTAGCATACCTGAAAGCAAAGTATGATCTAACCTGTCAACACCTCTATCTTAATTCCACGTTGCTTCTCTTCCTTCTCGAACTTCTATCTCTGACCTACCTACATGTCAAGTCCAATCTACTTAGGGTTCTGTTATAAGCACTTTTCTTCTTCTTCTTCTTACTGCACTTTTCCTTCATAACCTCAACATACTCTTAACAATTAGTGTTATTCTCATTAAACTACACTGTCATCATGGACAAGCAGTATATTTGTCTAGTTTACAGGTAAATTCCAACATCTACCACGTAATATGAATGGATGAGTACATAAAGAAGAGGGTGGAAGAAACAGAAAAAGAGAGTAAAAAAAAGGAAGAAGATTCATCAAGTAAGCATTTCCAGTCATTCACATGTGTTTAAAGGAAAAACAAGTGCTTTGAGAATAATTCTTTAGGTCCTAGAAAAGTGTTTCAGCTCTTAGAATTATTTAAATTAAGAAAAAATTTCAGGCCAGGCATGGTGGCTCATGCTTGTACTCCCAGCACTTTGGGAGGCCAAGGCAGGTGGATCACTTGAGCTCAGACGTTCAAGACCAGCCTGGGCAATATGGCAAAAATCATACGAAAAAATAAAAACTTAGGTGGGTGTAGTGGTACACACCTGTAGTCCTAGTTACTCGGGAGGCTCAGGGAGAGGACAGCTTGACTTGGGAAGCTGAGGCTGCAGTGAGCCAAGGTCATACCACTGCACTCCAGCCTGAGTGACAGAGTGAGACCCTGTCTCAAAAAAGAAAAAAAGAAAAAGAAAAACTTCCAAACCTGACTGAAAACTATATTACTATGCTATAGTGATGCAACATGTTATATTGTAAGCTAAATAATATTACAAATTTTTCAATTGAAGTAGAACTATATAAAATATAAATAAGCCATGGAAAAATAAATTGCTGTAAAAAAATTCCTTGACATCCACTTAGTCTAAAGATAATAAAAAGGTTAAAAGTATGACATATTGTTTTTTTATCTATTGAGGACTGACTCTGATACTGTGTATTATGAATATTTACAGAAAAATATTGTCTTCAACTTACTGTGATTAAAACATTTCTAAAAAGAACTAGCACAATAATCCTACTACTTTGTAGTAACAGATACCATCAAAGGCCTGTTCTTCACCAGGCACTATGCTACACAGTTATATGGATTATCACTTAATTCTCTCTATAATCTATAAGGAAAGTATTATCATTTTAAGGATGGACAAAACTGAGAAAGAAACTAAGTAACATGCCCATCACTACATGGCTACAAAGTAATATAACTGGAGCCGGGCACAGTGGCTCACGCCTGTAATCCCAGAACTTTGGGAGGCCAAGGCGGGTGGATCACGAGGTCAAGAGATCGAAACCATCCTGGCCAACATGGTGAAACCCCCTTTCTACTAAAAAATACAAAAATTAGCTGGGCATGGTGGCACGCACCTATAGTCACAGCTGCTCAGGAGGCTGAGGCAAGAGAATTGCTTGAGCCTGGGAGGCGGAGGTGCAGTGAGCCGAGATCGCCCCACTGCACTCTAGCTTGGCGACAGAGCAAGACTCTGTCTCAAAAATAAATAATTAAATAAATAATATAACTAGAATTCAAACTCAAATATGTCTACTTCTTAGGAGTTTCCTCTATGAAACTATCTCAGAGGTTTATCACATCTTAAAATTATCTAATTTCCTAATATAATTTTTTAAATCTAGGATTTGTTTTAGGCATATATTTCCTTTTTCTCTTCATTGGAATTTATTTGCTTATTTATAAACGAAATAAACATTCATAAAAAATGACAACTAGTGGCCAGGCGTGGCGGCTCACGCCTGTAATCCAAGCACTTTGGAGGCCAAGGCGGGCAGATCACCTGAGGTCAGGAGTTCAACACCAGCCTGACCAACATGGTGAAATCCCATCTTTAAAAAAAAGAAAGAAAGAAAGAAAAATGACAACTAGCCAGGCATGGTGGGTCATGCCTGTAATGCCAGCACTTGGGGAGGCTCAGGTAAAAGGACCACTTGAGTCCAGTAGTTCAAAACCAGCCTGGGCAACATGGCAAAACCTCACCTAAAAAAAAAAAAAAAAAAAAAAAAAAAAATTTTAGCCAGCTGTACGCACCTATGAGCCCAGCTACGCGGGAGACTAAAGTGGGAGAATCGCCGGGCACGGTGGCTCAAGCCTGTAATCCCAGCACTTTGGGAGGCCGAGGCAGGTGGATCACGAGGTCAAGAGATTGAGACCATCCTGGTCAACATGGTGAAACCCCGTCTCTACAAAACATTAGCTGGGCATGGTGGCACGTGCCTGTAATCTCAGCTACTCAGGAGGTTGAGGCAGGAGAATTGCCTGAACCCGGGAGGCGGAGACTGCAGTGAGCCGAGATGGCGCCATTGCACTCCAGCCTGGGTAACAAGAGTGAAACTCCGTCTCAAAAAAAAGGGAGAATCACTGGAGTCCAGGATACTGAGGCTGTAGTGAGCTATGATAGCACCTGTGCACTCCAGCCTAGGCAACAGAGTAAGACCCTGACCCTCAAAAAAAGAAAAAGAAAAAGGGAAAGACAACTATATAGAAAAATCTATACTATACAAGTAATATAAAGACATTTATTTGCCACTAATGAAATCATACTATAAATGCTAATTGTAAACTGTCTTTTTAACCTAGTAAGACACATTCATACTTCAACTGTGGCTCTATTTCAACTTTTTCAAAATGGCTGCACAGAATTCCACCATATGGATATGACACAATTGGCTTAAGTAATTTACCTATTAACATTTAGATAATTGTTTTACTTAATGGTTGTTTGGTTAGTAGTATTTGGTTGTTAAGCAAGTTGGTACGTAATAGCTTTTAATGAATTAACAAAACAGTAATGCTGAAGGAGGTAACTGAGTTCCAAAAACACATGGTACTTATTCTCTAAGAACAATTCATCTAACTTTTTAAGAGTCATTCCTAGGAATCTCTTTATCCTAAGGTTACAAAGAGCTACCTGGTGATGAGCTTTATCAAAATTTACATCTCTTGACTGCTGGGCCACTTTACTTACCTCTTTGTATCAGTTTTCTCACTGGCTAAATGGTGGCTACAAAACCTGCTCTATCAACTAAACACATTGTTGTGAGGATCAATTACACTCTGAAAAATTAAAACTAAAAGTAAAAAGTGTTATACAAACATGGTGCTATTTTAAAACATACCCTTAACAAATAAAAAGGGAAATAAAAAATTACATAAGCTCAGAAATTTCCTTAAAATATCTAATAAATTTAATGTTTCTTTCAATCATCCTTAATGTGCAACATTTATTCCCACATATAGAATGCTTAGAGGTTTATACTGTAATATCCAATAAGTTAATTTTTGTTTCCATCATCCTTAAAAAACTAAACACTTCAGATATGATATACACAGTATATGCTTGTTAGTTTATTTTTGCAAGGGAAAAGATGATCTTATAAAAGTTTCAAATAGTACAGAAAAGTAATGAAGTAGAAAAGTCCCTCTCCCCAGAGATAATCACTATCATAAATTCCTCATGCATCCTCCTGGATATTCTCTATTTAAACATGTATGACACATATACTTTTTTTTTTTTTAATGCAAAAAGGACACCATATACCTTGTCTATCACTGGCTTTTTAATAACTTTCAAGTAATAGACATCTTTACATATCAATACATATAGATGTCAGTATCATATTTTAGAAAAGAAAGAAATAAAATTCTGTAAGTATCTGAAAACAGACCTGTTTTGGATGCACCACCTACAGAATTCATTCTTCACTCCATCAGAAATATCGACCTTAACTGTCAGTATCTTCAAATTTTCTCCACGGTTAATTGCAAGAATCTGAGTGTAAACATAAGGCAAAGACTAATAATCCAAAAAAATATATGAAACAAATCAGGCAGCTATGCAGCTGACAGCTATATGAATTTTTTACTCATTTATTTACCAAGAATACATTTAAAAACAATCATTTATTTACACTTTTTTCAAGTAATACACCTCCCTCATAAGGAAAACCCTAATAAGCTCTTAGAAAATAAAATACAGATACAAAGCCTATCTATCACATTTATAAGAAGAGACTTTGATGATCTAAAGTCTCATTTCGGATTCTACTAATTGAAATTTTTTGATCATCTGGAGCTGGAAGGGTATACTTTTTATAACTTGAAAAGATAACTTGTGCTAAGATAAATACAAACATGTAAAACCCTAGGTGCAATATTTAATAGCTACTAATTGTTACCATTCATTGAGCATTACTAATTATAGAGCATATCTAAGCACTTTGAATATATTATCTCAAGTAATCCTTACCGCCACCAGTGATGTATTATCATCTACATTTTATATAATAATTTTCCTGAAACTAACTTGTTCCAAATCGCAAAGCCAAAAAAGAATTTAAACTCAGATCAACCTGTCCATGCTCTTAATTAAAATTATATTAAAAGAATGACTGTCTTTAAACACATTTAAAAAACTCCTTAAAGAAGTACAAACAAAACCAAAGCAAGCAGAAAAAAATAATAAATAATAGGGTAAAAATAAAATTGAGCATAGAAAAGCAATAAATATCAACAAAACCCTAAGTTGGTTCTTTGAAGATATCACAAAATTGAAAGACCTTTCACTAATCAAGAAAATAACAGGAAACATTCAAATACCAAAATCAGGAATAAAAGAGAGGCCATTACTAAGGACCTTATAGAAATAAAAAGGATGATAAGAAATACCATGAGCAACTGTATGACAAATTAGGTAACAAGGATAAAATGGACAAATTCCTAAAAAGACACAAACTTCCAAAAACAAACCAAAAAGAAACAGAAAATCTGAACAGACCTATAAAAAGAATACTGAATTTGTAATTTGAAAATTTCCCACAAATAAATGTCCAGGCCCACAGGTACCACCACTGAATTCTACCCAACATTTTAAAAAGAATCAATATCCATTCGTCACAAACTTTCCAAAAGATATTCGAGAAGGGAAAACTTCCCAAATATTTCTGTGAGGCCAGTATTACTCTGATACAAAAACCAGACAAGACTTCACAGGAAAACTACAAGCCAGTGTCTCTTATAAATATAGATGTAAAAATCCTCAATAAAATACCAGCAAACCACAACCAGAAACATATAAAAAGGATCATAGACCAGGATCAAGTAGAATCTGTTCCAGGAATGCCCGGTTGATTCAACACCTAAAAATCAATTAACCTAATACATTATATCAATAGAATAAATAACAAAAATCCTATGATCATCTCAATAGATGCAGAAAAACATCTGACAAAATCAGGTAGCCCTTCATGATTAAAAAAAAAAATACTCAACAAACTAGAAAATATGGGAAGTTCTTCAATGTGAGAAAGGGCATGGGCACAGAAATCTCACAGCTAACATCATATCTACTGGTCAAAGACCCAGAAATAAGATAAGTGTGTCCACTCTCACAACACTGTACTGAAGGTTCTGGCCAGGGAGAAGGAAGGGAGATCATCTATATTGGAAAGGAAGGTGTAAAACTTTCTCTATTTGCAGTTAACATGATCTTATATATAGAAAATTCTAAGCAATCCACTACAAAACTATTAGAACTAATAAACAGTTTAGCAAAGTTGCACAACACAAGCTCAACATATAAAATTAATTTCTACATACTAGCTATAAACATTCTGAAAATAATTTTTTTAATTCCATTTAGGATACCACCCAAAGGAATAAAATACTTAGGAATAAATACAATAAAAAAGTTCAAAACTTACACAGTTGACCTTTGAACAATACAGGTTTGAATTGCATGTGTTGACTTATACGCAGATTTTTTTCAACCGAACAGGGATTGAAAATACAGTATTTGCAGGATCTGAAACCCGTATAAGGAGAGCTTATTTTTCATATACATGGGTTCTGCAGGGCCAACTCTGGGACTTACATATACATAGATTTGGGTATGTGTGGGGATCCTGGAATCAATCTCTTGTGCATACCAAAGAACAACTGTACTCTAAATACTATAAAACATTGTTGAAAGAAATTAAAGATCTAAACAGACATCCCATGTTCATGGATCAGAAGGCCTAATACTGCTAAGATGGCAATACTCCCCAAGTTGATTTACAAATTCATTGAAATCTCTATCAAATCCCAATTCACATCTTTTGCAGAAATTGGCAAACTAATTTTAAAACACATATAGTAATTCAAAGGACTGAGAAGAGCCATGTCAATTTTTCGGAATAAGCATAAATTTGGAAGGTTCCCACTTCCCAATTTCAAAACTTACTACAAAGCCACAGTAATCAAGACAGTGTGTACTGGCATAAGGATAGCCATACAGACCAATGGAATCAGAGTCCAGAAATAAACCTATACATCTAGAGTCAACTGATTTTCCACAAGGGTACCAAGACAATTCAGTGAAATCTTTTCAATGAATCTCGGGTAACTGGAATTAGCCACATGCAAAAGAACAAAGTGGATCTCTATCTACTTCATACTATACATAAAAATTAGCTCAAAATTGATCTTAGACCTTAAAATAAGAACCAAAACTATAAAATTCCCTTTAAAACAGGAGAAAATCTTTATGACCTCAAGTCATACACCAAAAGTATAATCAACAATAAAAAAAAGACAGAATTTCAACAAATTATAAATTTTGTGACTCAAAGAATAGTATCAAGAAAGTGAAAAGAAAATGCACAGTGTGGGATAAAAATTTTTGCAAATCATATGTCACATAAGGGAATCTAGAATATATTTAAAACTCTTACAGCTCAACAATAAAAAGACAAAACCGAATTTATTTATTTTCTTAAGAAATGGGGTTTCACCATGTTGGCCAAGCTGGTCTCGAACTCCTGACCTAAGGAGATCTGCCTGCCTCAACCTCCCAAAGTACTAGGATTGCAGGCATGAGCCATCACACCTGGCCACAACCCAATTTAAAATGTACAAAAGATCTGAAGAGGTATTTGTTCGAAAATTATATACAAACAACTAATAAGCATATGAACAGATGTTCAACATCATTAGAGAAATGCAAATCAAAACACAGTAAGAAAAGATGGAAAATAAATGTTGGTGGGGATGTGGAGAAACTGGAACCTTCATAAACTGCTGGTAAGAATGTAAAAATGGCATAGCCACTTTAGAAAATAATATGGCAGTTCCTCAAAAGGTTAAACATAAAACTACCATATAACCCAGCAATTCCACTCTTAGGTATATACCCAAGAGAAATCAAAACATATGTCCACATAAAAACGTAGACACAAATGTTCATAGCTTTATTCATAATATTCAGAAAGTAGAAACAACCAAAGCATTCACTGACTGATGAATGGACAAGTAAACTATGAAGAGTCCATATAATGCAATATTATGTAGCAACAAAAAGGAAAGGCATACTAATACGTACCATAACAGACAAACTCTGAAATCATTACGCTGAGTGAAAGAAACCAGAGGCAAAAGTCTGCATATTGTATGATTCCTTTATATGAAATGACCAAAATAGACAAATCTATAGAGATAGAAAGTTAGTTGTATAGAGCTTGAGGCAAGGAAGTATTGGGCAGAAAAATGTCCTAAAATGGCTTGCAGTAATGGTTACACAACTGAGTGAATTTACAAAACACCATTGAACTTATAAAGTTCTAATGGTCACATTACATGCAATATGAAAGTTACTTCAATAAAGCTATTATAAAATTAAAAGTCTTTTCTTAAAGCACCCTTTAATACCAATTATTGAGATGATAAATAGTAACACAAATTAACCAAATAAGTAAGTCTCCCTTAAATGGTATTTTCTAGTCTATAACTATATATGTATATTATATATTAAAAATTAAAGAAACAAACAACATCACTTCAATATATATTCAGAGTTTTCAGTAATTCTTAACAGCTTTATTCTAATTATTCTTAATGAATGGAGTTTTAATAAACTAAGTTCTCCCTTTACAGAACACAAACTGATATTTTAATAATTTTAGCACATTTCTCTAACAAAAACTTAGATTTCCCATCTGTGGTGAAAGCAGTTAAAACAATTCAACTTAATATTACCAGAAAATAATTCTATGAAAATTTCTCAATTTGTCCTTTATGTTGAAAAGAAAGTCCAAAAAGAAAAAATATATATTTTTGTAACTTTAAATTTTAAAAATATTTTAGAGTAAAATTCTAAATATCAAATTGTCAAAGTTTTTAAAAAAATTATACAGAACTTTTTCTTTGTATGATTTTGCTTATATATTTGAGAAATTCTAAAGTAAACACCAGCAGAAATAAAACAATCACTGAGAAATAAATTTTTCGGCAGGGTACAGTGGCTCATGCCTGTAATCCTAGCACTTTGAGAGGCCAAGGCAGAAGGATTGGTTGAGCCCAAGAGTTCGAGATGAGCCTGGGAAACACGGCGAAACCCCAACTCTACAAAAAATACAAAAATCAGCCAGGTGTACTTGTGAGTGCCCACAGTCCCAGCTCCTCAAGAGGCTCAAGTGGGAGAATGGCTTCAGCCCTTAAGGCAGAGGTTGCAGTGAGGCATGATCGTACCACTGCACTCCAGCCTGGGTGACAGAGAAAGATATCGTCTAAGAAAAAAATTAAAAATTAAGCTTACACAAAACATATTCAATAAGACTGCATAGAACTATCTACAAAAAAATAAATTTTGAGTACAAAATAAACTTTAGTTTGAGCTCAGCAGAGACTTCCATATTTGACACAGGTTGTGCCAGCTTAGTAAACAGAAGTTCTTCATACAAGAAATTACCTCTAATAAATTAATTCAAGTAGAGTACAACAATATAGCGGAAACAGTTATTTAATTATGATTCACATAAGTACACCATTATATCACAATACATTATTGGAAGTTTTTTGTTCTTTTTTTTTTAACCATACCTAGTAATGTAATAAGTCGAACTTACAAAAAATCCTGACACACAGGAAAACCCATGGTGGAGAAGGGAGTAAGGTAACAGAATAAAGCTTGGGACAGAAACTGAAGTTGAAAATGAGTGGGTTAAAGCGGAATTACTGCAGATGGTGACACTGAACAGGAAATAGGTAGTGTAAGACACAGGAAATTGGGCATCAGTGAAAAGACACACCAAAAAAGATAAGCAACAGAAACTCTCATGAGAGAATGTGAAGACTGAGTTATAAATTCATGTGGTAGAAAAGGTCACACTAAGGACCAATTTGAAAAAGAAAGAAAAAAAGATGCAGCTGGAAGAATTAATTTACTAAGCAGCTATTAACTGTTACTCCAACAGTACTTGGAGAAGACTTCCACAGTAATTTTCCTTCACCACACTGTCTTTCATCATTTGCATTCATTTCTGTATTCTGTGATACTGTGTGCTGAGGTATCTATATAAACGCTGAAAAGTAAGGTTCAAAGTTGGAACATGAGGTTTCAGCACTACAGGAATTGGGAAGCTGTTTTTGTAACCTAGCACATAACATCACTCCAACCTGTACATGATAAACTAAAAAGTTCTTAAAACGGACATTTCCAAAATCCTCCGCTTTCCCAGGCCTGAATACTGTCACACTCAGAAACCTGTGTCAATCATAATCTTAAATTCAGTCACTAACTCAGAATGCCACATGTGCCAAACACACTAGTTAAAATGCAGAGCTCAATAAAATATTTTCAAACAGAAATTAGAAGGCTAGGTTTTAACAGAATAAAAGCATTCCCATTTTTCCAAAGTTGTAATAAAATTAAATCAACATAAAAGGTGGACAAAAGACAGAAAACCAATTCTGCAAAAGGAATTTTAGTATAGTCACTGGTACTATTAAAAATTATTTTTCATTGCATTACACCTGTATCAGTAGACCATAATAACTAGGTACATAAAATTTCACTGTACTAACATTCTTCCAAATTATTGAAAGTATGTACTTCACCTGATGTAGTAAATATAGTGTGCACAAAAGTAAAACGAAAAACTTTAGATATAGTAGTGAAACATCTCAAATCTTCAAAAGGGCAAGGTCCCTGTTACCTCTATACCCTAAATAGGACCCAACATACAATAACCTTTCAGGAAATATTTGTGGGATAATTGAACACTCTTCACGTCTTGTTATAACAAAACAAAAGATTTTCACATCTGTGTCATCTTAAATTAAAAACAATTACTTTTTTTTAAGAGGCAGGGTCCCACTGTTGCCCAGGCTGGAATGCAGTGGCCATTCACAGGAGCAATCCCGCTACTGATCAGCACAGGAGTTTTGACCTGATCCTTTTCTGATCTGGGCCAGTTCACCCCTCCTAGGCAACCTGGTGGTCTCCTGTTCCTGTGGGGTCACCATATTGATACCAAACTTAAGGTGAACACCCAATTAGTTTAGTGCACTTCAGCCCAGAAATCTTGAACTCAAGCAATCCTCCTGCCTCAGGCTGCCAAGTAGCTGGAACTACAATCATTCACCACTGTGCCCAGCAAAACAATTACATTCTTAATGATGAAAATTAAGTATTACATGAAAGATAAGGCATACTAGTTTTTCTATTATTCTCTTTATAGCAATAAAATGCAGATAGGAAGAAAAATGAATTTAAAAATTATTTATTGAGAAATTTCAGGTTTAAAAAACACTGGCAGTTTCCTGATTCCAAATCTCCCCCTCACTTTCTCGAAAAACTATAAAACCAATAAAGAGAATAAATAAAACACAACATACGGCCCACCTCTCTGCACTTCTAGGAGACAGAGAAATATACTGGCATCAGATTTCTCAAATATAATATACGAAGGAAGCCAAGAGCATAGCAACATATTCAAGAAACTTATGGAAAGAAAGTATAAACAAAAATGATTATTATACCATACCAAGCTATCATGCAAGTGTTAAGGTCACAGAAAACAATTCTGAATGTGTAAGAACTCAGAGAATATTGTACACATATACCTTTCTTGAGGCATTCACTAGAGTAGAGGTTAGCAAACTATGGCCCATGGGCCAAATACTGCCTGCCATCTGGTTTTGTGAATAAAATTTTATTGAAACACAACCATGCTCATTCTTTATGTATTGTCTATGACTGCTCTTGTGTTACACAGCAATTGTGTAGTTGTAACAAAAGCCATCTGGCTCACAAAGCCTGAAATATTTGTTCACTGGACCTTTACAGGAAAAGTTTACCAATTCTATACTGGACTACATAACAAGTTTCATTCGCTCAAAAGACTTTAGAAAGCTCTGGCAAAAGGACTAAGGGCAAGCATTTAACATAAAACAAGAGTGGGGGCAATTTCCATTAAGAAGGCACAGGTTGCAATGCAATCCTCATACCAAAGCAGACTTCAAGATAAAAAGCATTAAATAACGTAATAAAGAAAACTTTATACAATGTTAAAAGCCACATTCCAGCTCTGGAATAGAACAAGGAGCATAGGATGCTGTACTTTAAAGATGTTGTTAGGAGTGATATCACCAAAAATGGTGGCAGTAGGTGAGGAAGGAGACCCAGGCATCTGGGATCACGTCCCCTTGACCTCTACACTGCATTTCAATAGAAGAAAAGGCTGGCTGACTGGCAGCGCCTCCTGAATCACCTTCCTGTAAGACACCAGGCATGGTACAGGGGAATCTCTCCAGAAGACATCGTTTTTACTTAAACAAGATCAAACCCCCACCCCACTGCTCCATCCAAAGACCAGAATCCTTTCACATGTAATTCCTAAAACTATAATCCCAAGACCCTTTCATATGTGATTTCTAAAGCTGTAAACCCAAGACTCTTTCACTTCTAATTTCTAAGGCTATAAACCTGAGATCCTTTCACGTATAACATCTAGAGTGTAAGACTATGTAAGGGCAGAGCTTCTGTTTGTTAGGGGAGTTTGGCCATTTGGACAAAAGAGAAAGCCTTGCTGCGGGGTCATAATAAAAAAAAAAAAAAACCCTTCCTTTCTGGTTCAGTGTCCACTTCTCATGGCCACTCCGGAAACTCTGGAATTCGATCCCTCCACAAAGGTAACTGATAAGGTAGCAAAAAGTGTCAGAATTAACTTTTTCACAACTATGGAATCTAATAAAAATTTTCTAACAACCAGAGAAACACAGAAAGAAGGTGTAAAATTTCCATAAGAGAACACTACTCAGCAATGGCCTCTGAAGATGACAGCCCACGTTCCTAGGGCAGATTGCTCTTACCAGAAGGAGCAATAGGGACCTTATTCTCAAATAACTATGGTTGTGTGTTTTGATGTCTGGTGGGTCCCTGAGGAACTGACTCAAGGGCTTGCCTTTGTTTCATATTCCTTGGAGCTTACTCAGGACAGAAGCAGCCTCCAAGGTGGCGTTTGTCAAAAGTACTTGAAGGCAAATGCATTAGGCCCAGCCACAAGGGGTAAGAGATAACATGGGGGCAACTAAAAGACAGACCAAAAAATCTGTGAAAAAAGCAGCTTGGAAATGAGGTATTTGAGGGAAAAAGGGCTTTTTAAAATTCCTGTGCATGCTGAGGGCTAGATGCATGCTCTAAACAGATCTGAGAAAACCTTAAGCTTTCACCTCTTAATGAACTTTGGGCTCCATGCAAACAGGAAGAAAAGGCTAAGGCAGAGCTGTTAATGGCCTCACTAAGTGTTGAAGGAGTGCCCCAACAAAGAGCCAATTGCGAAGTCTGGGAGAATTGGGGTTTTTTTTCTTTTGGGGGAGTTTTTGTGGGGTTTTATTTTGGTTTTGGCTCCAGGTATTTCAGGGAATCTGTCAATCAACTAGATGGTTACTAAGCTAACAAGGGAGACCTCAGTGGCCACACATAACAAAGAATAAAAATTTACAAAAATAGTTTGGAAAAGTCACTAGAACAAACCACCACCCATAACAAGCAGCAACAACAAACACTAGGGAGGGGAGAGAATCTGATTTCCAGAGCTGCCAAGTTATAATATACAACATACCCAGAGTTTACAAACAAAACAAAAAAACAAAGAAACTGTCCCTGAGGAAGCTTAGACATGGAACTTACAAAACAAAGATTTTAAATTAACAGTCTTAAATGTGCTGAATTCAAGAAAATCATGAACAGAGACCTAAAGAAAGCCAGGAGAATGATCTTTCAACCATATAGAAAAATAAAAGAGTTAGAAAAGAACCAAATAGAAATTACAGAGCTGAAAAGTACAATGACTGACATAAAAATGTACTACGCATTCAACAGCAAATTTGAATAAAAACAACAAATCAACAAGCCTAAAGATAGGTCAAATGGGAATACACAGTCAGAGAAAAAAGAAAAAAACAAAAGAACAGAGGCTGAGGCCTGTGAGACACTATCACACTCTCTACCTATAATGGGAGTCCCAGGAGAGAAGAGAAAGGTGCAGAAAGAATATTTTTTTAAATTATTATGAAGAATTTCTCAAGTTTGATGAAAAACATTAGTCTACACATCTAAGTGAGGGCCTTCTCTTCCCAGGTCCACGAGGGGCGTGGTTTCAAAGGTAGGAGTTTCCTGGCTCCACACCTCCATCCGGGAACCTGAGGGGTTTCAAAAGTATAGTTTTTTTGTGTGGGTTTCCCCTGCCCTGGGCTAGGTAGAAAAAGCCTGGTGAGGCTTCTTTGTCCAAAAAAACCCAGGGAAAGCTCTGGGAGGAAGGGGCTCTGTAACTCAGAGTTGTGGACCAAGCAGCCAGTCTGGTATCAGAGTCAAAGATCAATCACTCCAAAGGAACTTTGAAAGAACTCCTCTCATTGGATGAGAACATGAATGGGGAGGGAATAACTCAAGGGTTAAAACTCCAGCTGCTCCTACCTATACAGATTCCTTCTCTGGATCGCCTCCCACGATGATGTGGGAGCTTGTCTGTCTGTCTTTCTTTCTTTCTCTCTCTCTCTCTCTCTCTCTCTCCTCTCTCTCCACTCTCTCTCTCTCTCTCTCTCTGTCTGTCTGTCTGTCTAATAAATCGCTTTTCCATAAAACTCTTTGGGTCCATGATATTTATTCGAACGGGTCCCTTTCCCCATTCTTAGGGGTTAGTGAGGTCAAGAACCTCTTTGGAACTGGGAGCTGAGTAAGGTTCCCCAGTTACATAAGAACCACAATAAACTCAAGTAGGATATACTCAGAGAGACCCACAACAAGACACATTACAATCAAACTGTCAAAAAAAAAAAAAAGATAGAGAATCCTGAATGCAGCAGAGAGAAGAGACTTGCCATGAATAAGGCATCGTAAGATTAACAGCTGATTCCTCATAATAAAATGTGGAGACCATACCATAAGAGTGGATGGTATATTCAGTATTAAAAGGGGGGATAAAAACCATCAACCAATAATTCTATATTTAAAAACTCTCCATAGAAAATGAAGAGAATGTTTAATGGGTATAGAGTTTCAGTTTTGCAGGATAAAAAAGTTCTGGAGATTGGTTGCACAACAATATGCTTCTTATTACTGAAGTGCATGCTTAAAAATGGCTATGACGGTACATTTTATGTTATGTGCATTTTATCACAACTAAACATAGATTTTTAAAGAAGGAGAAATTAAGATTTTCTAGAAAAACAAAAACTAGGGAGTGTGTCACTAGTAGACCTGGCTTACATGAAATACTACAGGAAGTGCTTCAGACTGGAATAAAGGGCACTAGACAGTAACTTGAAGACATACAAAGAAATAAAGAACACTGGGGCTGGCTGTGGTGGCTCATGCCTGTAATCCCAGTACTTTGGAAGGCTGAGGCAGGTGGATTACCTGAGGTCGGAAGTTTGACACCAGCCTGACCAACAAGGAGAAACCCCATATCTACTACAAATACAAAATTAGCCAGGCGTGGTGATGCATGCCTGTAATCCCAGCTACTCAGAAGTCTGAGACAGGAGAATCGCTTGAACCCAGGAGGCAGAGGTTGCAGTAAACCGAGATTGTGCCACTGCACTCCAGCCTGGGCAACAAGAGTGAAACTCCATCTCCAAAAAAAAAAAAGAAATAAAGAACACTGATAAAGGTAGCTACATATGTAAATATAAAAGTCAATATTATTGTATTTTTGTTTTTTAACTCCTCTCTTTTTTCCCTATCATTTAAAAGCCATATTCCACAATGAAGATACAGCCTATGAATACATTTAGGAAAAAAAAAAATTAGTAAACTGAAAAATGAAATTAAAAGACTGAGGTACAATGACTATGATTTATACAACTAAATGAGACCTCTCACATTTTATTCTAAATCGATATCTCAGGTTTGTATTTCACATGGAAGAGATCCAGAACTGAGCTCAACTACAAGCATACTGGGAAGCAAAGTCTAACAAAAAGATCACCAGCCATAAAGTCAAGATACCTAAAATGTTATAGTGTCAGCTTTGCTAATAATTCTCAATGTCACTTATCAACTTCTCTGGGTCATTAGTTCCCAATTTGTGAAGTGGTAAGGATATGACAGTATTATAAGAATTTAGATAGAGAATAAAGAAAACAGTTGACATAAAATTCTTTAAATTCTTAGTAAAGTAGCAGGCAAATCCAAAATATTATCATTATTACTACTATCAGCATGCACATGCAGTTTTCTTATTTACCTGATGATGGTGAATGGTTCTTATGTTGCACGAAAAATGCTGGTACAGCAGAAACTTATCAACATCTTTCTCATTTACCTTTTTTGAGGACACTTTTGCCAGAGACGACTGAATAGAAACATGTCTATTCTGACACCTGTTCAGATATACAAGTGTTCAAAAAACAAGCAGTTATTAATCTGTGCTTTAGTAAAGAAATACATTATATACAAATAAGGACAGCAAAACAGTTAAGCCATTACCAAATGAGATATTTTTAACGATGCCTACCTATGAAAATGATATTACTGGCCCATCAAAGAGGACTCTTTGCCTACTCATGCTAGCATAGTCCTCCAGATCTATCTACATATCTACTCAATCTCCCCATAAAATGCCTAAATGAATTCAGATACCATCTGCAATTATGCAAAAGATCAAAACTATCCAGAAATCACACCAATGGCTCTGATCTAAATATCAGACTTTTCTCATCACTAAGTTAGGTAGTCACAGTCAATTAGAAACTAAAAAGAAGAGAAACAAAAGGATGTGTCAGGACAGCTTCCAATAACAATTTATAATACTGAACCAAATCTCAACAGCATAATAACTTATAAAAACACATTTTAAAACCTGACCAATTATTTTGCTTCGACTCATTCCTGCTGGGGCCACTGAGAAAACAGAAAAGTTATCTCCCTTGTACTAACAAAAAAACCCTGACAAGCAACAGTAGTCAACTAGGTCATCTCTTCCTTTCCTCTCCTCTGCACAGTTCAAGCAGCTAGAGATGTGGAGGGAGAGAGAGGAAGAACAGACCTCTGGCAGAAGCCTGTCTTTTCTTCTGATACACAGCAGAAAAAGAACAAAGTATATAAAAATGAGGTTTTAAATTTATGTATTTTTTAAAATGAGATATAAAACCGATAAGCCCAAGAAGGCTCTAGGTCAAAGATCTCTAATCTCTTATGTATTGGGACTGTGATGTCATGGATAAGCTGCTCTTCTCAAAAGCTAAAAATCATTTGGAGGGCAGTACTTTTATGCATATCTGATATTACACATTCCCAAGTCAAGCAATCACTGGTAAACACCAGAAACAAGATACGATAAAATTAAGCATATATCACAATCAACATGTTTAAAAAGCAATGCCACTCTAAAGGACATGAATCTCTCTTAGTATATATTTTGCAAGGCAATGGTTTTTAAACTTATCAGACCCCTCCACTGAGATGACTCAGTGTAAAGAGGGTTAAGTAGGCAGAGTTCCAGGCTCCCTGACCAGAATTCAATTAAAACAACTTTACTTTTATCTGTTTTATATATTAGGGTTCTGTTGTTTGAACAAAGAGTTCTTCTACTTAAAAAAAAAAAAGTCTGAAAACAAAGTTTTTAATGAACGCTGGTATTAGCACTAACCGTGTGACCCTTAACAGCACGAGTCCATAAAGCAGAAAACTCCATAAAAGAGTTACTCACAATTTCCGAATGAAGTCAAGCGTGTCTTTGTCTTTAGCAATCATGTCTGCTAAAATATGCTGCACTCCTGTTTCAATATCCTGGAGCGTTGAAAGCCCTTTAGAAGGGTAAGAGGGAAAACAAAAACAAAAAGTGTAAGATTGGTTTTAAATTCTCTAATCAAATCACGGTAAATTAATTCCAGTCAAAATAAAACCTTAAATTGACAGTCTTAAGACAGAAAATATTGTAGCAGTATACTAGCTTCCCTTTGTAACAAAAACAAGTCTCCAAAAGCAATAATACAGGCCCTTTACATATTATATTGCCCAGTGGTAAAAATGCATCTCCAGCCAGCTGCCTGGTCTAATCCTGGTTCTATCATTTGCCAGTTGTGAGACACTAGGCAAGCTACTTGATTGACTTCTGTGTACCTGTTTTCTATAAAAGTGAAATCACAATAGTACCTCCTTTATGAAGTGATTACAAATATTAAAGATGTTAAAGGAAATATTTATTAATAAGAGTCAAAACCCAATGGACACTACTCCATTTGTTTAAAAAATTATCCTTTAGAAGCAATTTCTATTTTGGATTATGGGGCATTTATTCATTTTCAATGACCCATTTGAATTTCACAAATCTCAAAAGCACAAAACAAGAGCTTTCACCCAGTTGTTCCTCTTCACAGTTAGTCTACAGATGGGCATTAAGTTCTCTCTAAGCACTTCTGATTTGCTAATTTATGGCAATAAATCTTATAAATCAAGGTCTCTCTGATATCAGCTTACAATGAGAGAGATCATTTGCATTCCTTTGTTTCATTTATTTTGTCTTTATCATTCTATTTGGATGAAAGGTTTTTTGCATTAACCTTGAATTACACAAGCACTGCATCTCATATGTATGTTTTTCTGTGAGTAAAGTTTTAAAACAACTTCACTTTTATCTAGTAATAAGGTACAAAAGCCAAAGAGGACAAGAGGACATTTATTATGGCATAATTAATAATAGAAGATGTCTAGTTTGGTTGTGTTAGGAAAGCTATGTTAAATACTGAAGTAATTATGTTTACAGCTATAAACAACATGGGTACAGGGCACTTCTTGTTTTTTTTTGTTTTTTGAGATGGTGTCTTGCTGTCACCCAGGCTGGAGTGCAGTGGCACGCTCTTGGCTCACTCTAACTTCTGCCTTTTGGGTTCAAGCCATTCTCCTGCCTCAGCCTACCAAGTAACAGGATTACAGGTATGCATGACCACACCCGGCTAACTTTTGTATTTTTAGTAGAGATGGGTCTATTTCGCCATGTTGACTGGACCGGTCTTGAACTCCAGACCTCAAGTGATCTGTCCACCTCAGCCTTCCAAAATGTTGGGATTATAGGCATGAGCCACTGCACCCAGTTTGCACATGGATTGCACCCAGATCCACCTCTACATGGATTAATTACAATAAAAGTTGGACCAAGGGGGCCTGCCTCTCTTGCCACCTCTTCTGCCTCCTCCACCTCTTCTGCTTTTGCTATTCCTGAAACAGAAAGAACTTCTCTTCCTTTTTCTCCTCAGCAAATTCAATGTGAAGATGATGAGGATGAAGACCTTTATGATAATCCACTTCCACTTAATAAACAGTAAATATATTTTCTCTTCCTTACAATTTTCTTAATAACATTTTCTTTTTTCTAGCTTACCTTATTATAAGAATATAGTATATAATACATGTAACATATAAAATATGTGTTCATCGACTTTATGTCATCAATAAGGCTTCAGGTCAACAGTAGGCTAGTAATAGTTAAGTTGTCAGGAAGTCAAAAGTTATACCTAGATTTTCAACTTTGAAGTGGGAGTTGAGGGTGGAGGTGTCCCCCTAATCTCTATATTATGCAAGGGTCAACTATATTTTAAAGAAATTTAAAGAAAGAAATTTGGCTAATGAAACTAATAGGAATTCTATTTACATTTTGAGAAAACTTTACTATGAGGGTATTTTCAGTAACAAATTACCTTTACAAGATGGAAGACTGTATATTTAACAGACTTAAAACAGCTACAGTACATGAAGCGCTCAATAAACATTTGCTCTTGTGTTAGCTCTCTCTGTCTTTATCTAGGAAAACCATTTATAAGAACTAATTCCTGGAGTCCCAAGTACCTCAAAGTATCATTACATAAAGTTTAAAGAGAACATCAGTGTGATAAGTCAGTAGTAAAGATGGAACCTACAGCGAGAACCATTAATGGAAGCAGAGAACAGAAAGAAGAAATTATAGACTTTGCAATAACAAAGGGCCTTCGAAAATGGATCATAATAGAACAATGTAATTTGAAGACCTTACGTAATTAGTGAATCTAATCAAAATTGTGCTAGAGCTCTACAGAAATGTTGTAAAGTGTAGCCTAAGGATCCAAAAGTAAAATCATACCAGGTACTTATTAAAACTGTGAATTCCTAGACTATGGAACTGATGTGTTTAATGGAGGATCCCAGATAACTCTGATACTCATTAAACTTTAAAAAACTTCTGCTGGGAAGTGCCTTGAGCTACTTCTAGAGCAGTGGTTCTCAATGGGAGATAGAAATTTTCAGAGTCATTTGGGACACTTTTTCAAATTATATTCCCCTTCTCAGTACAATCAGGGAGAAAAAAAATTTAAAAAGAAAGTCTTCTGTGTTTTGAAAAAGTTCCTTCCCCAGTCAAAGAGAATAGATCTTACGGGTTTAATACACCCAAAGATAACAGAAGTTCCAAAAGTTTAGCATCTCAGTTAAATCAAGAGGAAATATGGTCCACAGAACCAGAAAATCATATGCATTACAGTGAAATTTTTTCAGCTACAGAATCTTCAAACCTCCACACCTGCAAACAAAAACCAAAAGGCCAACATTTCTTTTCACTTTCTCTGCACTTAGGCTACCTCTTCTTATATGTAACAGAACAATCAGTTACTCCCTCTTGTACACAAAAGTAGTATTTTGGATCTCCCAGAACATAGTCCCTTTGTGGCACAGTATAGCTTTACGATTCAGACCAAATGCTTGCTGGTTGGTGGCAAGCAAGCAAGAAGTGTCTTCTACAGGGGGAAAAAAACTGAACTATCTGGTTTCTTAAATATTTCTTTCAGGAATGAGAGGAATTATGAAACTTCTTTAGAAAAACAAATAAAATTAAGGGTGATCACGATTGTGCGTAAAAAAAAAAGGAGGAAAAAAAAAAAAAAAAAAAAAAAAAAAAAAAAAAAAAAAAAAAAAAAAAAAAAAAAAAAAAAAAAAAAAAAAGCAATACCTAGCTAGCTTATATAGACTAACTTATAATAATTCTACATTTTTGATCAGGGTAAAAGAGGGAGTAAAGCAAACAAAAGTCCTGATATGTCTGCTAGTATAGTACTACTCTAACTGTGCTGGGCCCTGAACTATCCACATTATAAGAAGTATCACCAAGTGTCCACTGTCATGTATTCCAGCAGCATCACCATGTATAACAATCTAAAGAGATATGGTTCAAAATCCTACTCAATAGGAACTCAGTATATAAGAGAACTCAAGAGACCTTGGTATCAAGGGTAGTGAGAAGTAGAAGGTAAGTAAATCAACAAGAAGAAAAATAAAAAATAAAAACAGTTGATAAGCCTTTGTGCATCTGACATTCTGAAAGTTTCGACATTCCATTTTAATAAAACATACAATCACTGGGGACAGACACTTCCTACTGTGGTTAACCTTAATGCATAGCTATAGTCTTAGCTATTATTAAAATATTAAGTGTTACAATCAGAAATCTAACTATAAATATACATTAAAAATTAAACAAACTTGAATTTTACTCATTTCAACCCATCTCGAAATTCAAATAATCCTATTTTACTTTTTCTTTACATTATTGCCCTTCTACAAACATTAAGATAAGAGTGTTTGGGTATGAACAGATATTTGGATTTTACAGACACACCTAATCAATTTTTTAAATCATAAATTCACATTTGCTGTGTTATTTAAAATAAAAACAGGCTACGGTATGCTGTAATTTTCTACAGGTTAATACATACTGTGGATTTTGTTATCAGAGACTGCCCCTATAGACATTTACATGTCCCAGCCTAAGGGATCCACAAAGGGACAAAAGAAACTGGAGGTAGGGGCGGGGTAGAAAGATGTCGTTCAAAGGGTACAAAGTTATAGTAGCTATGGAGGCTAAAAAAGACTAGAGATCTAACATAGAGCACGGGGACTACAGTTAATAATATCATAATGTATACTGGAAATCTGCTAAGACAGATTTTAGGTGATCGTAACACAAAAGAAGGTTAACTAGGTGAGATGATGAATATGTTAATTTGCTTATCATGTACAGAATAGCTTGACTATAGTACTCATTTCACTATGTATTAATATATGTATATCAAAACATGTTGCCCATGTTAAGTATATAATTTTTAATATTAAAAAATAATTTTTTAAGAGTAGAGATCACCAGAGCATCAATCTCCCCACTCAATCCCAACAGCGAATTCCTGAGGAAAAGCCACTCTTAACCAAAGTTTTTACTCTACGGCTCATTTTTACAATGAAACCAATCCATCTTGACATTTATCAACTGTCATTTTCCTTGAGTTTTTCTTAGAAATACCTCTCCCTTTCTTCTTCCCTCTCTTATTCTCTCTTGTGCATGCACACACACGAAAGAATAGGAAGATACACTTGGAAGGAAATTTCAGAAAAAGACACTTTACTTCTAGAGTAGAACTGTGAAAGTGGAGCTTCACTTTACACTTCCTAGATGTCAGAACTGTTGACATTTTTAAAGACAATTTATGACTTTTATAAGTAAACAAATTTCTAGAAATAAAAGCTTTAATGGACAATATAGGAGAATCTTTACAACCTTGAGATATGAAGGAATTTCTTTAAAAAGAAAAAACAGCTATTAACGATAATAAAACGAAACCAATACCTATTTATCAAGAGAAGGCATAAAGCGAAAAAAGTTACAAACTGGGGAAAAAGATTTGCAACACATATAAATGACTAAAAATATTTTAAAATATTTTTAAAAAGAAAACGCAATAGAAAAACAAGCAAAGACTAGAACAGGCACTTCATTAAAAGAGAAACGCTATTGGCTACTCAATAGGTATGTCCGGATTTGTTTTATTTCAATTATTCTACATACGCTACAATATTCTTTTGTATAATCATTACTTAACAGTTTTTTAAACATACTTTTTTTAAATTTATAAAAAAGAAACAAAGTTGATCTCTGTAAATAAAGCCAGTACCTTTAACATCAGGCCTAATGTATGATAGCAGATTAAGCTCCCCTGGTTTCTCAAGCAGGGTCCTGGCTGCTCCTTCTAAGCCCAACTGTCTTGCTCTCTGGGCTTTGGTCCCTTTGCTCCCAGTTTTATATGGAGCAGACTAGAAAATAAAGGCAGAAAGCATATGATTCAGTTTTAAAAAACAAAAGTTAAAGCTAGGATACAAAATTAGAAGACATGCTGAGAATGCTAAAAGAATCCTTTTCTCAATCCTTGTTTCTTCCTTCAGAGATGAATTAATACTAACTAGAAAATGCTTACTGTATGAAGATGGTATGTGCCTTATTTCGTTCTTTATATTTTTCCATATGCTAAATTAGTTGTTTGGTTTCACTCACCTTAAAAACTCATTGCCTGGACTGCAAAGTCCTCAACTCAAGCAAGCACCTTTAAAAGTATTCTACACACAATTCTTAATCCACACATCCCTCAACCTACCACCATCTGGCTTCTCTTGACTTGCTAGAAGGTAACACAAAATCCATGATCTCCTTGCAAGTGATAACACAAAAATCCATGATGATCTCCTAATTACCAAATATATTCAGTCCTTATTTTGTCAAACTTCTCTGCTACATGTAACTACTGATCATGACCTCCATCTAAACCTCTCTTCCCTGCTATTCCAGGGCATCATCATCTCTTGATTCTCCTCATACTTGCCTATTTTTTTCACGTCTCCTTAAGCTTTCTAACCCTCTACCCACATTTTAAAAGGTGGTATCTTCCAGTGGTACTATCCTGACCTGCTGACAAATCCACCTTGAGTGAGTCCTTCTATTCTCATGGTTTCATATTCCAACTACAGACTGAAGACGTACGTATGGAGGTCTCTAGTTCAGCAGTCTCCGATAAGCTTCACATTTGTATAATCTACTGTCCTTCCCTACTTGACTGGAAATTCCTTGAGACAAAGACCATGTATTTATTCATCTTTGTACACCCAAGTGCCTAGCACCAAAAAAGCACTCTATAAATATTTGTTAAATAAAAAATAAATATTTTGTTGCATTAAATAATGGTGGCCAATGATGTTAGCTTTTTATTTCTTGGTCTTCCTTAACCATAAGAAGACCCAAATTGTAATACAGTCAGGTACTACATTAAAAGGTAAAAAGGGTTCCTTACCACATGTTCTAGTTCTTCAAATGTTTTACAATTCAGCAAGGCTTTTAACAAGCACTCTGACATCTTCCCTTCCTTCTTAATTTTCTGGATTGTATTATGAACTTTCTTTACAACGGCCCTGAAAAGAGAAACTTTTGTAATATACAAGACCTGTGTCAAAACCTTCTTTTTAAGACTACTTCAAACTTACAGAAAAGTTGCAGGTAAAGTAAAAGAAACTTTATTCTCTCTGATCTGTTTGAGAATAAGTTAACAGCCCCACAGCCCGACACTTTAATGTGATTCATATATATACAAATCTTCTCCTGCATAACCACAAAATAACCATCAATATCAGGTAATTAATACTAATATTCATTACCATCTAATCTGCAGACCTCATTCAAGTTTTACCAATTGTCCCAATAATATCCTGCATGGTGAATTCAGTTAAGAATTATGGGTTACATGTAGTTGCCATGCACCTACAGTCTCGTTCAAGCTAAAACAATATTTCATTCTCTCCTTGATTTTCTTCTTGATAAGGCCTTGATATTTTTGAATGCTACAGGACAGTTATTTTGTAGAATGTCCTGCAGCTTAGGTTTCTCTGATGTTTCCTCACAATTAAATACAGAAGGAGCACCTTTGACAGAAATATAGAAGTCATACTGTGTTCTTCTCACTACACCTTATTAGGTGGCAAATGATTTTGATTTGTCCCATTTCTGATTAACTATGATCATTTCATCAAGGTAGTATCTGTGAGTTTCTCCACAACACAGGTACTCTTTATCTTTATTCCTCTTGTAATTATAAGTATTTTGTGGAGAGGTACTTTGAGACTATATAATTATCCCATTCCTCATCAAACTCTGAATTTCTTATTTTACTTAGTGCTTACAAACCATTGCTATCATTTATCTTAATGTTCAAATTGTTCCAGATTTGGCCAGAAGTAGCCCCTTTAAGGTAGCTTCTGTGTCCTTCTGACATGTCCCTGTCATTGTGCAACCACTTCCTTATTCTCTGGCATACAATATTTCAGGTTCATCTTCTAGTTTCCCTGCCCCAGGAATCAGGAGACTGACACTTAGAAAGCAAGTTATGGGTACTAGGTATGTTCATTGCTACTGGAGTATCACTGCTCAGGATGAGCAACCTACCACCCACAATTGGTTTCCAAATACCATTCCCCACTAAAAAGAACCAAGATTCCATCTAGAAAAGCTGATTCCAGGAATCAATTTACAGGGATCACTAAACAAGTTAGGACAAAAGGAAGGCTGGGCACAGTAGTTCCCCCACTTTACAACAGGTTTTCACTGTAAATATACAATCCTATTGTTACAGGATGATGCTTCTCATCCTATTGTATTACCTCCTATTTATAGGCGCTCCCTAACAATGGTATTGCTAAAATGATGGGCAAAAGTTAGAAATGATAATATGATTTATTCAAAATGACCGATGGAAAAGAAAATTAAATCTACTTATAAATTAAAAAAAAAAAAAAAAACTAAAGGCAGAAGGCTGTAAACTAAAGAGACGAATATGTAGTCCTTAGATTACAACCTGTATGTCTTCCATAGTCAGGGTAGCCCAAGATTGTTTTCAAGGGCTAAAGCCTACCAAGGTCATTTTAACAAAAAGCCAATTCCTTTTGTCCTATTAGCCTGCACATAAGGAAGAAGAGAGTTATCTTTAGAGAAAAATACAAAAAAAACTTTTCTTACTATCCAGAATCATATTCTTTAATTCACTTTTCAACAGTGAATTTAAAAATATTTTTTACCTTGCAACCCAGGATACACACATACATATGCTGCATAATTGAAACATTTCATGAAACAATATTTACCTTTACCACATAAATGTACTCCTATATTTTCTATTCACTATTTCATTTTTTTAAATGGCATGACTTATTAAACTGGTTTTACTTCTCATCTAGGGTAGCAATTAACAGATTGAAAACCAATACTCTAGTTACAGAAAATGCTGAACCTAAGAAAAAATAGAACCTGGGAACAAAAAGCGGTTTATGAGTTCTGCTGCAGCAGACCTAAACGTACCTGCCCAGCAGATCTGAATGAACAATGGAGCTCACAGTTCAGCACTTGAGCCCCTAAAAAGGACAGACTGTCTCCTCAAGCAGCTCCCTGACCCCTGTACATCCAAAGAGTCACCTCATAAAGGAGATATCAGACTGACATTTGACGGGTATCCTTCTGGGACAAAGATGGCAGAAGAAGAAACTGGTAGCAACCCTTACTGTTCTGCAGCAGCTGCAGGCGATCCCCAGGCAAGCAGGGCCGGGAGTGGACCTCAGCAGTCCTACAGCAGAGGGGCCAGACTGTTAGAAGGAAAACTAAGAAACAGAAATAACTTCATCATCAACAAACAGAACGTCCACTCAGAGACCCAATCTGAAAGTTAGCAATCTGAAACTCAGAAACTACAAAGACGACAGGTAGATAAATCCATAAAGATGGGAAGAAACCAGCGCAAAAAGGATGAAAACACCCAAAACCAGAACACCTCTCCTCCTACATGGGATCACAACTCCTCACCAGCAAGGGAACAAGGTTGGATGGAGAATGAGAGTAATGAAATGACAGAATCAGACTTCAGAAGGTGGGAAGTAAGGAACTTCTGTGAACTAAAAGAACATGTTCTAACCCAATGCAAAGAAACTAAGAACCTTGAAAAAAGATTTGACAAAATGCTAACGAGAATGGACAAAATAGA
>NW_016107487.1:301794-303121 GCF_001604975.1 Cebus imitator | reverse complement strand
CACCTTAAACTTCATATGGAACCAAAAGAGAGCCCGCATAGCCAAGTCAATTCTAAGCAAAAAAAAACAAAGCGGGAGGCATCACACTACCGGACTTCAAACTATACTACAAGGCTACAGTAATCAAAACAGCATGGTACTGGTACCAAAACAGGGATATAGACCAATGGAATAGAACAGAGGCCTCAGAGGCAACACAACATATCTACAACCATCTGATCTTTGACAAACCTGACAAAAACAAGCAATGGGGAAAGGATTCCTGTTTAATAAATGGTGTTGGGAAAACTGGCTAGCCATGTGCAGAAAGCAGAAACTGGACCCCTTCCTGACACCTTACACTAAAATTAACCCCAGATGGATTAAAGACTTAAACATAAGACCTAACACCATAAAAACTCTAGAATAAAATCTAGGCAAAACCATTCAGGGTATAGGCATAGGCAAGGACTTCATGATCAAAACACCAAAAGCATTGTCAACAAAAGTCAAAATAGACAAATAGGACATAATCAAACTTCACAGCTTCTGCACAGAAAAAGAAACGGTCATTAGAGTGAATTGGCAACCAACAGAATGGGAAAAAATTTTTGCAGTTTACCCATCTCACAAAGGGCTGATATCCAGAATTTACAAAGAACTAAAACAGATTTACAAGAAAAAAACAAACAAGCCCATTCAAAAGTGGGCAAAGGATATGAACAAATACTTTACAAAGGAAGACATACATGAGGCCAACAAACATATGAAGAAATGCTCATCATCGCTGGTCATCAGAGAAATGCAAATCAAAACTGCATTGAGATACCATCTTACGCCAGTTAGAATGGCAATCATTAAAAAATCTGGAGACAACAGATGCTGGGGAGGATGTGGAGAAATAGGAACACTTTTACACTGTTGGTGGGAGTGTAAATTAGTTCAACCATTGTGGAAGACAGTGTGGCGATTCCTTAAGGACCTAGAAATAGAAATTCCATTTGGACCCAGCAATCCCATTACTGGGTATATATCCAAAGGATTGTAAATCGTTCTATTATAAGGACACATGCACACAAATGTTCATTCAGCACTGTTTACAATAGCAAAGACCTGGAACCAACCCAAATGCCCATCGACAATAGACTGGATAGGGAAAATGTGGCACATATACACCATGGAATATTATGCAGCCATCAAAAACGATGAATTTGTGTCCTCTGTAGGGACATGGATGAAACTGGAAAGCATCATTCTCAGCAAACTGACACAAGAACAGAAGATCAAACACCGAATGTTCTCACTCATAGGCAGGTGTTGAACAATGAGAACACATGGACACAGGGAG
>NW_016107487.1:233316-300174 GCF_001604975.1 Cebus imitator | reverse complement strand
AGGCAGCAAATCACACTGCCACGTGTGTACCTATGCAACAATTTTGCATGTTCTTCACATGTACCCCAAAACCTAAAATGCAATAAAATAAATTTAAAAAAAAAAAGAAAAGAAAAAATAGAGATCGTATCTCATTACCCAAAAGAAACCTCTGTATTATAGAAAAAGGTCTCTTAAGTTCCAGTGAATGGCCCCCCACTTACTTCAAGGAATATTCATTCCTCTACTAACATTCAATGTATTCACCTATTCATAGAAACCCAGAAAATGAAACTCTTTTGCAGAAGTTTAAAAAAAAAAAAAAAAAAAGATAATATTATTGATATAAAGCTCCTATCTGTACCCCATACAACCAAATATTAGACTACCTTCTAATTTTCTAAGTAAGCTTTTCTTGCTTGGGATGCTTTCTCCAATGTCAAATCCAAAACCCTCAGACTTTCTTAATTACCTGCTTTCAACCAAATAGAAAGCTAACTTCAGAATTTGCAAACTGCTGGCCTTCTAGGTGTGGTCAAGAGTGGTTTTGCTTGGCCCAGAAATTTATTACATAATAACCCAAATTACCAGCTTTCAGAAAAAGAAGACCCAGCAAACTAGGCAGACAACCCTGCGTAACGATAATCTACTGGAGATGAGCAGGCGTTGCCACTCTTAGGATTTGCAATCCCCAATTCTTATCCCCGATGCTTGATTATCCTGGCCTGGCTCTGGAAGATTGGCATCCGAGACTATTTGATTAACAAGTCATTTATACTTGCACACTGTCTAATTGATTCTGCCTCTCAGTGAAGTATAACTTTCCACATACTAGCATTTTAATTCTCCTGGCACTAAAAGAACTTCAACAAAAGAGGTAGAAAAGTTAGTGAGATGCCAGTTCCCCAAAAATAACAGAAAGCTTATCAAGCTTGTTATAAAAATTACCCTTAATACTTTTCAAATGGCTTCACAGAATGATATCCAATTTTAATCAGATCTTTTTGGTACACTTGAAGAATGTAAACATAACACAGTGCCTGTAGGAGACATGCCATAAATGCATAAGCAGTGAAGTTTTAATAAACCCTACTGAATAATATAGTCAGTCTTATAGTCTTTGTACACGTATTTCTGAGTTATTAACAGTGAGTCCAGAGGCATAATTTTTTAAAAAAGGGACTTTCCATTCTGTAACCATACAAAACTTAACAATCCACTATTGTTAAATTACCATAACCATTAAAAGTATGGTACAAGGCCAGGCGTAGTAGCTCAAGCCTGTAATCCCAGCACTTTGGGAGGCCGAAGTGGGCAGATTACTTAAGGCCAAGAGTTCAAAACTAGCCTGGCCAACATGGCAAAACCCTGTCTCTACTAAAAATACAAAATTAGCTCGGTGTGGTGGTGCATGCCTGTAATCCCAGCTACTCAGGAGGCTAAGGCAGGAGAGTCACCTGAGCCTGGGATGTGGAGATTATAGTGAGCTGAGATTGTACCACTGCACTTCAGCCCAGGCGACACAGCAAGACTCCATCTCAAAAAAAAAAAAAAAGTATGAAAAAAAGAAATACACATATTTTCTACCAAACTCTATACTGCCGAAGAACTCTCTATTTAGGAACTTTATGAAATTTAAAGGACAGTTTTATGCGAGCAATTAAAGATTTAGACTAAAATGTACTGTCTGAGTTTCTTGCTGGCAGTCCTAATTTTGCCATTCTGCCCAATAATTCCTATAAAAGAAGAAGACAGTCAAACTCTGAGGCACACACTTTCACTGCAAATGACCTTTCTGCTAATACATGCTCAAGCTATGCATAAACACGCCAGCAGAGGGACTCCATACAACCCCTAAATAAGTACAGTAGAGCTAACTTCCTCTGTCAGAAGAGGACTATATCCAGGTTACAATAATTCAAGGAAACAAAATGTTGAAATTGTCAAATATACTGTCATTCACTTTCCCACTGTTCCTCACTGGCCTTTTTCCATTACACTAGGCTCATCCTTTCCTAGGTTTCTTACCGTAGTTCTTCTAGGGTTTGTTGAACTTCTCTCAAGGAATCAGCATCAAGGTTATTAATCAGCTCTTTTCGATAGCGTATAATGAAGGGAATTGTGTTATCATCATTAAAGAGACGAATGGCATTGGCACAAACCCAAGGTTCAACATTAGTTCTTTCAGATAAAACCTGCAAATTAAAGATACTTAGTGATTTAAAATACTGAAAATTAAACATCTGTATTATCATGTATAATTTAAAATACAGTATCAAACAATGTTCTCCACTGACTTAGAAACTACTTGCTAGTTTTTTTAAAAAAGAAAGTCATATAAAATACATGTATGCACTGACAATCATAATGGTAAAATGTTCATTTCACAAATTCAATAAAATCCAATCAAAACCATTGGATTCAAATTCCAGTGTTCAACGAGGGCGCTTTTTAATGATGTAATGATACACTTTTCATCTCTCAGATTGATAGCAAAGCAAGGAGTTAGTAACTGACTGTGTCACCAGGAGAACAAGGAAAAGCCATTTTTAGTCATTGCTAGTGAACAATTTGGCAATATCTATCAAAATTTACAATGCATAAATACACTCTTTGGCCCAGCAGCAATTCTAATAATAATTTTTTTTAAAGAACTGTTCCTAGCATAGTAAAAGTCAGCAAAAACCTAACTTTACAATGGGGGAACTGGAAAATATGTTATGTCCATACAAAATACCATGCAACATTTAAGAATCTGAGGCAGTTCTATCTGAACTAATACGAAGTAATTCACAAGATCTGGAAATAGAAAGGTAATTGGTTGGCTAAGGGTTAGAGCTGGAAGACCCTTCTATATCTTTTGAATTTTGCATCATGCACAAATACAACATATTCAAACTAATTAATTACTTTTTAATTTTTTTACTATTTTGAGATACTGTCTCACTCTTTCACCCAGGCTGCAGTGCAGTAGCACGATTGTGATTCAACGCAACCTTGAACTTGCATGCTCAAGTGATCCTCCAGCCTCAGCCTCCAAACAGTTGGGACTACAGGCGACACCACCACACCTGGCTAATTTTTTTTTTTTTTTTTAGAGATGAGGTCTTACTATGCTGCCCATCCTGGTCTCAAATACCTGGGCTCAAGTGATCCTCCTGTCTCGGCCTCCCAAACTGCTGGGATTATTGGCGTGAACCACCAAATCAGGCAATTAATTATTTTTAAAAATATTTGTTTTAAATTATTTATTTATTTAAAATATTCACTATTTCAAATATATAAAATAAATATTTTAAATATTCACTATTTTAAATATTTTAAAACAAATAAATTTTTATTTAAACATAATTATTTTAAATATTTTTAAACAATTAAATATTTTAAAACATTAAAATATTTAAAATTATTTTAAATATTAAAATTTATATTAATTATATTAAAATACTCATTTTATTTACAATAATATTAAAAGATTATTTATTAATTATTTACTAAGGTAATTATTTTTAAGTCTATAGGTCTTAGCAAAACATACATGTAAGCAGAAAAGTTTAGAAAAGTGAGCCTGGAAAAGAGAAAGAATAAAATGCAATTTTTGTAGTTTCCCAAAACCTAAGTGGCTCTTTCAAAGTAAAGAACAAAAGGAGTAGCAGGGAAAAATTACTGAAGAATTATCATAAACAACTGATTACCAAAATCAAGTCCAGATAAATAACATTGAATTTCAAGACTACATAGGAAATAAACTCCAGAGACTGTAGAGGATATCTCATTCTCGGGGCATCTTAAATCCTGAGGTCTACATCTTATCACCCATTCTGATGGATTAATGCCAATTCTGATAAGAACGCCAGTTTCACATCTCTATCCCTGACTCTCTTCAGTGTGACCTCCACACTCAGTCAACTATTTGACATATTCTCTTAGAAATCTAATAGGCATCTCAAACCTCGCATTCGCAAAGTTATCTTCTTCTCATACTTATTTCTCCTCTAGTTTTACCCATATTATGCAATTCAAATGGCAGTTCAACCCAGAAAACTAAAAGTCTAACTATTCCAACTCCTTCAACTCTTAAATCCAATCCATCTTAAGAATGAGTCAACTTGAACTGCAAAATATTTCCTTACTCTATCACTGTTTTTCATTTCTTCTGCTGCACATCCCAGTCTAGTTCTAGCCTGGACTAATGAAATAGGCTTTAACTGTTCTCCCCATATCCACTCCAAGTCTCATCTACTCCAGTATACACAAAGCAACAAGAGTGTTATTTTCAAAATGTATATGGATATTGACCTGGTCGCTGATTTCCCATTGCATTTGGAATCCAATCTCCTCACCATAACCCAAAAGACATCAGCCTCTCTCCAAACTCATCTTATCCAGTCTTTCTCTAGATCATTAGAAACCAGCCCAATAGCCTTCTCTCAGTTCCTAGAACAAGCCCAGTTGCTTTGCACTTAAGAGGCCTTCCTGAGGCTCCTCCCTCTTTAGAAATGCTCCTGTTGCTTGTTATCTCCCCTGACCCTCACAAAATCAACTCATTTGTATTTTCTCCCTCAAACCTGTATCTTTTCCTGTTTCCTATTCCAGTCCACATCACATCATCTACCACAGAAACCACAGAGGATATTGTGGTTATCTCCCTTAATATTGTGGCCACCTCTCCATTATACAGCAGCTATGTGGCTTGACAGCACTTGACTCTAACTTCAGCTCCACAGCATTTGGCTCAGGTAACCAGCTGTTTTCAGAATTAACAGCTTGAATGCTCCATTGCCCTGGCCAGGGAGATTAGCCCAATCAGCATGAAGCTCAAGATTCAGGCTGGAACTCTGGACTCAGGTATAATTGGACCCAGGTCTCCAATTTCTTCCCTTGAAGAAACACAGTTTGTAGAGGTAGAAATTCAAAGTTGTAGCCATTTTATTGTTATGAGGATGGTGGTGCTTAGAGGATAGCAGAGAGACCGTTTCAGTTAACTGACCGAAATTTTCCTGTTACATAGGCCAATAAATCTCCTTTATTGCTTAAACTAGTTTGAGATAGTTTTCTCTTATTGTAACCAAAGCATTCTAATCAATGACCTAAGCATCACGCATATTTTCTATCATATCCATCTACTCTGTCTCCAAGGAGGCAAACAGAACTTCTAAAATGTCTGTTCTGTCCCCGCTCAAGCTCTCTTTCCACTAGTGGCATCTTTCATCTGAACCCATAGCAGGTTTTTATTGTTGTCTATGCCTCCCACCCATCCTAACTGTATTACTACATATTATATTTCTAAAATACCTTATTTTTTCATTTTCTTTATTTGAACTTAAGCTCCAATGACTATCATCTACCTATGGGTAAAGATGCAACCACTTCCCTCTTGAGAGGCCTTCATAAGGCTGCTCATGAAGGGAAGATAAAAATATTAGTATAAATAAGTACAAATAAAACAGCATGTACCAGGCACTAAGTGGTACCATGTTTTTAAAGAAGAGAAAGAGCTCCCTGAGGTAATCAAGGAAGGCCTGCTACAGGGATAGCATTTTGGTTGAGCCTTGAAAGATAGGCAAGATTCTGAAAGACAGAGATGACAGGTGGAAATGACAGGAATGCTCATCATTTTGCAACTGTGTGATTTTTAGAGCAATCCATGGGCTCCCACTACCCAACAGCTCAGCTATTGTCGAATAAAAGAAACCTAGGACAGCTAAGACTCCAGACCCTCATCTGGATGGTAGCAGGTCCTAACAAATCTAAATGGCATCATGTATGTTAAGGAAGTGTACACTGCTGCTTATGCAAATTTGATCCTTGAAATTAAGGCTAACAAAACTACATACAAGCAGTCTTCATTTTGGGGCCTCCAAATCACCAAATTTTTCTATATTGATTCAGTTGAACATTTATTTTAGCTCATATTATATGCCAATAACCAAACGAAGCCAATGATAATCAAGATGTAAAAAAATCAAGTCCCTCTTCCCAAGGAGCTAACAAGCTAACAAAAGCAGACAGACATGTAAATAGTTGATATACGGTATGGTTCGTACTCTGACAGAAGTGTATATACATTGTTTTAAGACCACAGGAAAGGTGGAGACATCAGATTCCTCAGCAAAGATGGCAGCATCCCAAAAACCACTTCCCAACTCAGAGGCAAGGAGTACTCAGATTCTCAGAGAATAGACTTTCAGCTGTCAAAAATCACTTCAAAAAAGGAAAAAGAGGGAAAAAAACTGCCTGAAATTAAAAGGAAAATCTAGCCTAGAGTTTTCAAAAATTTTCTAAGAAGTCAAAAGGCCATAAAATAGTTCTTAGGCCTTTAAATGACATAACTTGCTTCTAGTCACTATTCCCACAACACAACAAAGGGCATTACTGCTACTGGCCTACAAATAAAACTTTTCTTTCCTTGCTTTTCTTCTGTCACTCACCCTCTGGTAGCTGGGTACCTCTCCTCATCATACACTTTTCCCTCCTCATTCCACTGAGCAAGTAATCTTGCCTTTCTCTTGGAATGTATTTTCTAAAAGGCTTTGTTTAGCTCCTATTTCAGTGACATTACACAACCCATTAGTGAACCCAGGTAATCATCCCTCACAAAACACTGAAAATCCAGGTTAACGAATCAGAACAAATTTTCCCTGTAGTAAGACATATAATTCTGGCATCTCATGTTGGAATTCTTATAGAGTTTCCTTTCAAAAATTGCTAGGCCTTGTTGTAGTACATTAATTACAACATTATATTAAGGGTTAAACAGATGTACGAACAGCTACTGACCTAATCACCTACACTGCTTTTATAGGAAAATACAGTCCAAGTTCAAAACAAAAACTTAACAATGAACTTGTGGGGGCCCAACCAGTTGGTACAATCTGTCTATACAGTGTATGTTCACTACAACACCATGGCAAAGGCCTACTAAGGCCACACATCTTAGATACAACACAAAACAGTATATCCGAGAAAGGAACAAGTGGGTGAGCCTCCAGAAATCACTGGCAAAACTGAAGCAAAAATTGAAAACCCCCAGCTCTTCCCTTAGACAGTACAATCCCTACGCTAGTCAAAAAGAAAGCACTCAAACCAACTAAAGTGGCAGAAAAAGGCTGCACATACCTGTACTATGTCCCAATTCATTTCCACCTCCTCTTTAGTATTATTGGCATTTGCTGGAAACTTGACAGGCTGCCCCTGAGGACACGTTTCAGTCTTCATTTTCTTTAAAGGGGACTGACCAAATGTAAAGTCATCTTCATTCTCTTCCTTCTTGCAGGTACCTCCCCATACAGTGCTTGTGGATGGTGTCTCTGAACTATTACTCTCACCCTCTACGTTGGTGGCTTTGCTGGTTTCTTCATCAGCTTTCAGCTTTTTGGTCCTCTGAGCTGAATGTGCCTGTGCCGAACATTTCCGTTTTCTCTTGGCTGTTTTCGGAGTCTCTACAGTATCCAATTTATTTTTTCTGTCTTCCAAAGCAGTATCGGCAATAGCCACAGAGCTATTCTATCAAACCACAAAGAGAACACGTGAGAATTAGAAGATAAAAAGCAATTTCCCAGGAATATTACTCACAAATAAAAATAAACAAACTACGGAGACACACAATAACTTGGAAGAATCTCAAGGAAATTACGTTGAGTAGGGAAAAAAGCCAATCTCAAAGTCACATACTATATGAATACATTTATATAATATTCCTGAACAGATTAGAGTTTGCCAAGGGTCACAGAAGATGGGGGGAGGTGGATGTGGCTATAAAAGGGCAACACTAGGCATCCTTGTGGTGATGAAAATGTTCTGTCATGGTAAATACACAAATCTACATGTGTGATAAAATTGCATAGAATCAAATACATACATAAAAATTCTCATGAATGTATACAAATAAAACTGGAGAAATCTAAATAAGATCAGTGGATTTAATCAATATCAGTATCTTGGTTGTGACATCTTACTATAGATTTGTAAGATGTTACCATTCAGGATACATGAATAAAGAGTACATGGAATTCCTCTATTATTTCTTGCCACTGCATGTCAATTATTTAGAAATAAGCAGTTTAATTTTTGAAAATGAGTAAAGAATAGGCCTATACATGCCAGAAAACCAAGATTAAAGCTTGCTATCAAAGTCAACCACTTAGCAGAAAGAAAAGTAACACTCATTCACTCACACAACAGGCTACATATGGCAACAATTTCTGCAAGAGTAGAAGACAGAGGCCGGGCGCAGTGGCTCACGCCTGTAATCCCAGCACTTTGGGAGGCCGAGGCGGGTGGATCACGAGGTCAAGAGATCAAGACCATCCTGGTCAACATGGTGAAACCCCGTCTCTACTAAAACTACAGAAAATTAGCTGGGCATGGTGGCGCGTGCCTGTAATCCCAGCTACTCGGAAGGCTGAGGCAGGAGAATTGCCTGAACCCAGGAGGCGGAGGTTGCGGTGAACCGAGATCGCGCCATTGCACTCCAGCCTGGGTAACAAGAGCGAAACTCCGTCTCAAAAAAAAAAAAAAAAAGAGTAGAAGACAGAACACAGAATGACAGCAGGCTAATGTCAGGCATTTTTCTTTGACAAGAGTCCACACTACAGCCCACACAGGTGTCTAGGGACTACCCTCTGCACTTTCACTGCCCCCAATCCAAGTGACAGCTCAGGTGTGAAGAAATGAGACTTGGCACCCACCTTGGCACTGGGGATAGCGTGAATAAGATAAAGACCCTACCCCTCAGCTAGCCTGTTCTCCATTACTTAAGTGATGCAGATGGCACAAACACAAACAATTCCGAAGCTAAATTTCAGTCAAAATCCTATCTTCTCTTCTATCAAGTCTTTTTTCCAGAATCATTATTAAAATATCTAGAACTACAATAAAGAGCACCTCCACCCCAATGCCAACCTACCACCACCACCATCTGAACTTGAAAACAATAAACATTAGAGAGCCCTCTGAGTATTAAATTTTTTGCCCAAAACAGAATAGATCAGAGCAGAGATATAAAGATAAAATAACTCCCAGGCCTGTAAGAGTTGATAATCTAATCAAATGAACTGACATGCCTAAAGAAAGTATCAATCAGAAAAGGTGTTGTTAGCCACTGAGGAATAGAAAAAGAACTGTAGAAAGCAAATATGATCAGCATTCTTTTAAGTAATACAAGAAAGAAGGGAAAGTCTCACAATCAAATTTTGACTATTTTCACCCCAACAGTGAGAGAGCCCTGCTGAGATGGATACTTCATACTGTCTTAGTTTCAAGCTATTAAAACATTCAATTGTCATTGTGACAAGCACAGTGCCTATACCACAGTACACATTCAATAAACTCATATGAATAGATTTATCTCATCATCCTATTCTGAGTCCATGCTCATCAAGTAAACTTCTTATTACTATTTAATTCCCTACTTAGATTAGCCTCCAAGGAGAAAAAAATGCTGGCCATAAGAATTTCAAGTCCTTAAGATTATTTTTTTAAACCATTAATTATTAAACCAGCGCTCTGGTTGTATTTATCTCTCTTGTCAACACAGCTAACGTAAACACTCAAGAGAGATATATCAGTTCCCAAAATGCTGATGAAATCATGTTCCTCCCTTAGAAACTGAGTTCCATCACTTACTATCTGAACACTGTGAGCAAGTCACTTAATGTCTCTTTCTTCAGTTTTCTCATCTATAAAATCAAAATAAAAGCACCTGACTCAATGGTTATTACAAAGATTAAGTAAGATCATTTAAATGAAACGTTGAGCACATTGTGTGGCTAATGGTAAGCACTGGACTATTTGCTAATGCCACCGTCATTACCAGCACTACCACTCCCAGACCAACTACTAGGAGAGGGAAAAAGAAACAAAGAAACACAGTAAAGACCCAAAAATTAAGACCCATGGTAGGGGATGAGATTGTTGGAAGTTTTTGTCATTTACATGCTTTGTCCTACTCTGTATAATGAGAAAGTAACATCACCAATCAGGAAGACACTACTGAGTTCCTTCTATCCAGCTACACCACCTACCAGCTCCTCCTTAACAACAGCTTCTGAGCCATCACTGATCTGTGGGGTATTCTTCTTTACCCGAGGCATCCTCTTTGGTTTGGATTCCTTGGGGGCGAGCTGTTTACGGCTTCTGGAAACTTTCTTTTGGGGCTCCCAGGAACTATCTTCCTTGTCATCTTCTTCAGAGGCAGATGATCTAGAAGTAAATCAACAGAATAATTTCCAGGAAAAATAAAAGCAAATGTCAAAGGTAAAAAAGAGATGCATGATTCTTGAAAAAATGATAAAGTAGGAAGTCTTTAACATAAAATGGAGTGATTGAGTACAAGCTGTGAATAGTTACTGCTAAGAATTGAACCAACAGAGTTGATGACAGACCAGTGTAAAAATACCCCAATATGTTGTAAATCACACCTCTGTCTCTCCATTCTCTTCTCACCTAACTCACAAACATATACACACATTCATTCAAGACACAGAAAATCATTTATTACCTTAAGTAATTTACTGGGTCATGTCAAACCATAGTCAATGTGAGCTTTTCAATTTTTTTTTTTTTTGCTTTTCAATTTTAACAGTGAAAAGCACTTAAATAAGTTCCCAACTACTAATCAAATTCATTTAAGTTGTATTAAGTTATTCAAATCAATGAAAAGATTGAGAAATGGCTCTAGGAAACATCCTAAATTACATTAAAAGCCAGCACCAAGACCCTTCCAACTGCTTTAATTAACCCTTTTTTCCTGTCACAGAATGGATTTCTTCCCTGATTAGATTCAATCAGGCATGACTATAGTACTTTTCTAACAACCAAGAATCAAACTCACAGCAAGAGCAGAGAAAAAGCAGCCATGGGAATGCTGTTAAAGGACCGTCTTGCTCCTGCCGACCCAGTTAATTCCATTTCTACTCTAATGTAAAAGGTATTAGTGAGACCTCCTTCACTGAGATGAGTGAACAGAGATGTCTGGGTTTTTTAATGTTAAGTTCTTCCTGGGGGCAAAAGCCTCATGGGATGACTTCTTAACTAAATTATACTCTAGAAGAGAATAATTATGATAGGTCAAACTACTGGTGTTCTCTTCAGAGTGAGTGCCACTAAGCCTGATAAGCAAAAACAAAAAATCAAACAAAAATCAGGACTCATCAGAGTAACATAACAGCAGCGGAACTGAAAGAAACTATGATTAGAAAACGAATAAACTAGAAAACTAGGGTTCCACTCCTCATACTATCATCAAACTGAGCAGGATGACTTCTTCCCACCTCAGTCTCATCACCTATCAAGCAGGACTACTGTCCAACCTTATTTCACAGAGGTATATTGCCGAGATTAAAGGCTCCTTAGTTATGAAGAAAACACAAGCACAGATACTGTTGTGTCAAACATGAAGCAGTTCTAAGGCAGCTAGTCAACTTTCTTTCCCAATCATGTGAGCTCTCAGGAGCACCTGGCATTCACCCTCAGAGCTCATCCCTTATACACAGCAACCCCGCCCCTTGGTTTTCATACTACTTCTTGGCAGCTTTTCCTTAGTCCCTTTGATTCCTTCTCTTCTCCCTAACCTCTAAATGTTGGAATCCCTCAAAGCTTAGTCCTCAGCCCTCCCTTCCCTCTAGCGTCTCTTGCAAGCTGATCTTATCTTTTCTCAATATAGGAATCTCTATTTCATTTTTATTTATTTATTTAGAGACAAAGTCTCCCTCTGTCACCCAGGCTGGAGAGCAGTGGTGTGATCTCAGCTCACTGCAACCTCCACCTCCTGGACTCAAGTGATTCTCATGGCTCAGCCTCCCAAGTAGCTGGGACTATAGGCACGTGCCACCACACCTGACTAATTTTTTTATTTTTAGTAGAGACAGGTTTCACTATGTTGGCCAGGCTAGTCTTGAACTCCTGGCCTCAAGTGATCTGCCCAACTTGGCCTCCCAAAGCACTGGGATTATAGGTATGAGCCACCATGCCCAGCTGGAAATCTCAATTTTATATGGTATCTCCAAATTGACCTTCCCCCTGAGCTCAACACTTGTGTATCCACTTTCACCTGAATGTCCAGCAATCACATCAAACTTACCAAGTCCAAAACAGAATTCCTGATTCCACCATTCTCACACCTGTTCCTCTTCCAGTCTTTCCAAAATGTCTGTCATCCCTTCATACCCCAAATCTAATCTATCACCACATCCTGTCCACTCCACCTTCAAAATATATCCCAAATTAGACCATTTCTCATCACTTTAACATCTAGTATCCTATGCTTCCACAATAATCTCCTTAACTCAAATTCCCCCTACTTCCAATCTTGCCCCTCTCTATCTATTCTCCACCAAGAAAGCAGAATACTTTACAAATACAAGCCAGATCATGTAACATCCCTGCCCAAGACCCTCCAGTGGCTTCCCAACGCACTTCAAATAAAATTCTAATACCAGGGGAGATCAAGTTGGAGATACTGCATAAAACTGAGATTTCTATATTGAGCCATTGGACAAAATCAGCTACCAAGGAGGAACGGGAAGAGAAGGGGAGGAGGAATAGGGAGGAGGGCTTACAATTAAGCCTTGAGGGATCCCAACATTTAGAAGTTGGTGAGAAGTCAAAGTGACTAAGGAGAAGGATCTAAGCCTATTAGATCCAGATCCTATGCATTAGAATCTCAATTCTTACCACTCCCTGCCTCATGCCTCTAGACTGGCCACACTGGTCTTCTTGTTGTTCCCTGAACAGAGCAAACTTATTCCTGCCTCAGGGTCTTTGCACTTGCTGCTTTCTCTATTTGGAACACCCACCCCCAAGATCTTTGCAAGTTGCAACCACAAATCTCATCTAGATCCCTTGTCACTTCTTCCTAAGTAACTTTCTGACTACTCTATCCAAAATGTCCCCTGAATGCAACCACTCCCTATCCTCTCTATCCCTTGCCCTGTTTTATTTTTCTCTCTAGTACTTATTACTATAAATATTATCAGTCATTTATCTAACAAATATCTTCAGAGCACCTAATATGACATTCTAAAGCAGAAATTCTCAACTGGGGATGTCTAGCAATGTCTGGAGACATTTTTAATTGTTATAACTGGGCAGGGAGCTATTGGCATCTAGTGGGTAGAGGCCAAGGATGCCGCTAAAAATCCTACAAGGCAAAAGATAGTCCCACAACAAAGAATTATCTTGCACACAGTATCAGTAGTACAGAGGTTGAAAAATCCTGCTCTAAAGCAATATAAAAACTCTGTGCTCTCATGGAGCTTACCTTCTAGTTGTAAATATTATGTTATATATTTAGCTGGTTGCTTTCTCTCTCCTTTCAATACTTTATTAGCAACAACAGACAGAACCTGGAACATAGCATGAGTTCAACAAATATTTTTTGCATGAATGAATAAAAAACACTGTTTTCCACCCACATCAGTTAAGGAGTTAGAAAGTCACAGAATACATTACTCCTTATTAAAATATTCCTCATTCCCCTACCCACATATTAAGCCAGTATGCTTACAGCTCAGAGAATGAAGAAAATTCATCTTTTGATACCACACCCTGGACCTGTAATTTTGCTCTTCTTGGCAGTGATGACATCTAGAAGAAACAGAACATGAAATCAGCAATACTTGAATATTCTTTTCACTTTGTTTGGCTACAAAATAATGGGTCATTCAAAACTAACACTTTATAGGAAAAAAATAAAAACAATGATGTTTATTCACAAGCCCAAACACCAGCTTCCCCTGCTATGTAGCTACCAATTAAAAGAGTAGCTGGCCGGGTGCGGTGGCTCACGCCTGTAATACCAGCACTTTGGGAGACTGAGGCGAGTGGATCACTTGAGGTCAGGAATTCAAGACCAGCCTGGCCAACATGGTAAAACCAGTATCTACTAAAAATACAAAAATTAGCCAGGCATGGTGGTGGGTGCCTATAATCCCAGCTACTTGAGAGGCTGAGGCAGGAGAATCACTTGAACTCAGGAAGCAGAGGTTGCAGTGAGCTGAGATTACACCACTGAACTTCAGCCAGGGCGACAAAGCAAGACTCTGTCTCAAAAAACAAAAAAGAGTAGCTAACAGCATTCCAATGGTTTAAAAGCCTTAAGAGTATGGGCCATCTTTTGAAAAATATAAACTCCTACAGGGTGACAATTCTTCATTTTTTAAGAATTGTGTACTTAAGTATTCTGCAAGTGTTATTTGATGGTAATACTATCTGCAGTCACTTATAAAGTCCTTTATTAAACTATATCTCAAAGACAGAAACTTTTTTTTCCTGTTCTCACTCTCGCGTGCTCTATCTTTTTTTTTTTTTTTTTTTTTTTTGAGACGGAGTTTCACTCTTGTTGCCCAGACTGGGGTGCAATGGTGCGATCTCAGCTCACTGCAACCTCCACCTCCCAGGTTCAAGAGATTCTACTGCCTCAGCCTCCCAAGTAGCTGCATTTACAGGCATGCACCACCACACTCAACTAATTTTGTAATTTTAGTAGAGACGGGGTTTCTCCATGTTGGTCAGGTTAGTCTCAAACTCCCAACCTCAGGTGATCCGCCTGCCTCGGCCTCCCAAAGTGCTGGGATTACAGGTATGAGCCGCCATGCCCAGCCTATTCTATATATTCTTTTTTTTTTTTTTTNTTTTTTTATAGAGACGATGTTTCACCTTGTTGGTCAGAGGGGTTTCGAACTTCTGACCTCAGGTGATCCACCCACCTCAGCCTCCCAAAGTGCTGGAATTACAGTCATGAGCCACCACACCCAGCCTCTATATTCTTAATGCATCAAGTAGAGTTCTCTCTACAAAGTTGGCAATGAAATAAATGATGCTGACTGAATAAGCAGCCAAGTTATTCTTAAAACAAGATAACCATTTCCTTATAATAAAAGCTCATCAAACTTAAATAAAATGATTAACCACTATGTGACTAAAAACATTTACCAAAGTCAAAGGCCAAGCTCTAAAAAAAGTTAAGACAAATAACCAGAGACATCACACAATATAGAAAAGTAAATAAAATTACTTTAGTTGTTAAGATTCATTACCTAAAGAATGTATGCCAAACCATTAGGACTGCACAAGACTCTGACATGTTTGGAAACTTCCAAACAAGTTTCTGACCCAGTCATTTGTTATAATGCCTCTGGTTCTAACATCTACTTAGAACAGGAAGTAATCTCTCATGGAAATACTAAAGGGGTTGTCACAAAAGGGAATATGTTCTCCCAGCAGCTATAACTCAACACAGTCCAGTAAGCGCACAACAATTGGGCAGAATAGTGCTCAGAGGGAACCAACCGAACAACAGGAAAGCAGCCTGCAGGAAGTAGACGGGATAATCTCCCATCTTTCCCTTAACTCTCTTTTTGGCATGTTAGGTTATACAGGTCATCTTTCCTCAAATGAGTACTTCTAGACATTGATCATGAAAGAACAGGTAATTGTGATTTTTATATCATGTGTATCTTATCACAACAAAATAAGAATGGAGGAAGTTAGTGCATGACAAGGGTGACATTTCAAATTAGGGCTGGGCAAAAAGGAATTATTCAATAAATAGTATTGAGACAACTAGCTATTCCTCTAGAAGAAAAAAGAAGTTTAATTCCTACTTCCACATCATGAACAAAAATTTATTCCCCAATAACTAATAGTTTAAAATGCACAAAATAAAACTACAAAAGAACTGTAAGAAACAAAGGTGATTCTTTTCACACTCTTGGGTAGAGGTGGGGAAATAAAGACTTTACTAAACGTGACTCCTCAAAATTCCAAAACCAAAAAGACTAACAGATTGCACCACGTAAAAATAAAAATCCCAAGGGAGTAGTGGGAGCATCTGAGACCCCAAACCCTGAAGTATTCTCTAAAAAATAAATAAATACATAAATTCACATGACGCAGTAGTTGATACCTTTGGAACTGAAAAGGGGTCAGAGGTGTGTAAACTGACAAAGAAATATCTCTAAGTGTCCCACCTCACTTCATGCTTTTAGGCAACTGCCCCAGGAAAAACTCCCTAAGTTTATTCTCTGGAGAAGGTATTAATAAAGCAGTCTCTAGACTGTGGGCATGAGAACCACACAGATTCAATGCTAAAGGCAGAGAACCCCAGTCTTCTCCCACTAAGTTCCCAAAATACTGCCCTCTAGGGAGGAGAATGCAAAGGCTTTTCTCTGGAGAATCTAACCAGTCCAAGGGTAAAAACTTCAAGGTGCTAAGCTCCCCATCAAACAACCCAACCAGATTACTTTACAATCACTCCTACCACCACATTCTACAATATGCCTGAATTCAGAACATTCCCACACAGACCACCATATACCAATTCTATCTCCACACTTCAAACTGAACAGAAATGTGTTTAAAATAGGGACAGGCAAACCCTTGGCAGGCTTATGTTTTTGCTTAACCATTATCCTTAAAGAAGGTTCCCCTGAATCAAATATTTCCAGCTGCCTCTTTATGAGGCACCCTGAAAGCAATATACTATGGAAAGTTGAGTAACTTGTAATATTTCTTTTCACAAATGGAAAAAATATGAATATAAAAGGGGAGGTGGGAAAACAGAATCTGCATGAACACACAAGCCAATTTCAAGCAGATCAGATTTAGAAAGAATATACACAAAAGCTGAATACCTGGAAATTATGTCTTTAAAACTACCTATGACAGGAACACACCCAGGAGTATGTATTCTCCAGTTTAAACACCAATATTCTTGAGGCCTGTTTCTCCATCTCCACTACTCCCATGTCCTCTTACTTTGTATCATAAAACTTGTTAGATTAACCAAAATCTCATTCATCTCCACGGTTTTACATACAGATGTCACCTACTTATTAACAATCTTAATCCCTCCATCCCAAACCCTGCCTTTAACATTCAGATTTCTATTAAAAAAAACTGCCTGTCTCTGAACTATTCAGATGTCTCACAGTTACCCAAACTTAGCACATCCAAAATGGAACTCTTGATGACCATTTCTTGCTCTAAAACCTGTTCCTACTCCAGTCCTTCCCATCTCAATAAGTGGCAGCCACCTATTTGCTAAGCCAGAACCTTGAATTTATTTTTATTTTATTTATTTATTTATTTATTTATTTATTTATTTTGAGACTGGGTCTCACTCTGTCACCACTCTGTGCACTCCAGGCTGGAGTGCAATGGCGTGATTTCAGCTCACTGCAACCTCCGCCTCCCGAGTTCAAGCAATTCTCCTGTCTCAGCCTCCCAAGTAACTGGGATTATAGGCATGCGCCACCACATCCAGCTAATTTTTGTATTTTCAGTAGAGACGAGGTTTCATCATATTGGCCGGGCTGGTCTCGAACTCCTGACCTCAGGTTGATCCACCTGCCTCGGCCTCCCGAAGTGCTAGGATTACAAGTATGAGCCATGGCGCCTGGCCAGAAAAATCTTTAACAGCTTCAATGACATATGATTGACATGAAATATACTGCACATGTTTAAGGTATACAAGTTTGGTAAGTGTTGACATAGGCATACACATCACCACAATCAAGAAAATGAACATATCATTATCCTCCAAAGTTCCATTTGCTAAGTCAAAATGTTGCAAATCTTTTTTTCTTTCATCCCCATATCCAGAATATTATTAAGTCACCTAAGTTTTTCCTCCAAAATATGTCTTGAATCTTCACAATCTTCAGTGAGTCTTTAGTCCTCAACCTCTTTCACATGAACTACGACACTAGCCTCTTAACTGCCCTCCCTGCTTCCACTCTTGCCCCTGCAACTCATTCTCTACATATCAACTCAAGATCATTTAGAAAATGCTTTAGGAACACTGAATTACTTCCCACCCCATCCTTCACTTAGAATCAAACCACATTTTTTCCGATGGCCTTCATAAAGGCCCTATGGAACAGAGCCCCGCCCACCTTTCTAACCACCTTTACCACCTGCTAGAGCTCCTCAGCTCTTGTCACAACATTCTTTCCCAACTCAGGTTCTCTCTGCCTGGAGTATTCTTCCCTCTGCTTGTCAATTGGCTGTCTCCTTTGCATCCCTTAGATCTTAACATTTTAGGCCTAAAATAGGTTTCTCAGTTATATTTTTAAATGAGCCTATTTACTTCCTGTACACAGTAGGTTATAACATAATCTATACTCTTTTATTTTATTTGTTTATTGCCTGCACTGCTGTCAAGAGAGTAAATACCATGAAGAAAGGAAATAAATGTGCCTTATTCACTTCCATATCATAGAACCTAGCACTTAACAGCTGCCCTACAACTATTAAATGAACAGAGTATGTACAAATACAGTCTCTACAGAGGAATATACATTTATTTTCCACAACTTTTAGGCAATGTCACACTAGGTAATCATCTCTTTCTGAAGAAAGGACAGCACATTCGAACATTCCTATTCTTCAGTGACTTGGGATTTCTCCCTCCTTTCAAACTATCTTAATCACTGTGGGCACATAAGCATATCCCAAATCAATAATTTGGAGACTGCTACGATGTTATTAAGGGAACAGCCACTAAACTAGGAAGACTGAAAATGAGGAGAAAGGGGCAAAAAAAAATTTAACTTCAAGAAGGCGAACAAAGGACAACAATTTCTTAAACAAGCTTCCCTGAAGGACCAACAGAGTGCTTGAATATTAGCAGATTCCCAAGTCACAAAAACAAAATACTGGAGCTAGAAAGAACCTCTGAGTTCAGAGAGTCCCGCTATATTCAGAAACCTGAGACCCAATGAGGTCAGTTTACTCAAAGGGGAAAGATATGTGGCAAAGGACTACAGTCCAGTGCCTGGAACACCAAGACTAGTCTTGTTTCCCGCTCCACACACATTATGTTAATGACATGTCACGTGAGGGGTTCGAGGAAAGTTGCCTAGAGAGCTCCCAATTCATTCCTTTCCTCCAGTTACTGAGCGCCTCCTAGATGCCAGGCACACTACTGAAGGTGCATTGATTCACACAGGGCCACCATGACCGTGAAAGGGTGCTTCCTCTCCCACCTTCGATAATTTTAGGTATAAAAAAATCCAGGTTTGCCCAGGCTTTTCCATGTCTGTTCTTACGCGCTAAGAGATAAAGCAATTTGGCTGAAAAGAGGTGACACGCGGCAGCTAGGAGGGGTTTTCGGGTGGCAGATTGTGAGAGACGGCTGACAGTAAAATGTAATGAACTTCTCACTTTTTAAAAAGGGGTGTTATTGCCCAAATGAGCGCTCAGAACTTTTTTAATGGCCCCAAAAATACCGGAGCCCGGGCGCCGGGCTCTTTAGAGCCCGCAAGCCGACCGCCACGGCGCACGCACAGCTCACCTTCCCGCCCGGCACGTCAGAAGCCGTGGAATTCTGTGTGTGCCACCGCACCTTCCGGTTCCCGCCGGAAGTTTTTCAAACGCCGGAGGTTCCGCCTCGCTTCTTCCGGTCTAAGCTAGCTACGGCTGCCAAGGCGCAGCGCTACCGGGGCGGGGCGGAGGCAGGCGGGGCGGAGGCAGGCGGGGCTAGAGCGAGAATCCCGAGAGAGCGCTGGGGTAGGGCTGGTTCGTAGCAATTAAAAATGACTTTTTTTTTTAACGTGTTTTTACCAAGCATACTAAGCTCTTAAGCCCACAGATACAGCCAAATAATTAGATTATAAAAGTAGGGGAATAAGGCTGTTGTCTACATTAGAATTTAGCAGATCAAAACCCCATGGATTTGTTTTAGAAATTTCTAAAAAGCTGCTTTCCACTGCTGAGGACTCATTTCCAGGGACTCTGAGTACTGAAAAGCCTAGCAAGTTATTGAAATGACCTGTGAACGTCCCTTGTTTCAGATCTACCCAAAATGTGCATAGATTTTACTGGATAATTTTTGTAATGGGAAAAAAAAAAGAACTCTTTCTAAATTTACTAAATCTAATCTTCTATATCTGATATTTCTGGCCACTAAAGATCAGTTTCTGAGATTGTTTAGAGATTTTTTTTTCCTTTTTAATTAGCACAGCCATATGTTGCCTTTTGTGATGGTTCCAGAAGGCCTAGAATTGTCTACCACAACCACAGTCTCCTCCACAATTTGTGGTCCTGAAAAAATACTAGAGAACCCCTTATCGTTCAGGATTGTGGGAAGAGAAACCAGATCATAAAAATCAACAACAATAATTTACTATTTACTATTCACCTACTTTTGATGTTGCATTGTGCTACACAGGTTTATGGTAGGGGGTTGTCTTGGTCAATTTTCTGCTGTTGTAACCAAATACCACAGACTGGTAAATTTATAAAGAAAACAGATTTATTTGGCTCGTGGTTCTGAAGGCTGGGAAGTGCAAGACAGAGAGCATTTGTTGTTGTGTCAAAACATGAAATAACTAACCTTCCTATGATCATGGAATTAACCCATTCATGACCTAATCACTTCCTAAAGGGCCCACCTCTTCATACTATTACAATGACAATTAAGTTTCAACTCGAATTTTGAAGGGGACATTCAAATCCCCTTGCAGAGGTAGTAAGGGTAAAGGTGAATCAATATACTGCAAAGTCTTTTGACATAATTCCTGCCCTGGAGGAATTTACAACCAAGAGTAGGAACCGCATACTGTACAGCCACAAGAGACAGAGACAAGCAAAACAGTGTAGATTGAAGGGCTGGGGTATACAGGTAGTAGCCTCACTACAGTGAGGAGGAGAGTAAGAATGGGCCAGCAAAGCATTGAACCTTGACTGTCCTCTCCCCACGAGAGCTTTTGGCATTACAGTTGGGGAAGAAAAAAAGATTACTAAAATAAATGCCCGTTAAGATTTTACACATCGGACATCTGGGGAAAATAAAACCTGAAGCAGCATTCTCTAAAATTAAAGTATGTATGTGATGGCCTAGTCCAAAGGCAAATAAGGACTGTTCAGAGAATATTTCCCTAGGAATTCTGCAAGAGAGCCACTTCCACTACAAGCTGTCAAGGGAAATTTGTAACCACTTAAGCATAAACCAGGCCTTGCCACAAAACTGCCTTTTCTGTCTAGGACCTTGCCCAATCTATTGTTCACTTTTGGATCTAAAGTGCTGAATTCCAAGAAATTTATGGGTTTAGACTCAGAGCCTGGAATAATCTGGATGCCCACTTGAGACTATGCAATAGGGTTTGGGAGTAATGAAGATGTGTTTTTGATTTGATTGGAGGTTGTTTTATCACTCCAAAATATATAGCTCTTTCCATGATATTCACTGATATGTTATCATTTGTATGTTGTTATCCATTTTCAAGTCCTTTCCCTGTGGGTTCTAGCTCCCTAGGACAAATGTAATAATAATAGTAATAACTTACCTTTATTAATTACTTACCTGTGCCAGGCACTAAGTTAATGCTTTTAGATGTATTTACATATATAATTCACATATTAGCCCAATGCAATATTGTTGTTATGCCCATTTTATAAATGAGAAAAACAGGTATAGAGAAGTTAAATAATTCATCCAAGGTTATATCAGCTAATAAATTGTAGATCTGAGGTTCAAATCCAATGATCTACTTTACTCCAAAGCAAATACTCTTAAAGTCATCCACATACAATTTGCCCTCTATCCACAGGGGATTGGTCTGAGGATGCCCCACCGATACCAGACTTTGCAGATGTTCAACCAATCAGTGATAGAAAAAGGTGGCCCACCATATCTACAGGTTCCATATCCACGAATGCAGTTACAGAGGGCCAACTGTACCACAAACTCAAAGCAAAGACCTTTTCTGTCTCCACTGTGGGGCCAGTGAGACTCTCAATGCTTAAGGTGCTCCAGAACTGTTGAATCTGTAAATACTCTAGATAAAGCACTATCTAACCACTTAAAACATAACAAAGCCATTCTCTCTATTGGCCTCAAACTAAGTTTCACAAGAACAAAAATTCTTCCTATATTAATGGATGCAACTGTTTCACCTACTAATAGATATTTGGATCTAGGAACTAAGTCTTGATAATTTTTTATCTTCCCCTCTCCACCTTCTCCCTCCACACACACAGTGCTTAATAATGCTTAACATATGGTAGGCACTCAATAAAATAGTAGACTAACTCCTGGACCCAAAAATATGTCGAGAGTAAAAACAAATTTTCCTTCCCTGTCCAACTTCTCCCTCTACTTGCACAGTGCCTAATAATGCTTGGCATATAGTAGGTACTCCATAGAATAGTAGACTAACTCCTGGACCCAATAATATGTCTAGAGAAAAAAAAAAATTTTCTCTTTCGAGAAAAGTAAGTTGAAGCTCTTGACACACAGAAGGTGGGTTAGCATTTCAAAAATCAAGTGTGGCTGGGTGCAGTGGCTCATGCCTGTAATCCCAACACTTCAGGAGGCCCAGGTGGGTGGATCATGAGGTCAGGAATTTGATACCAGCCTGACCAATATGGTGAAACCCCATCTCTACTAAAATTGCAAAAAAAATTAGTCAAGCATGGTGGTGCATGCCTGTAAGCCCAGCTACATGGGAGGCTGAGACAGGAGAATGGCTTGAACCCGAGAGGTAGAGGTTGTGGTGAGCCGAGATCGCGAAATTGCCCTCCAGCCTGGGCAACGAGAGCGAGATTCCATCCCAAAAATAAATAAATAAAATCAGGTATACTTTTGCAAATTCAAACATTTTATCTCTGAGCGACAATCAGTGTGATGGTTAATTTTGGGTGCCATCGAGACTGGATTAAGGGATGCCTAGACAGCTGATAAAGCATTACTTCTGGGTGTGTCTGTGAGAGTATTTCCAGAAGACACTGACATTTGAATCAGTAGACTAAATAAGGAAGATCTGCCCTCACCCAATTCTGGTGGACACTATCCAATTGGCTGAGGCCCAGATAGAACAAAGAGGAGAAGAATATTTTCTTTCTCTCTCTCTTTTGGAACTGGGACACCCTTTTTCTCCTGCCTTTAAGCATTAGAACTCCACGTTCCTTTGGACTCCAGTACTTAAATCAGCACACCCTCTCGCCCCCATGTTCTCAGGCTTTTGGCCATGCAGTGAGAGTTACACCATTGACTCCCCTGGTTCTGAGACCTTCAGACTTGGACTGAGCCCTACTACCGTACTACCAGCTTCCCTGGACCTCGAGCTTGCAGATGACCAATCATTGGACTTCTCAGCCTCTATAATTTTGTGAGCTAATTCCCTAAAAAATATTTTCTCATATATCTTTATGCTGTGTTTATCACACACATACACACACGTGCGCGCGTGCACACACACACACACACACACACACACTGCTGGTTCTGTTTCTCTGGAGAACTCTAATACAACTAGAAAAGGCAAAAAAAAATGGCTGTTTCGGATTAAAGAGTGTACAAACAAATGGAGCCCTAGTTCAAAATTTGCATATTTAATTAGTTGGGCATGGTGGCACGTGCCTGTAGTCCCAGCTACCTGGGAGGCTGAAGCAGGAGAATTGCTTGAGCCCAGGAGGCGGAGGTTGCAGTGAGCCAAGATTGTACCACTGGACTCCAGCCTGAGTGACAGAGCGAGACTCTATCTCAAAAAAGAAAAAAAATTACATATTAGCTCCCACCTCTACTCTTGTCCCAGTGTCAGACGTTCTTATTTCTAAACACTAAAATTATTTGGCGTCAATGAACTTCTCTGACTAATTCAGCCAGAAATTTAGAGATTTACTACAAAATCCAAGAGACTAGTAAACAGAGAGGGGCCTACTTCTGTTTCCCAAATGAAAAAGGAGTTTCTTATTAGTGAGATCGACCAGGCTGGGAGGTGGGTTCTCAAACTTGGCCTGTTCTATTATCTTTTTCAGTCTAGCTGGGAACAGCAGCATGATTGCAAAGTGCTAGACTAATGCTGATGCCATTGTTCTAGCCAGAGTAACTTTGGCAGTCTTTCTTATAAAAGAATAAAGATTCAAGAGATTAAAACCTGAGTCTTTATTAAATACTAAATGAATCTGGAGGAGGCATCAGTTAAGGCTCAGGAAAGTAATTGTACAGATTTGTCAAGGAATTGGAATCAAAGGGATTACCTACCTTTAAATTTATCTCACACAAACTAAAATTGTGGAAACTGCATATTGAAATACAATATAATTTCTATCTTTAGGTGAAAATTAAAATGTTCAGTGCTTTATCCTACTTATTTTGTACAAATTTCCAAGGTATTTTGTAATGAATGCAGTTAGAAATATGATTAAGACCCATAAAAAACATAAATAATAGATGAAATACCGTACCTATTGCATGGTTCACTCTTCCACTCATCACTTACCTTGCAAAGTCACAAGAGGCTAAGAGGCACTCAATTGGTTGCAATCATAAGTAAATATATTGAAATTTTTTCTCCTGGTGACTTTCTCATCAGTTGTGTTCAGGGATCACCTCAAAGGCCTAAAATATCTATTAAACAGTCTGAGATCCAAGTATGGAAACCCCAGAGGGCTCATTAAGATCCTAATGATGCCATGGCTGGTTAATTTCAAGAAAGGGATAAATGGCAGCATAATGGGGCCAGATTTATTTTAGTCAAATCTAGTCTAACCACAGGTAGCCGTTTCTGGATACTGTAATTCAGAACTAAATATTATATTTAGTACCATTGGTCCATCTTCCGCTTTAATAAATTGGAACTATCCTGCAAAGTGCTTGCTTGAAACATTCATCTAGCAATGCATATTGTCAGAATTTTAGCACTAGAGCCTTCATATACTGACTGGAATTCAAATTCAGAAAAACACAGTGTGTCAGATCAGTCTATGTCCAAATTTGTGTGTGCTTTTTTTAGTCAGGTTTATTGAAGTATAATTTACATAGAGTAAAAATCTGCTTTTTATTCTTTCAGACACATAGAGTTGTGTAACCATCATCACAATCAAGATATAGAACACTTTCATCATTCAAAAAAATACCCTTTTATAGTCAATCTTCTCCCCCTCCACCAGTCGCTGGCAACCACTGATCTGTTTTCTCTTCCAATAATTCTACCTTTTCCAGAATGTCTGAATTAGTGTGTTCTAACACTTCTATGAAGAAATACTCGAGACTGGGTAATTTGCAAAGGAAAGAGGTTTAATTGACTCACAGTTCCACATTGCTGGGGGGGCCTCCAGAAACTGACAATCATGGCAGAAGCAAAGAAGAAGCAGGCACCTTCTTCACAGGGTGGCAGGACAAAGTGAGTGCAAGCAGGGGAAGTGCCAGACGCATATAAAACCATCAGCTCTCATGAAACTCACTCACTATCACTAGAACAGTATGGAGGGAACTGCCCCCATGATTCCATTACCTCCACCTGGTCCCATCCTTGAAACGTGGGAATTATGGAGACTTTGGGGATTACAATTCAAGATGAGATTTTGGGTGGGGACACAGCCAAACTGTATCAATGTCATATAAATGGAATCACATGGCATGTAACCATTTGGGTTTCATGTCTTTCACTTATTATAATACATTTCAGATTAATCCACGTCATTGCATGCATCAGTAGTTTGTTTCTTTTTATTGCCAGTTAGCATTCCATTGTGCGGCTGTACCACAGTGTGTTTGTCCATTCATCAGTTGATAGGCACTTTAGTTGTTTCCACTTTTTGGCTATTACGAATAATGCTGCTGTGAACATCCATCTACAGGTTTTTCTATGGACATATGTTTTCATTTCTCTTGGGTAAATAAACACCTAGGAACAGAATTGCTGAGTCATAAGTGTGTCTTTAGTTTTATAAGAAACAACTAAGTTGTTTTTCAAAGTAGCTGTATCATTCTGCACTCCCGCCAGCAATACATGAGAGTTCCAACTGTGCCATATTTTTGCCAGAACTTGATACTGTCAGGTTTTCAAACTTTTTGGCATCCTAATATGTGTATTGCATTTCCCTTATGACTAACAATTTTTATTAGTAAGGCATTTATTTGCCATCTACATATGTTTTTTGGTGAAGTGTCTGTTCAAATCTTTTGTCAATTTTTAATTGGACTTTTTGTTTATTGAATTATGAGAGTTATTTATATGTAGCAGTGCTTTATCAAATATGACGTCCGGCTTTAAGAGTTGTATGTTATCACAGGCAACTGCCAACATAGTAGTACACAGAAAAATGATTCTTTCGTTGATCTCAGAGAAAACTTTACCACAGCCAAGCATCCTTAAAGAAGCTGAATCATTTAAACAGGTGAAATCAAAAAAACCACCAACATTTTTGCCATATGGGAACTTTCCTAACCCAAACATCAATGCAGATAGAAAGCATTCTTTGCAGAAAAATGACCTAATTTCACAGTGAAAGATTATAAAACTATGAGCTTAAAGTACATGAATTTATCCTACTAAAGCAATGTTTTTAAATTGGGAAAGTGGCACTTGTGAGCTTTAGCAAATAATGTGGAAAGTTAGCTAAGTCATAATGTTCACACAGCATAACTGGATATTTTGTTTAGACTGGACCATGATCTGAATATAAGAAAATTCAGATTGTTTACTAAGAAACTCCTGTGGCATCCTGGAATATAGAGTGTAGCAGAAATACAAGGGCCTCTCATGACTTCCTACTGTAAATTTTTGTCAATCAGAACATCCCAGGTCTATAATTCCTATAACTTTCAAGCCTGTTACTAGAAATCATGTAGCTAGTACTTACCAAATTTTAATTCACCTAAGAATCACCAAGAGAGCTTTTGTTAAATACCAATGCCCAACTTTCAGTTCCCAGCCCCCAAAATCCCAAATTAGTGGGTCTAAGGTAATATCTACATGTCTGTGATGATCCGGGTGATTCTGATGGGGTGTTCTATGCATTACAGAAAGACTGCCCTAATTCTTAGGGTATATTTGGCTTAGAAAGCTAGGGAACTGAGCTACAGCAGTATGGTTTTGAAATACTATACAACATTTTATGGGGCTTACCCTTAAACATGCCCTTCCAAAAGGCAGACCAGATATTCATAGTTCCTGCTAGCCACATTGATTACTATAGTATAGTTTATTAATCAAAAATAATAAAAATAGCTAACCCTTAGAGATTGCCTTAATATTTTAAAGATACTGTAATAACACCTTATATACTTATTTTAGGTGTTTTCACATTTGTGTTTTGTTTTGTTTTTTAGTTTTTAAAATAACTGTTTGAGACAGATTGGTGCTATACTTATCCCCATTTTAAGATGACGAAATTGAAGCTTAGAGAGTTTAAGTATTTTACCCAAAGATACAGAGCATAATTTATCTGTCAAAAACTTCAAGCACTAAAAAAAAAAAAAAAAAAAAAAAAATGTAGTACCTACTTCATCTAAATCTGCATTTATTAATTATCTGTTGCTGCAAGTACATTAATGTTGTAAATATTTTAAATAATCCAGTGGCTCTCCTGGCAAACAAACTGCATGAGTTGGAGTCCAGAGAGCCAGAGTCTAAATAAGGAAGAGTGCATATACAAAAATATATTAAAAACAATATCCCAGATTATTTCAAAATATAAGAGGCAGAATTTTGGTATTTTTTTTTAATTTAAAAGCAGTCGACTTTGTTTAGTAGACAAATAATGCTGTTAAAAGTCTTTACTGGTAATATACAAGAAAGTCATACTATACCGACAGTGTCAACTCAATTTTTTTTTTTAAACAGGGTCTACCTCTGTCACCCAGGCTGGCATGAAGTGATACAATCATGGCTCACTGCAACCTCAACTTCCCAGGCTCAGGTGATCCTCCCATCTCAGCCTCCCAAATAGCTGGGACTAAAAGCATGTGTCACCACACCTGGCTAATTTTTTTTATTTTTAGTAGATATGGGGTTTCACTGTGTTGCCCAGACTGGCCTCAAACTCCTGAGCTCAAGCAACACACCTGCCTCGGCCTCCCAAAGTGCTGGAATTACAGGCATGAGCTACCATGCCTGGTCAGTATCAACTCAATTGAAGGGCAAAAAGAATGCTGTACCCGAATAGTGCACAGTTCCAATGAACACCAGAAGAAGTCTGAATTAATAGACCAAGAAGAGAAAGAAAATAAAGAGAAGGAAGGAGGAGAAGGAAGAGGAGGGGAGAAGAGGAGAAACCTCACTCAAATGTATTCCTCTTTGAATGTTTTCAGAAGTCACGGGACCTGAGCAAAGCCTCCTTGTTCTCTGTGACTGTACGTCATATTTATTTCCTTCAGAAATTCTTATGAAGTTCACATCAGAAGTCTATGGGTTTGGTGGGGGATGAAATTGTTCTGGCCATAAGCTGTCATTTTAATTCTATCAACCCTTCCTTAGTACACATGAGCATGGAGAATCATTTCAGAGAGTTTCTTGGGTTGAGTTGGCAGGTGTCAATGCAGGTGGGGCCATGGAGTAAATGTCTGAAAGCAGAAAAGGTTTTGACATAATTTAGGTCATCAAAGAAATATCCTGTGACTTTTTAAGGAGGTGTTTGAAATAGAAAGGTTGATGTTAATAGAAATATCTATTTTAAACGTAACTAACCCTGAAGTGCTGAGAAACTGATTTACCCACTTGCACTTCATTTTGAACTTAGACTACTTCTGCCACCTATTCTATCACCCCTTCCAATTTTTGAGTCATAGGAAACTATTTCATTGCTTTTATTTTCACCAGGGATGGGCAAGGGAAACTCAAGCATATGAAATATGCTACTTGTTAGGTGCTTTGTGGGAAGACAATTGAGATTTTGTTTGCTGGACTGTTTTTTAAGATAGAAGTGGGACTTCCAGCTATGCTAGAGTGAAGAGGTCAGTAAATCCTCTCTCCCCTGCCTATCCAAGAAACTGGAAAACTGGAAAGTATTGTCCAAAAGTACCACTTCAGGGCTCTTTGATATGCATTGCAAATATTTTTCCCAGTTTATCATCTGTCTCTTAATTTTACTTTTAATGAGTTTTCCATCAGAAAATTTTCAAGTTTATATGGTTGACCTCTGAAATTTATGCCATACTTGTAAATAACGTTCTCACCCTAAGAAAGGTCTCATAGTCACTAGGAAACCAATTCACACTAGTCATTATCTTGCATTAATTTTCTTGGTTTTATTTTTGTCTGCTTGATGAGATTTGGAAAGCAATCTAGAGTCCTAGTGGGAGATTGGGATAATGCTCTAGTTTCCTGACAAGATTTGAAAAAGCCTTAGCTTCATTAGCAGCATATTTTTAAGACATCATCTGTTCTGTGACAAGTTCTTTCATTTTGCTGTGTCTAGATATCACCTAGAAAACTTGTTTAAAATACTGATTCCCCAGTCTGACTTCCAGAGAGAGAGTTGGGTGGGGCCTAGGAATCTGCCTTTTACATCAAGTTCCAAATGACAGTGATATGGATCATGTACCAGTTGCACTCTTTAAAACTCTGGTTCAAAGGACATTTTATTTCATTTAATCAAATTTAGGCTAGGTCTCTGGTAGGGGAGTATATCAGTCTGGGTCCCAGTAGGAGACAAATGTTGCATTCAAATTAAGATACACTGTTTGCAAGGGTGTGGGCAAGGATGAGGGGACCTCAGGAGAATCCTGCTATAACCTCTGGATCCGAAGGGATCATGAGAAGGGATGGTTACTATAGCTGGAGAGAGTCCTGTATGGTTGGCCCTCTTGAGAGGAGCAGTAAATATGGTTGATCTCTTTGGTCAAGGGACACAGTCAAACTGAGTTGGCAAAAGTGGAGAATACATACCCTAACTTCATCTCCCCTGCCCCTTCTACCTCCAACCCCTATTTCCTGCTAGAGGTCCCCATAAGCCAAACTCAGCTGAAAGCTGGTGGGTGTGAGCCCTTGAGGTTGACTATAGAGGTCAGCCTCCTGCGGCAGAAAGTAGGGTGGAGAAAGGTGGCAAGTGGATCTGAGGAAGAAAGAAAGGATCTCTGGCACAGGACCTTTGGAACAATCACATCATGGAGTACAAAATGTGTGACAGAGAAAGAAAAGCCACAGGGAAACAGGCAAGCCAGTGATTCTTAAAGGGAAATCATAGGAAAGAATTGGGAGTAAAACTTATCATCTGATTATTTAAGTAAGAAAATCATATTTTCTGCACCACAGATTGGAACAAATAGTCTATGCTTTGCTTTGAAAAGTTATTACAGGTAACGTTTAATGTTAGTTACACATTGAGCCATCAGTCTTATTGAAAAGTTAATTTATATTAAATTATTAAATTAAGTCTGTCCTAATTCTAGAAAATGTTGTTACTGTATCCATCTCCAACATGCAAGCTACAAAAACATTGTTCATTTTACTGCTGGGCTTTAAGTTGACTTCACCCTGTACCAACCTGCTGATAAGAGTGAACCACAAATGCTAACAAAAATTGATAGTAATCACCCTGGAGCCTGCCCTTTTCCACACCCAACCAGCACTGGCTTGGATTCTATGTCAAACTTGAAAGCTCTGGCCCTGAAAACTGTACCTCTATTCTACATGAAACTTTTTGACTTATTTTTGGAATAGACCTGGTATCACAGATCTTCACTGGTTATCAGTTATTCTTTGCCAAGTATGATTGCTAGGATTGATTCTGCTTATTTCAGATTTAGTGTGGCTTTTTTGGTGTATATAATATTCAGCGTGGTCTGGAAAGTGGCTATTTGTGTTTCTAAATAGCCTCATCAACAGGAAGGAATCAGCAGTGATCCTTTTAGTGACATGCGCAACTGCCAACATCTTACAGTCATTTCCAGAATCCCCTGGTTCATTTAGCAAATAACACATATGAGCCATTATAGTAACTCAATTGTCAAGTGCATTGGTGCCAATTAAACTGTTTTTCTTTTCTTCTCAAGATGTTTTTCTCATTTCCCTACATGCTGTTCTATGGTTCTGTTGGAAGTCAAAATCTAGTAAGAGCAGAGCATCTGATATATTTATGTCTTTCCTTACAGAACAATTTCATCAACAGGAAGGTAGAGAAAGCAATGAGGGAAACAGTTATATTGAACTTAATTTTAACCAACAAAGATCTGGTTAATGATTTAAAAGTGACCAAAACCTTGAGAGAAAGGCATGATACCAGTTAAAGTCAGTCCCTGACCAGGCGCCATGTTGGACTCTGCATTAAGAGGTAAGCATGCAGTGGCACAGCCCTACCTTCACAGTGTTCGTTGGTCATCTCTAGAAACAAACACAGAACTGTACTGTATGCAAATCTTTGTGAAGTCATGGTGTTGCAAGAGCTCATGTCCAGTTGTACTTTTCACATTGGAATCTATTGTCGTCATGTTTTATTTGCTGACATTTGTGGTGTGATTCAAAATGTGAAAGACACAAAAGGAAATGCAATTGAAATTCTGTCACTCTGTGTCCCAGCCACCTAGTTCTCCTCCCTATGAGCTGTTTATTTTACCAGTTCCTTGAGAATCCTTTCAGACAATCCTGTGCATATGTAAACAAATGCAAATAATATATTGCATTGTTTACTGTAAGATGTGCCAGCGTTGATATACTACTACAAAAGAAAAATTTTTAAAGCCCTGCCAATTAAACTATAATATGTTATCTATTATACAATGCATTCTAATTTCAGAGACAGCAAATGTGACAACGTATGCATCTTAGAATGAATGAGACCAAGCGTGGTAGCTCACTCCTCTAATCCCAGTACTTTGGAAGGCCAAGGGAGGATCGCTTGAGCCCAGGATTTTGATACCAGCCTGGGCAACATAGCAAGACCCCTGTCTCTACCACCACAACAAAAAGTAGCTGGGAATGGTGGTGCATGACTGTAGCCCCAGCTACTCAGGCTGGTGAAGCAGGAGGATCACTTGATTCCAAGATTTCGAGTCCTGCCTGGGCAACATAGTAAGACTCCAACTCTTAAAAAAAAGGAACTGATGTCTGACATAAAACAAAAAGTATAATATGTAGATCATTTACAAAAGTTACAACCTCTGAGCCTGAACAAATACAAACCACAGCACTAAAGCAAACTCACAGGTGTGACAATTAGTGTTGTGGACTTCTGTGAAATAATGAAGAAAAGAAGAGGGGACTTTAGAAGAGATAACAGATTATTACAAATGTGGAAATTGTAGATTGGAAGAAACACAGGGTGGTAAAATTTTTCATCCACAACAAGGTCAAGAATGCATTATTAAACAGATGGCTTGTTAGCATTTAAAGAGTAAAAATAGCATACATTTTTAAGTTTTAAAAAAGGAGATGGTTAGAAAGAACCAGAATAGGTTCTTTGTGTGTGTGATATTGGGAAAGAACCAAGGAGACGATTGCTTTGGCAGGCCATTAAATGCGTATACGCTGTATAGAATTTCCTTTCTCTGATGCTGTGAGTGACACATTACAGAGAACAGGTATAGCAGGGTGAAGAATGGAATTGGTTCAAGTCCTGTTTCAGACAATAACTAGTGACCATGGGCAAGTCACTTCATTTTGTTTTTCTTTCTGTAAAATAAGGATATTATATCTATTAATTCCTAAATTCCTTTCCACTAATTCCATTGTGATGATAATCTGATAGGTCAGGAAAATCTGGAAGAGCTAGAATTATTTGATGCAACTTGATATAAGCAAAATGTCTGGTGTTATTTATGATATATTGGTGGAAGAAATCTGGATTAGGTTCCCATCAAATTCCAATCAGTCTGACACCTGGGTCCTCTTGAGAAACCTGGAGTAGAGCCACTCAGCTAAGCCATTGCTGGATTCCTGACGCTGAGAGTCCGTGTAAGACAGTATATGCTTATAGCTTTTAGCCACTGGGTTTTAGGGTAATTTTTTTCACAGCAATATAGGACTAGGACTAATATGCACACTTGAAGAGACACTGACAGACCTAAGTATGTCCCAAGAAGGACAGCTGGGACGGCACTAGGTTTGAAGTCCTGTCACATGTGGAATACACTTGAGATGGTAAGTAGGGCAGGTCTAATGAGGACCTGATGGCTGTGTACAAGTATCTTCCAGCCTATAAAGGAGTGGGCAAACTTCTCTATGTGATTCCAGGAGGCAAAATAATGGTGAAAGCAGGTTTGGGTTCTTATTGAGAAATCATTTTCTTACAGTTATAACTGACCCATGTGAGAAAGAGACCCAGAAAGAGACTTGACAGAAGGGTTCCAGCTGAGGCTTGATGGAACTGTCAGAAATGTTTCTGCAGAGGTCCCCACCTGGGAAGAAAGGATGTTTCCTTAGGGATCGCATGGTTTGGGATTCTGTTTTAGAATACTCCATCTGCACTTCAGAGTGGATCACAGCTAAGCTCTTAGCTTAAAGGGATACAAAGAGATGTTCCTTCTGCATGAAACTACAAGCTATTGGAGTTCAGGATCTCTGCCCAGTGCTGAAGGCTGAACTATAAGGTGACAGCTTACCCACCCACCTTGTGGGGCGAAGATTTTCACAATTACATTATTTTACAACTTCACCAACCTCTAGCATTTTCTATGTGCTTTCACAGACCTTCTCTGGTTTGAGACCAACACTGTGAGTAGGTGGCCGGAATGACTTGCCTCTTTCATACAGAAGAGGACACTGAGACTCAGAGCCATTAAGTGATTCACTTGGAATCACACAGCTGGTAACTAACAAATCAGGCAGGGACTTGGTGCCTGGATCCTGTTCATGTTCTAAGAGAAACGTCACAGGAAAGCTGAACGTCAGGTAAACAGATCTTGCTTGGAAGGTGACCGGAAGAGTCTGGGAAACTTCAAGCCCGATTAGAGCAAACGAACCAGTGAAGGAGAAATTAGTCTTAGTCTGTATTCCCGGAGTGCCTTTCCAGAGGCAGCCTTCCACCAGCCTTTTCTGAACCAAACTTATTAATGAAAGGAACGAGTGTGTGGTTGCTTGATTTGAAAACCAGACACTCAGACAGTCTCCTTGACTGGGAAAAAAACCAACCAGTTATCTACCAAAGAAGATAAGGGGCAGTGAGAAGGAAGCATGATTTTCTGAAACTGTAGGGGTGCGAAATTGGTGGTGATAACCAGGAAAGTGGGTGTTTAAAGCTTTATCCTCCCTGTGGTAAAGCCAAACCTTTTTCCCTTAAAAGCTTAGCTGCTGCTCACTGAGTAATTTCTTATAAATATTGGAGGGAAAGGGAGACTCTGGCTTTGTTCCTAGCTATGCCACGCCTGAGAGCTAATGGCCCAGTTCAAAGAGGGTGAGTATACCTTTTCCACGATAATGTGTTCCACAAGCCGAGGGAGGGCGGAGCAGGGAAATAGGGAACTAGAACCGGAAAAGTAAATAGTGCAGCCTCCTTTTTCAAATAAACTTTTGGCTCACACCTGCACTGGTCACCAGGCCTGGGTAGTAACAAGCCCCAAAGCCCGGATAGGCAAATATTCTTGTTATCTTTTCAACTCTGAGTGATCAGCGGTCCCAAGGCAACCAAGCAGCCCAGGTCTCCAGTGAGCCATGTCAAAGCTCTGTGTCATTTCATACACAGAGTGGTATTTCTTTCTTAAACAATCAGTGCAGACTCATTTCATCAGAGTTGGTTCCTCCTTTCCAGGAACTCAGAAGATATTTTTCTGCTGTCTATGGGGAAAGAACGACAGAGAAGCATGAACCCAAATGTTCCCTCATTCATCCTTTGGCTTCAACCTTAAACCTTTTCTAATGAGGCAGAAATTCCTAGTGTGAAAAACATGGGCTTTGAAACCAAATAGAGCACCTGGAATCCTATTTCCATCACTTACAAGATGTGTGAATATAGGCACATTATGTCCCTTCTGGGGCCAGTTTTTGCATGTATAAAACAGAATACTAACTTCATGAAGTTCTTGTGAAGATTGGATGAGATTGTGTATGTAAAACATCTAACGTGTATCCAGGGTCATGATACTTGCATAACAAATACTATTTTCTTTGCTTCCAACTTCTATTTCTAGCTCTGCCAGAATCTTCAACTACGTCAGTTACCTGGGCGGATTCACGTGGAGGAGTGAATCTACCAAATGCGCAGTTCTTATGGAAGCCTAAAAGCTCATAGAGAGACATTTCTGAGTTTTACTCCCAGGAAGGAGGAATACTTGTGCTGAACAAGCTACTCTGCTGTTTTATCTGGCTTTCCTGTGTCCAAGGGCATGCATTTGACAAACAAGTGACCAAGGTGAGGAGCACCATCTCTAGCAAGGATCAGGATAAAATGTGTGGTGAGCAGAACTTATGAGTTTGCCTTAAGTTTTCGAGCAAGGCACAGGCTAATGGCCAACTTAGAGTCGAAGTTGCCACGCTAAAGAAAGGCTGGCCATCAGCAAACTTGAAGAGTCCACAAGCTCCTCTTTCTGACCCTCAGACTCCCCTTTTTGGATCTTTATTTCTTTTAAGCCCTCAGCAAACCCATGCACTCTGAATTAATTTCCTGTGGCTGCTGCAACAAATTAACACACAGTGGGAGGTTTCAAGAAACAAATTTGTTTTCTCACAATTCTAGAGCCCAGAAGTCCGAAGTCAAAGTGTCAGCAGGAACTTCCTCCTTCCAGAGGCTCCAGGGGAGAATCTTTCCTTGCCTCTTCCAGCTTCTGGTGGCTGTCAGCATTCTCCAGCTTCCTTAACTTGTGGCCTCATCACTCCACTCTGCCTCTGTCTTCAAGTCACTTTTGCTTCTGTGTCTGCATCAATCTTTATTTCACTCACATAAGGATACTTATCACTCAATTTAGGGCCCACCTGGATAATCCAGGATGATATCTTCATCTCAAGATCTTTAACTTAATTATATTTGCAAAGATTCTTTTTCCAAATAATAGTCACAGTTCCAAGGATTAGGTTCTGGAGATTAAGATATGGACATATCTTTTTGAAGGCACTATGCAAGCCACTATTCCACCTAAACCATTTTATCTTTCATTTATTTATTTATTTCTTGAGACAGGATCTTAATTTGTTGCCATGCTGGAGTGCAGTGGTACAATCACAGCTCACTGCACCCTCAACCTTCTGGGCTCAAACAATCTTCCCACCTCAGTCTCCTGAGTAGCTGGAACTACCGGTATGCACCACCATGCCAGACTAATTTTTTTTTATTTTTTTGTAGAGGCAAGGTCTCACTATGTTGCCCAGGCTGGTCTCAAACTCCTGGCCTCAAGCAATCCTCCTGCCTCAGCCTCCCAAACTGCTGGGATTACAGGTGTCAGCCACCACGCCTGGCCTAACCCCTGTTAGGGAGCTGACCAACTAATTCAGGCAATGTGAGTCGGTGGATTACTCTTCCCAGGGGTATTTGCACTACGAATATCATATTAACCTAAAAGAAAAGGGCTATTATTAATTCAAAAGGAAAAATAATCACCAATAGTGCCATTTTAGGTACTAGCAAGGAACTGTTTCATCATTCTCTCCTCATCAGTGAGAAAACTTTTCCTGGAAAGCTCTCTTCAGAAAACTCCCCCACTCCCACTTCTCACTATGTAGTTTTGTATCATATGCTCATTCCTAAACTAGTCTTAGTCAAGGAGGATTCATTATACTTCCCATGATTGGCTTAGAGCCTTAGACTGACCCAGAATTCACTCCAGCAGCTGAGGAAGTAAGGAGGACCTAGCCTCTGAAAAACATATAACTTCCCATCAGTAACAGAACGAAACAAGTAGAGAGTGGTGAGTGGTTGTTGGAAAGCAATCACCAATGTCTACACTCCATGTAAGTTACTTCCTTTCCCACTGACCATTGGGCTGATCCTTGCTATGTAGGCTGTTCCACCACATGGAACATACCTTGTTGGGAGCACCTGCTAAAAGACATAAAAAAATTGTGCAATCCTAATACTTCTGAAATGCACGAGTCTGTAGGAGAAGACACTTTTGATATCCTTTCAAAAGACACCAACCTAATCATCAGAGAAATAGCCAAGGATGTCCACTCAGTATTTTAAAATACTAAGATCTTAGGCCAGGCTCATGCCTGTAATCCCAGCACTTTGGAAGGCTGAGGTGGAAGGATGACTTGAGCCCAAGAGTTTGAGGCTACAGTGAGTGATGATCGTGCCACTGCACTCCAGTCCTGGCAACAGAGTGAGACGCTAATCTCTAACAAACAAACATGTAAAACCAAGGTTTCAAAGCACCAGGAAGAAAGTTCTTTTCAAAACTCAGAATGTCTCCTTAGAAAAATGTTTGCCTATTCAAATATTGCCTGAAGATATTTTTGGGTTTGCAAAAATTTAGAGGAAAAAGGGTCAAGATATCTGCATTTAAATCAGCCTGGAGACTATATAAGGAAATCAGCTATATCTAACTCAGCCTGATTCTGAACCTGTGACCTGCAGGTAAGGCTGAACCTTTTCCCTCCAGAGGAAATGTCAAAGCAGCAGTTTTCTTGCGGCAGCCCCTGCCTTTGAGTTAGCCAGGAACCCACCTTCCCCTGCTACTACATTCATGGGGCTTATATGTGCATTTGATATGGTACCAGTTTTACCCTATAAGATATTGCCTTAGATTATTCTTGTCTTGTTATTACTTTTGTCTTTCAAGTCTACTTCAGGTTTCAAAAAGGCACAAAGTGAGGCTCTGGACATCTTACCTACTGAGCACCACTGATGAAGAGTATAGGTTTCGGCATTGGAGCATTGGGAGAAAAACTATTGCTTTATTATCCAATTGTACTGTCATGAGATATATCTTTTCTTACACCATTATACCAGAGACCTGCAGCTGGCTGGCAACCTACAGGACATGTCTGGCCCACAATAATTTTTAACTTTTAAATTAGTTGCATTCAATAGATACTGGGGACTACTAGAGCAGAGCAAGGGTTGAAAAACTAACTATTGGGTACTATGCTTACTACCTAGGTGATGGGATCAAGCATACCCCAAACCCTAACAGCATGTAATATATACATGCAACAAACCTGCACATGTACTCCCTGCATCCAAAATAAAAGTTGAAATTATGTTTTTAAAAAATTTAAAAATTAGTTGCATATTGAACATTTAAAATTTTTAAAACAAAAAGGAAGGTTTGGATTTGAATATTTGTCTGATCCTTCCCACTCTCTCCTCTCCTTCCAGGACTCCAGTTACTTATATATTAGGATGCTTAAAGTTGTTCCACAGCTCACTGATGGCCTTTTTATTGAAATCTTTTTTCCTCTGGGTTTCACTTTGGATCATTTCTATAGCTGTATTCAAATTCACTGAATCTTTTCTTCTGCAATGTCTATGCCATTAATCTCATTCAATGTGTTTTTCTTCTCAAATATTGTAGTGAATATCTCTATATTTTTTACTTGTTTTCTAAATATATTTTTTTGCCTCTGTTTAGCCCTTTGAACATTTGTAATTCAGTTATAATAATTGTTTTAATGCCCTTGTCTGCTAATTCTAGTATCTGCTAGTTCTAGATCAGTTTCAATTGATTGATCTTTCTCTTCATTATGGAAAATATTTTCTTGCTTCTTTGCATACTGGTAATTTTTGATTGAATGCTGACATTGTGAATTTTAACTTGCAATGCAATGGACATTTTTGTATTCCTTTGAATATTCATGAGCCTTATTCTGGGGCACAGTTAAGTTACTTGGAAATAGTTTGGTCCTTTTAGGTCTGGCTTTTAAAATTGCTAGGTAGCCAGGCGCAGTGGCTCACACCTGTAATCCCAGCAGTTTGGGAGGCTGAGGGGGGTGGATCACGAGGCCAAGAAATCGAGACCATCCTGGTCAACATGGTGAAACCCCGTCTCTACTAAAAATACAAAAAATTAGCTGGGCATGGTGGCGCGTGCCTGTAATCTCAGCTACTCAGGAGGCTGAGGCAGGAGACTTGCCTGAACCCAGGAGGCGGAGGTTGCAGTGAGCCGAGATTGCGCCATTGCACTCCAGCCTGGGTAACAAGAGCGAAACTCCGTCTCAAAAAAAAAAAAAAAATAATAATAATAATAAAATTGTTAGGTAGAGCTAGATCAGTGCTCAATCTACAGCTGATTATTTCCCACCACAAGTGCAAGATCTTTCTAAATATTCTCATCAATACCCTGTGAATTCTGAAGTTTCCTATTCTGGCTGGTGGAAAGAGACACTATTTTTGGCCCTGCGGGAGCACCACATGCTATTCTCTCTAATCCTGCCCTGTAGTTCTTTCCCAGGCTTCAGGTAGTCCCTCCCGCAGTTGCCTATCCCATGCAACAATCAGTACAGAGATGAATACTTGAGGAACCCTCATATGTCCAGAGGAGCCCCTCTATGCACTTCTCACCTCTCTAGTGCTATGTCATGAAGGCTCCAGCACTGTGGTTCCCCAGACTGCCAGCTCTATCTCCTCAGTTCGGCAATCTCCCAGGATCTGCCTATAGTCCCCCTCACTGCATGATAGCCTACAAACCCTCTCAATGCATTCAGCGGAGTCATAAGACTCACCGTGTTTTCCATCTCTTCACTGTTGCCTGACATTAGCATCTAGAAAGCTCACCATTTCACATATTTTGCCTTTTTTATGTTTGTTTCAAATGAAAGAGTAAACCCTGTCTCTGTTATTCTATCTTATTTGGAAGTGAAAGTTTTTCTCATTCTTTTCAAATCTCATTTAAATTTTTATTTTGCATAATAAAATAGTACATGTAAAAAAAGTTATTAAAAATTAAATCTACATAGGCTGGGGGCATCCCATTCTAGAAGATGGAGTAAGCAGCTTAGAGAAGCCATTCAAAGGCTCTAAAGAGTAAATGAAAACAGACATATAAGGGCAAGAAACGAAAACTTGACACACTAATGAGATGAGTTGGTGGTGGTATTTTTTCTCTTCCACATCTCCCAGCCTGGACTCAAACAAAGACCAAGAACTGTGGGCCCTGAGAAAAGCTTCTCTTTCTGGTCTAAAGAGCAAGAAGAGGGCTCCTGTGGGATACACAGATTTGGGGGGAATCTCCTCCCTCATTTTAACTTTCTCTCCCATCTCAGCCCTAGGTGACCCCCAGACACAAAATTACAATCTAATGATGGCAGTGGCTGCCAACAGACACCTAAAACCCAGGGAGAGAGGAATGCTTCTCTCTAATCATTGCAACTGTGATCCTAAACATATGGGGAGAATCCCAGGTGCTTTTTTCTCTATGAATCCTCCTGCTGCTTTTCCCCAGAGGTGGGCTCAGTTATAGGAAACAAATGGCAGAGCAAAGAGACTAAAGCCCTAGATTTCCATCAGAAGACCAGAAAGGGAGACGTGTTTAATATATTTTTAAGATAACTGAAATGATAGCAGGTATACCAAATAATGCCAAATGGAATTAAAGTAGAGCCCAACCACAGAAAGACATCTGAAAAATCTCCCAAACCTTAGGCATCTAAATAGTGCTTATAAATAATCTATAAAGAGGAAATATCAAGCAAAATTATAAAGATTTTTGAACTAAATGAAAATGATTTAGCTAAAGCAATGCTTAGAGGGAAAGTGTTAGCACTCAATGCTTACATGAGAAGAGTGGAGAGAAAACTGATAATCTGTCATGAATATAGATGCAAAAACTCTTTTAAAAATGCAGCAAATCAGGCCAGGCACAGTGTCTCACACCTGTAATTCCAACACTTTGGAAGGCCGAGGTGGGAGGATCACGAGGTCAGGAGTTTGAGACCATCCTGACCAACATGGTGAAACCCCTTCTCTACTAAAAATACAAAAATTAGCCAGGTGTGGTGGCACGCACCTGTAATCCTAGCTACACAGGAGGCTGAGGCAGGAGAATTGCTTAAACCTGGGAGGCAGAGGTTGCAATGAGCCAAGATCGCACCACTGCACTCCAGCCTGGGCAACAGAGCGAGACTTCATCTCAAAAACAAATAAACAAATAAAAATGTAGCAAATCTGGCCAGGTGCAGGGGCTAATACCTGTAATCCCAGCACTTTGGAAGGCCAAGGTGGGTAGATCATTTGAGCTCAGGAGTTCGAAAGCAACCTGGGCAACATGGTGAAACCCTGTCTCTACAAAAAATTAGCCAGGCCTGGTGGTGCACACCTGCAGTCCCAGCTACTCAGGAGGCTGAGGTGGGAGGATCACCTAAGCCTGGGAGTTCAAGGCTGCAATGAGCCGTGATCACACCACTGCACTCCAGCCTGGATGACCAGAGTGAGACCCTGTCTCAAAAAAAAAAAAAAAAAAAAAATTAGCAAGTTAGCAAGTCAAATACAGCAATATATAAAAACAATAATATGTCACAACCAAGCAGAATTTATTCTTGGAAGACAAGGCTGATTCAACATTTTAAAATCAGTCAGTGTAATTCACCATATTAATGTCTGAAGAAAAAAATGTTTGTACCAAAAGATACAGAAAAAGCACTTGACAAATTTCAACATAAATTCATGACAAATAGTTTTTTGGTATAACTATGTCCCGAGGAATGTTTGGGACATAATTATGCCAAAAATTATTCATTGTTTATCTGAAATTCAAATTTAGCTGGATAGTATGTATATTATCTGGGAACTGTATAAGGTTCAAAATGATTTTACAGATTTAATGAATAACAATAAAAATATCAGCAGGATTTTTAAAAATATAAGCAGACTGATTCTAAAATATATATGAAAAGGCAAAAGACATAAAATAAACAAAACATTTTGTAAAAGAAAAGTAGAGTTAGAGAGCTCACACTAACCAACTTTAAAACTTTGTCTAAAGTGAAGTATAATAAGACACTGCAGTATTGGTGAAACTATACACATACGGATCAATGGAACAACATAGACAATCCAGGAATAGATCCACAAAAATATCAATTGATTTTTGGAAATAGATTTTTTATTGAGATAAAATTGACATAACGTAAAATACATCATTTTAACCATTTTAAAGTACAAAATTGACAATTTTTGAAAAAGGTATTAAGGCAATTCAAAGGATAAAAGATAGTCTTTTCAACAAATGGAACAACTGGATGTCCATATGCAAAAAAATGAACTTTAAGCTACATATCAGAGTATAAGCTATAGAAAAATTAACCTCAAATGGATCATAGATCTTAATGTAAAACCAGAAACTATAACATGTTCATCTTAAAACATGGTATGTTTTTGATAATATACTTAGATATGACATCAAAAGCCAATTCATAAAAGCAAAAAAAAGAGATAAATTAGACTTAATCGAAATTAATTTTTTCGCAAAAACATCGTTAAATGTTTAAGAATTAAAAGACAAGCTATAAACTGGGATCAAATATTAGCAAATTGCACATCCAACACAGGATTTATATCAAGAATATGTAAATAACTTTCAAACCTCAATAGTAAAAAAAAATACAATTTTAAAAATAGGCAAAATATGTGAATGAACATTTCAACAAAGAAGCTATGCAGATGGCAGATAAAAATATGAAAAGTTATCATTAGCCATTAGGGAAGTGCAAATTAAGACCACAATATGGTACTACTCCACACCTATTAGAATGACTACAATTAAAACACCACCCTCACCACCAGCACCAAATGAAAACACGTACAAGTGAGGAAGCAGAGCAGCTGGAAGAAACATCCACGTTGCTGGTGGACATGCAAAATGGCATACACTCTGAAAACCGTTTGGTCAGTTCTTACAAAGTTTAACATGTACTTACAATGTAACCCTGCCATCCTACTCCTAGATATTTGCTCCAGAGAAATGAAAACTTGATACTTACAGAAAAACTTACACATGAATGTCTATAGCAGCTTTATTCATAATCACCCAAAACTGGAAATGCATTAAATGCCCCTCAATGAGTGAATGGCTAAGTAAACTGTAATGCATTCATTCAGTGAATCATACTCAGCAATAAAAAGGAACAAAGTATTGATATGATCAGTGACATGGATGAAGCTCAAAGACATTTTGCTAAGTTCCCAGTCTCAAAGGTTTCTGAAAAACACAAGTCCCAAAGGTTACTTATGGTACTCTGGCAAAGGTAACCCCACAGAGATGATGAACTAATCAGTCATTGCCAGAGGTTAAGTGTCGGAGACAGAGTTTCACTACAGATTGGTAACATGAGAGAATTTGGGGAGGAGGTGATGGAACTGTTCTGCATGGATTGGTGCTTGCACAGATCTATAGATATTAGAGCTCAGAGAATTGTAGACACACACAAATTAATTTTACTCTTTGTAAATAAAAGAAAAAGGTGATACATAAAATGTATGGTCTTTGGATGCCTTTGGCAACAAAAAGTAAAAAGAGAAAAACAAAGTTTGGAACTGGGGCAGGCTCTTTATTTTACAGTTGGAGAAACTTCAGCCAAAGAGTGAAAGTAACTTAATGTCAAAAGAAGTAACAAGCAACTACAGGAGTAGATTTTCTTTCTGGAAATACTTCTCATCCCAGTCCCTGACCCAGGCCTATTCTGGCAAGTTTAACTTAGTCTCTCTGTTTCTTTAGAGAATATCTAAATTCAGAGTTTCTGTGGAAGACACAGAATCATATGCAAATTAAAACAAAAGAAATATAAATGCTATATATATATGTTCATATACATATAAAAGTGATATGGTTTGACTGTGTACCCACCCAAATCTCATATTGAATTCCCATGTGTTGTGGGAGGGACCCAGTGGGAGGTAATTGAATCATGAGGGCAGGTTTTTCCCCACGCTGTTCTCATGAGAGTGAGTAAGTCTCACGAGATCTGACGGCTATAAAATTGGGAGTTTCCTTGCACAAACACTCTTTTCTTTGCCTGCTGCCATCCACGTAAGATGTGACTTGCTCCTCCTTGCCTTCCTCCATGATTGTGAGGCCTCCCCCGCCATGTGGAAGTCCATTAAACCTCTTTCTTTTGTAAATTGCCCAGTCGCAGGTATGTCTTTATCAGCAGTACGAAAACAGACTAATACAAAAAGATATCTGTATATCTGAGACTATTTTGCAGAATGTGAAATCGGCATGAGCCCAGCTCCTGATGGGCAGACTTATGGCTGACTGTGAGAAAAGATGTCTGAAGGATGTCCCAGATAGTAAAACAAACCAGCAAGCAAACAAACAGGATAGCCCTGGAGCTGAACCACCTGTCTATAAATCCAGGCTCTGCTATCTACTTGATGTGGGATGATTCGGTGGACATTGCTTAGTTTTTTACCACCTTATTTGCTTCATTTGTAAAAGGTATCCTAATTTAATGTATTACAAGAGATTTAAAAAAAAAAAAACAACCCAATCTCACCAGCAACTATGGTATGCCAGTACTTTCTTATCATGGATTACATAAGATTCTAGTATGTGACAAAAACATGCATCTTAGAATTGGTGAAATATCATAATACTTATTCCATTTGGCTATTTTGATGATTAAAGAGTTGTTAAGGCTGAGATGCCAGGACCTGTGATCCTGGCATCTCAGGAGGCCGAGGTGGTGAGCCCAGGATTTCAAGACCAGCCTGAGAAATATAGTGACAGCCCATCTCTTTTAATTAACCAGGCATAGTGGTATTGGTTCCAGCTACTCAGGAGGCTGAGGTGGGAGGATTAGTGAAACCTGGGATGTCGAGGCTGCAGTGAGCTGTGATTGCACCACTGCACTCCAGTCTGGGAGACAGAATGAGATCTGTCTCAAAAAAAAAAAAAAAATTGTTAAGGCCGGGTACAGTGACACACACCTGTAATCCCAGCACTTTGGGAGGCCAAGGCAGGCTGATCACCTGAGGTCAGGAGTTCAAGACCAGCCCAGCCAACATGACAAAACCTTGTCTTCTAAAAATACAAAAATTAGTTTGGTGTGGTGGCATGTGCCTGTAATCCCAGCTACTCGGGAGGCTGAGGCAGGAGAATCACTTGAACCAGGGAGGTGGAGGTTGCAGTGAGCTAAAATCATGCCATTGCTCTCCAGCCTTGGCAAAAAGAGAAAAACTCCATCTCAAAAAAAAAATTGTTAAATATTAATTTCTGGCACATAGTTCTCAACCAATGGTTGTTAGCTATTATCATTGTGGTTACTACTACTAGTGCTATTTTAAGAAATGAATAGCAAAACTTGTAATAAATTTTAACATGCTTCTCACACTCTGCCCTCCTTTCGCATAGCTTACCCACTTTGCTGTTGAATTTTCAAGCTCTGGAACCTGCAAACACGAACGTGTGGATGTCACCGGAAAAAACAAAAAAAAAAAAAGCAAGAGAAACATTGACCACTTCTCAGTTCTTGTTAGAGAAAACCACAATGACACGCTAAATGTTGTGACAGCAGGGTCAGATCTGGCATGTGCATGCTGGTTCTCACAGGATGAGTGAATTGGAGCAGGATTTGAGCAATGTTTACGTCAATCCTGCACTGAAGCACAGGCGACAAGGGCCGCATCCAGGGTGATGAGAACAAGCACCTAGGCTGCGGCTCTGGGTCTGCCACTTGCCAACCCTGGCACCTCAGGCGTATGGCTCAAGGTCATTTTGGTCTCACTTTCCTTTCTGTGGAAACAAAGATAAATAACGACTCCTTTACCACCCTAAGAGATACATACCTTAGGGTTCCAGTGGGTTAAATGGCTGGAAAACCATGGCTGCAAAGGGGAAATCACTGAGCCACATTGTTTCCCTATATTTCATTTATATTATCTTTCAAGTTTTTTGAATCTCTCCACGCAGTTGTATATCTCACTGTAGGAAGGAGCAGTGTATAGGGAGATACCCAGATCTGGTCCTAGAGCCAAACGTAGTGGGACACTGGGCGCAGGGCAAATCCCTTTATGTGCCCTGACTCTTCACACCAAAACCCCATTATCTAGGAACCACATTGTGGGGAAAGGGAAGCTGTCAGTCCTAGACCTAAAAGAATTAAGAATAAAAAATTCCATAGGGACAGTGTATGTAATGGAAACTATTATTTCCTGAGAAGCAGTTGTGCCAGATACTGTATTTACTGGTAATTATTGGTTACAACCCCCTATTGCATTTGAATAAACTGAGGCCCATTAAGAGGCAGGTAATTTTACTGAGATCCTAGAGCTTCTGAGCTGGATTCCTCTTGCGCACTGTCAATATTAGACAGACACTGTGCTGTAGGGACAGGCACCCTATACGAGCCATCTGTATTGTCCAGGTGACAGTGCTGGGGAGCCTTCATGAGAACCATGGGGCAGCTAAGCACTAGCTAATAATTATTTCTTCCTTTCTCTTTTAACAAATGTTTATTGAAGCCTAGCAAGAACTCTAGACCCCAGAAATACCCCATGGAATCCAACGCACAGTCCCTGATTCAGGAAGCTTGCACAGTAGTGGGAAAGGCCATGAATGAACCTGGGTTTCATGGGACCTGAAGCCTAAACAATTTGGAGACCTCTCTTTAGGAATAGGAACACAAAATTAGAAGCTGGGACTTCGAGGGAGCACACCAAATGAGGGGCCCTAAAGCTTAAGCCTTATTAGCACCACCGTAATTCTGCTTTTCGGGAAACAAGCAAGTAGAACAGTGACAATAAAATGTACTGAGGGATGATGGGAGATCAGGAGAGTCACTTAGAAGAAATCCCTTCTAAGGTGAGGCCCACAGGATGGGCCATGGAGTCCTGGCAGAAGGAGTAACAGGGGCAGGATGGAGGCAAGGAAGAGGAACTGGCATGGTTTTCAGGGAGTGAGTATAGCATCTTTCCTCCTTCCTTTCCTAGATCATGAGACACCTGGAACCATCCCAAAGTGCAGAGCCTTGAGCTGCCACACCCTAAAGGTTAACAGGACCCTTTCCACGGCAGAGCTGTCACCTTTTCTCCAAGCTTCCTGAGACATCTCAGGCCCTAGAGAAGGCTCCCATATTTGGTTCTAACACTCCAAGAAGACCAAACTGTGGATTTGGGTTGGAGAGTTGTGTAGATGTCTATTAGATCCGCTTGGTCCAGATCTGGGTTCAAGTCCTGGATATCCTTGTTAATTTTCTATCTCGTTGATCTGTCTAATATTGACACTGGAGTGTTAAAGTCTCCCACTATTATTGTGTGGGAATCTAAGTCTCTTTGTAGGTCATTAAGAACTTTCTTTATGTATCTGGGTGCTCCTGTTTTGGGTGCACAGATATTTAGGATAGTTAGCTTTTCTTGTTGCATTGATCCTTTTACCATTATGTAATGCCCTTCTTTGTCTCTTTTGATCTTTGCTGGTTTAAAGTCTATTTTATCAGAGAGTAGGATTGCAACCCCTGCTTTTTTTTGCTCTCCATTTGCTTGGTAAATCTTCCTCCATCCCTTTATTTTGAGTCTATGTATGTCTTTGCACATGAGATGCATCTACTGAATACAGCACACTGATGGGTCTTGACTTTTTATCCAATTTGCCAGTCTGTGTCTTTTGATTGTGGCATTTAGCCCATTTACATTTAAGGTCAATATTGTTATGTGTAAATTTGATCCTGCCATTTTGATATTAGCTGGCTGTTTTGCCCGTTAGTTGATGCAGTTTCTTCATTGTATCAATGGTCTTTACCATTTGGTATGTTTTTGCAGTGGCTGGTACTGGTTGTTCCTTTCCATGTTTAGTGCTTCCTTTAGGAGCTTTTGTAAACCAGGCCTGATGGTGACGAAATCTCTCAGAAATTGCTAAAATGCCAAAAACAATGGCAACAAAAGCCAGAATAGACAAATGGGACCTAATTAAACTCCACAGCTTCTGCACAGCAAAAGAAACAATCATTAGAGTGAATCGGCAACCAACAGAATGGGAAAAAATTTTTTGCAAGCTACCCATCTGACAAAGGGCTGATATCCAGAATCTACAGAGAACTAAAACAAATTTACAAGAAAAAACAAACAACCCCATCAAAAAGTGGGCAAAGGATATGAACAGACACTTTTCAAAAGAAGACATTTATGCAGCCAACAAACATATGAAAAAATGCTCATCATCACTGGTCATTAGAGAAATGTAAATCAAAACCACATTGAGATACCACCTCACACCAGTTAGAATGGTGATCATTAAAAAATTGGGAGACAACAGATGCTGGAGAGGATGTGGAGAAATAGGAACACTTTTACACTGTTGATGGGAGGGTAAATTAGTTCAACCATTGTGGAAGACAGTGTGGTGATTCCTCAAGGATCTAGAAATAGAAATTCCATTTGACCCAGCAATCCCATTACTGGGTATATACCCAAAGGATTATAAATCATTCTATTATAAAGACACATGCACACGTATGTTCATTGCAGCACTGTTTACAATAGCAAAGACTTGGAACCAACCCAAATGCCCATCAATGACAGACTGGATAAAGAAAACGTGGCACATATACACCATGGTATACTATACAGCCATAAAATGGATGAGTTCATGTCCTTTGCAGGGACATGGATGAATCTGGAAACCATTATTCTCAGCAAACTGACACAAGAACAGAAAACCAAACACCGCATGTTCTCATTCATAAGTGGGTGCTGAACAGTGAGAACACATGCACTCAGGGAGAGGAGCATCACACACTGGGGTCTGTTGGGGAGAGGTTGGGGAGGGATAGCAGGGGGTGGGGAGATTGGGGAGGAATAACATTGGGAGAAATACCTAATGTAGGTGACGGGGGGATGGAGGCAGCAAACCACCATGGCATGTGTATACCTATGTAACAATCCTGCAAGATCTGTACATGTACCCCAGAACTTAAAGTATAATTTAAAAAATAATAATATATATATTTTTAAAAGCCCAACTTGGCATTTATTGTAAGCTTATGTTTGCATTTGCAAGAACAAAATGAGCCAGAAAAGCGTCCTTTGTTAGAAGTTAACCCTGAGGTCTAACAGACTCAGAGAGAGAGAAGACAGGGGCGAGTCAGAGGGAGACAGCCATTGGGAAAAGACTAAGTAAGAAATTCTTCAGTGAAGTAAAAGCTAGAGTGACATCTACCCTAACCCGGGGGGGGGGGTAAAGTTTGTGCCCCTCAGAAAGCATCCAGCAGGGTGTCTGAGTGGCTGTAGGCCCCCTTGGGGGCATGGGCTTTGTTTCCCTGTGTGCAGCACAGTGCCTTGCCTGTTGAATCCTGATGCTAATGTACTCTCCTCTTTACCTCCGCAGCCCCTAGGTCAGGTCAGTGGCTGAGAGTGCATGGGAGGCCCTGAGGCCGACGCCCGGATCTCTGTGCAGCCCGCCAGCTAGAGCAGCAGCCTTTGCCTGGCAGGGCATGGGGGCTTCCTTGGAGACTCAGATTCCAGGGAATTGTAAAACACACTTACCAGTTCATTTCACAGATAAAGTGGGAAAGGTTGGTGATGAGAGGGAAGCCTTGTCTAGGGGTCTGGAGAACCAGACTCTCCTCTGGGATCTAATGCACTTGAGTCCTCTACTTTCTCTGAGTTATAATAGCCTAATCTGTCAAATGGGAATAATACTTGCCCTGCACTGTGGTTGAGAAGAGGGGAATAAAGGAAGGACAGATATAAAAGTTCCCTAAAAAGTTCAAAGTACTGATCATTATGACATCTGAAGCCTGCGCTGGGTGACTCACGCATCAGCCTTTGCCGCTTCGCAGCAATGCTAAGTCACCTGAACAGAGGACCTTGACCACGTTTCATCTGTGGGCTGGGAATGGACCTCCTCCCGCCCCCCAGGAAACAGAAGGGGATAGCTCTCACCATGCCACAACTCACACCAGAGATGAGGGCAACTTGGCATTTTAATGGGCAGAGGGAGAGGAGCTGGAAGAGAACGTCCTCTCTAGACACACTTAGCTCAGTGCATGGCCTCCTCTTCATCACACTTCATCATCTTCATCTTGGCCCACACCTGCACCTGTGTCTCTTTCACTTGCACCATAGAGTCCTTATAGTTTTTTTTTATAAGAAAGATGGGGAAAGGGAGAGGAGAAAGGAGAGGGGTTCAAATCTGCACTGAGGGTTAACCCAAACACATCCTCCTAATCTCCGGCAAAGGACTGAAGGACCTAGTGGGTGACGTTGCTCACTGCTCATCAAAAAGCCAGGCTCTCTTCTTCCTCCTGGGCACACTACAGCGCCATGCTTCCCAGCCTCCCTGGAATTAGATGTGATCGTGTGACTAAGTCCTAGCCAATGGGATGTGAGTGACCTGGCCCATAAAACTACCCCCCCACCAGGCTTGCTCCCCAGCAATCTAGTCTCTTTCTGAATGGCTCTAGTGGTGACAACCTTCAGGGTGACTGTGGAAGCCTGAGGCCAGGGTCACCCGTTTGATCCACTGACCTACACAATACTCTTACATGAGCGTGAAGAAAATGACTGCTGTGTTTGAGCTTTTATACATTTGGGGATCTACGTGTTAGAGCAGTTAGCCTACCCTAATTCATACAGATCATGACAGCCTGTGGGTTTTGTCACTTCCAGGAAGCCCATGTGATCTCTGCCTCTTTCTATCATCTTCATCTCTACCAAATGCTACCTTATGTTGCTATTTAATCATTTTATGGGACTTGTAACTAAAAATTAAACAAGGGGTTCACATATTTCTTTTCATTTTTATGCCATGCCTAGCAAAGTGCTGGCCCTAAAGAGATGCTTAATAGTCATTGAATTAAATCTTATGTTCACCCCTCTGTGTATTTAGTAGGAAGTTTCACCACCAGGAATGTCCATTTTTTTTCTCTACTTCCGAACTTCTACCTTCTTGTCCATGCTCATTTTCCACCTCTCTTCTTCCACAGAGACTTTCCTTATCACTTTAGGCCTCAGTGATCTAGCTTTCCTTCCTTCAAAGTCACAGTACCTTATGGTCACTCACCTGATGATTCATCAAGATAACTTTTATGTTCTTGTATTAACAGTGTGACTATAATGTAACTAATACATAACATATATGTAAATATAACTATAGTTAACTATAGTTATATTTACATATATGTTATGTATTAGTTACATTATATATATAACATAGCACTAGTTATAGTTGTGTTATAAATATAACACTACTTATGTTATATGTAATGTAACTGCCAGGGGCTTTTGCTTCCAGGCCCCCTCCCAATCCTTGCCACATTCAGCCTCTGGGCCTCCCTGTCTCCCTAGCATCCCCGACTCTCTCCTCGGCCTCTCCCGTTAGCCTGTCGCTTCACCTGAAGCTTGGGACTGTCCTGTGAAGGCCCGCCACAGCAGCCCTAGGCTCCCTGGGCCAATGCCTGGGGCTCTACCCCCACCAGGAGCACACCTGGAGCTCCAGAGCCAGGCATGGCTCCTGTTATATGTAAATATAACATAAGTAATTCTGCAGTGTAACTATAACATAATGATGCCTTAAAAAGATGGGCAAGGGAAGAGGAGAGGAAATGCCAAGGAAACTGACAAGGAAACACCAAGCAAGTAGGAAGAAAACTTGCAGAGCTCAGATGTCCTTGAACTAGGAGAAGGGAGCATTTCAAGGCGAGAGGGGAGACCGCATCATTTGCTGCAAAGAAAGTTGTAGAGACCACACAAATGAGTTTTGGCAGCATGGAAATGAGAGATGTTTCAATGAGCCCAAGGGTGTGGGCTGAGGAGGGAGTGGGTAGGAAGTAAATGGAGACTGAAAACACATAACACTTAAGAAAGGATGGAGACAAGAGGGTTGCGTGCAAGCTGGGCAGAAGTGTGAGGTGAGGAAGGGTTACAAATTTTTCTAAAAGGGCTGAGACTTGCTGGAGGAAAATAACTGGTAGAGGGAATGAGGGTGGAGAAGAGAAGTGAGGGGTGACCCACAGGGCAGAGCCCCCAGGAAGCAGGGCTGGGTGGTGCAGCCAGGAGACAGGTAGAGGCCAGAGCCCAGCGACCTGCTGCCATGATACCTGGTGGGATGGAGAAACAACATTCTTTCTTCCTTCCTAAGCCATGGTCAGGTTTTGGGGAAAACACAGCTGATGGCTTCTGTGTCTTTCAGAAAAGAAAGCCCAGCTATGTGCTGGGATGAAGAGAGGCAACCTCTGTGCAGGCCCTGAACTGCTCCCATGCCCAGCTCCTCCCATCCTGGAGGTGATGCCTGCAGTGGGGATGCATGGCCCCTTCCCACAACCTTCACTTCGGATTTAGAAAAATGCAGGGGTGGTCTCTGTGGTTCATCTGGAGGCCCTTAGAAAACCTTTACCCTCAAGTGCTAGCTTCCTCAAAACCTAGACCCCAAATCCTTTATCTCTGCTTTTCCTGAACCCAGCTTGGATTTAACTGTCAAAGAGATGAACTGTTGCCCTAATGCAGCGATAAGAACAGAATTCTTCACTTTGAGAAGCCCAGTTGCTTTTAAAAAAAGAGTTGAGGGCACAGTTTTGGCATACAGCCAGTGACTGCATCTGTCCCCTGCCTGTGAGGGGCATGGGGATAACAGCATGGTCCCACGCCGTGTGGTCTTCCTCTTGGCTTATCCTCCTAGCTCCCTGCTGTCCTAGTGACCACGTACCGCGTGCGGGACACTTCCATAGACTGTGATCGGGTATTAGTCCATTCATCCACAGAGCAGGCATAGCCTCCTACTATCTCCACCTAAGAGCCAGGGAAGCTTCCAGAGCGCAGGTAACCTAAGTCACACAGCTTGAATTAGAGTGGACATGGAGCCGCCTTTCCACCGTGCTGCCTCTGCCCTTCGCCGAATGGCCTCAAGCGCAGCCCCCTCCACGCCTGTTCCCTTCTTCCCCTACCCCTCCCCCTCTCCCTTTTCTGCACCGGGGCCTTAGGAATTCGTCTGGGACTGTGGCTCCCCTCGCACTCCCTCCCCCCACGAATTGCTTTCTGTCCTCCTGGCTCCGGGCCTAACGCCGCCCCTTCCAACCTCAGCCTTGAAGTCTCTTGGGGCGCAGAGGAGAGGGCCTTCCGCCTGCCCCCCACCCCTCGACCTTCGTCCCCCGCTAAACCAGGATGGCAGGCGCACGCGCCCGACCCCTTTTTAGACCCAAGGCTCCCTTTGCCTCTCCATCGGAGCCGGCTGGGGTTGGGGCGACCTGAGGGACCGGGTAGGCGACGACAGAGAAACAAGACAGGGCAGGACGTGGGAGGGTCGCTTCCCCCAGGCTTGGTCCGGGGCTGAACCCGGCACCGCAGGGAGCGGAGACGGAGGCGGCGGCGAGAGCCTCGGGAACCACTGGGGCGAGCGCGCCCGGGTCCACCAGAGGGCGCTGTCGGCTCGCGGAGCGGGGCGCGGGGGACCCGGGGCCTGGCGGCGCGGCCCAGCAGCAGAGCGAGCGTTGCTGCAGGCTGGGGTGCGGGTGGTGGAGGAGAGAACCACCCATCCTCAAGGCACTCATTTGGGCAAGGAAGGGAGAGACCCGCAAGAAGACCTGACACTCTTATTTCAGAATTCGTGTGTAGAGCATGAAGTTGCATTTACCCTGCCACGAGGAGGACCAGTTACCAGGAGGACCAAGATGAGTCGTTCTGGGTCTCCAAATTTAAAGACTTTTAGGGAAGTGGCAGGTTCGAAGACAGGTACCAAATAGCTGTGCTGCACTGTAGTAGGGAGAGGCGGGAACTCCACGGAGACGTGGGGATGAAGCAGCAGGCGAGTTCAGGGAGGAGTTACAGCTTCAGCTAGGGGATGAGGCCGTGCCTGGCGGAGTTGCGCGGTAAAGCGGGGCAGACTCGCCGCTCCCCAGCACGTGTGTCGCAACAGAACGCGTAGATTGAAGCACTTCTGGTTATACATTCTGTTACACCTAAAGGCTTCTCAGTGGCAAAAGGCAATATTCCCTTCGCGTTAGCCCCAGCTTGTTGATCTGAAAGGTAAATTAGAATTAGAAATGGAGTACCAAATACCCAGAATGTGCTCGAGATATGTAACCTATTCTGTACAATCAGATCAGTCATTCGGCTAATTGGTAAAACAGCCACAGGGGCAGCCTGGAGGCAGCGGTTACACTTGGTTACAGGTCTGTCAAACCACGCCTCAAAAATACCCCCACACTTCTATTGGTGTCGGGAGAAGAGAGGCAAAAACATAGAGGTTGAAGAACAATAAAGTCTTTCAGTCTTTTTGTTTTAAAGACTCTTATTACCGAACAACTTAAGCGAGAATTCTATCAATATCATAGTTCCCTTGAGAATTATTATAGTATAGATTATTGAAAGAATTATTATAATTCACTGTGCTGAAGCTCGTTTAATTTGGAGCCAATAAATTAAAACAAATCTAGACCTTGAGTTTATAAAAATGGAATTTTTATAAAATTTCCAAGGGATTAAGTTGTAATTGACATTGGTATCATTAAATCGTGCTGCACTGGTTCCAGCATGGCAATGTAGAAAGAACCGTCAATGTTTAAGGTATCAGATTTGGGTCTAGACCTCTAATTAGTGTTTTGGGGTTTCCCCTGCCCTTTTTTTTTTGGCAAGTCAGTTAATTTCTCTAGGTCTCAGTTTCCTCACTTAATAACAATAAAGAATATAGGCTGGGCAGTGTCTCATGCCTGTAATCCCAGTACTTCACGAGGCCAAGGCAAGTGGACCACTTGAGGTCAGGAGTTTGAGACCAGCCTGGCCAATATGGTGAAACCCTGTCTGTACTAAATATATATATATATATATATATATAAATTACCTGGGTGTGGTGGTGTGTGCCTGTAGTTTCAGCTACTCAGGAGGCTAAGGCAAGAGAATTGCTTGAATTTGGGTGGTTGGTTGAGGTTGCAGTGAGACGAGATTTTTTGCCACTAGACTCCAGCCTGGGTAACAAAGCAAGACTCCGTCTCCAAAAAATAAAAAAAGAATATAAACCAGGTGATGTCTCAAATCCCCCAGAGTATAACAAATAAGTCTTCTCAGTTCTGTTGGGCCCAAATGCCTGCTTTGTGCTGCCTTGGTTCTGAAGTGGCCTGAAGGACCTGCACATCCCATGAGGTGTAAAGCATATGAGGGCGAGGGGAAAGGAGCTTGGATGGCTGCTGGTTCTGATACTAGGCAGGATTCTCCATGTCATCTGGAGTCTTCTGTACACAGTGACCCAGAGCAAAGGGGAGAGAGGATGGTCAAGCAGTCTGACTCTTATTGTGATGATCGCCACCTTAAGTTCCTACAGTGCTTTCTGAGTGGGCAGATTGTCATTTATTGTCTGTTACCTCGAATTACCTTTCTGCACCTGTCATTTGAGAATAGTGTCTATGGCAGTCTTTAGTGCTATTCACCAAACATCCCATGCTCCTTGCTGGTGCAGATGGTAGAACTTCCCATATCCTGTGGCTGGGGAAGGCGAGATCATGACATTAGTTCTAGCTAACAATTAGTGAGCAGAAGTCACATTCAGCACTTCCAGGAGGATTTTTTTTTTGGGGGGGGGGACAGGGTCTGGCTCTATTGCCTAGGCTGAAGTGCAGTGGCACAGTCTTGGCTCACTGCAGCCTTCTCAAGCAATTCTCCCATCTCAGCCTCCCAGGTAGCAGGGACTACAGGCACCCGCCACCAGGCTCAGCTATTTAAAATATATATATATATAATTTTATAGAGATGAGGTTTCTCTACCCAGGCTGGTCTCAAACTCCTGGGCTCAAGTGATCATCCCTCCAGGGCTTCCCAAAATGCTGGGATTACAGGCATGAGCCTCCAGGTGGACTATTTCATTGCCTGGGTAAGACATCCTTTAATTTAATTGCCTCCAGACATCCCTTTGCTCTCTGCCCATGACCAGCTATGTTCCAGATGGTGGCTTTTTAGCCAGCCTGGATCCAGGAGTGAGAATGACGCTGATGTGAAGCAGAGCTCCCAGACAACCTGCCACGGACTTAGAGCATGCTTGAGAAGAAAGATTTGTTCTTTCAAGGGGAGTGCTTGTTACAGCAGCATGACCTAGCCAATTCTGACTAATAAAGGGCCACTGTATGTTGTCATTTTTTGTTTCTCCAGTGCTCCAAATGACATGATGCTTACTACTGACTGTTAAATAAAGGACTGACTGAATTGATCTGCCCATCTCCCCAGCTAGAGTAGGGATTATCTGTGTATCTATTAATCCTTGCTGGAGCACCTGCCCTGGTATCCTGTATATAGCAGGTACTTAGAAAGACCCTTGGATTGATATATGTCCTTAAAAGTCCAAGACAGAAGCCAGGCATGGTGGCTCACACTTATAATCCCAGCACTTTGGGAGGCAGACACAGGAGGATCACTGGAGCCCAGGAGTTCAAGATCAGCTCAGGCAACATAGTGAGACCCCATCTCTACAAAAATAGTAACAAAAATTTAGCTGGGCATGGTGGCACATACCTGTAGTCCCAGCCACTCAAGAGGCTGAAGTGAGAGAATTGCTTGAGTCTGGGAGGTCAAGGCTGTAGTGAACTGTGATTGTGTCACTGTGCTCCAGCCTGGGTGACAGAGTGAGACTCTGTTTCCAAAAAGAATAAAAAAAAGTCCCAAGATACAACCCAAAAACATGATGCCATTCTCCATATGGCATCCTAGTGAGTGGGGCTCATAGTCACAGGCCCTGAGGAAGAGGGGCACCAGGCCATCTCCTCCTGCATCCATCAAGCTCGATGGGGCTGCCTCTGATCCCTCCACCTCTTTGCAGGTATTAAGTGAAACTTGTAACCGAGTTCACTATTAAGTCACTGCAACAGAGTTCAGAGCAGAGATGGGGCCAAAATCAGAAGACATGGCAGGCCGGACAGAAGCCTGCCACAGGGCAGAGTTTGAAGTGGGGCTCAGGGTTGGGTAGGGGCTAGGCTGGGGCAGGGCCAGCAGAGCTCTGGAAGGTTTCTGTGTCATTGTACTGCTGTGCGTTCCATCCCATGGCCCAGGTGGTTGGATTCTGTTCAGCAGAGCATGTGTGGAATGTCCGATACACCCTGACCAGGCAGACCTTTGCAGAAACCCATTAACATTCTATAAATGGCAACAACCGGCACAGCAACAGGGGCATGAATATTAACATGCTAGTCTGCGGTTCTGGCTCCCCCTTCCCTGCTTCCTCCAGCTGATCTAAACAATATCCACAGACAGTTTCAATGTTGATTATACAGCGTATAAATCACCTTTAGACTTGGATCTTCTCTCTCTCTCATACCCTGTTTTGAGGTGAGCCTTCAGGGAGAAAATTACAGAAGAGAAAAATATTTGTCCATCGCAAAACTGCTTTTATGAAATATTAACTCTAGTTATGCTGCTTGGCCGCTGTAATGTTCTGTGTTTCTCCAGGAAAAGGTTCAGACCCATCTGCAGGCCCTACGAGGCCGCATTATCAGGTTCCTACTTACTTTATCTTCTGTTACTACCTGCCACAAGCAGGGCACACCTGTCTGCTTCCCTGAATAGCCAGGGCTTTCCCACCCGTACATGCTAAACTCTTAGCTGTTTTCCTCTTTGCTGCTAGAAGAACTCCTGTTGGAAAGCCTAGACTCGGCTCAAAGGATTCTGCAGGTTGATGCCTTTCCAAGCTCCCCAGGCAAAGAGGTGATCCTTCTTCGGTGCCACTCTAAACCTTCGATCTACTGCAATGCTGATCATACTGCCCTGGGCACACTTGCTGTTCTATTCTTTCCTCATAAGCCTTAATTTTGAAAGGAGAAAGGGTCCATTTTGGTCATCGTTGAATTCTTATATCATTTTCTTCCTTCTCACAAAGTTTATGAATGACTTGGCCATAGTTGAAAGCCAAAGGACATTTTACTCAGTGTATATGCTCACCATGGTCTTACCCTTTGGGATTGGAGATGGCAGCCGAGGAAAGGATGAAGCCAGTAATAATTTCTGATTGGAATTTTACCTTCTAAGCCCCCTCTTTGGGCTTTTCTTTTCAGATGAAACCTGGAGCATGGGGTTATTTTAGACCTGCCTCTCCAGAAAAATTTAAAGGTTTTCCCTCAGAGCAGCTCACATCTGGCATCTCCATGATGCCCCTGGGGAATACATATTTTCATTTGGCCATGTTTGAGAGTAGGAAGGCAAGAGATAATATTATTTAGAAATAAGGAGGTAATAGGTACCAGCATTCTCCCTTTTTATGTAAACATTAACCCAATACAAAACCCGTATTTTGTTTGACGAAGTCTTTTATTACCACTGCTCTGAAAGAGTTGCTGTAATGGAAAGGACACAGGCATTGTTCGCCTCTGAGAATTGCAGTCTGGTAATTTACACGGAGTAACAGTCAGCTGAGAGGCAGAAGCTGCCTTCCTATAACTTCACCCAGGATGCCAGGAAATGATGCTGGAAGTTTGTAGGTTATTTAAGATAGTCACTGAGATAGTAACAGATTCTATTTAATATATTTGGGGGCTCAGCATGGTGGCTCATGCCTGTAATACCAACACTTTGGGACGCTGAGGCAGGCAGATCACTTGAGCCCAGGAATTTGAGACCAGTCTAGGCAACATGGCAAAACCCTGTCTCTACGAAAGGAACAACAACAAAAAAATTAGCTTGGTGTGGTGGTACCTACCGATAGTCCCAGCAACTTCGGAGGCTGAGAGGTCGGAGGATGGCTTGAGCCTTGGAGGTCAAGATTAAAGTGAGCTGTGATTGTGCCACTGAACTCCCAGCCTGGGCAACAGTATGAGACCTTGTCTCAAATAAATAAATAACAAAACCACATATACACTATATATTTTTTCAGGGTCTTGTCTGGGAAAGGGAGAGTGAGAATATGATATGCAAAAAGTTCAAGTTCAGCGTGTCATTAATGCTAAACTTATTTCCTATTTAACATACTAAAGAGGAGTGACTTAGGTCAATGTTTTCCAAGCCCATGTGTTTCTGTTTGCATGTGAGACAGGACCCACTCAAAGCAAGCAGTGAGAAGGTATGAAGCACCAATTAGTCAAAGATCCCTAACACCATGAAATCCTTGACTTTCTAGACTTCCCAAAAGGATCAGGACTAGAGTGAGATGAGTGAAGCACTCGGCTCAGGTATAAAATTTAAGGGGTGCCAATAAACTCAGTAATATAAATATCTTAGTGCAATATTTAAAGTATTTTAATTAATATTAAATAGTTTTAAGATATTGTGTCCATTCTGGAATCTCACACTTTTTATTTTTTTAAAATTGTATTAAAATCTTTATCTTGATTATGTTTATTGTACCCTTTACATTTGGCCTCTGAAAAGTATCCCATTCATCTCACTTTGGTGCCAGCTCTGCTTCCCAAAAGCATTTTCAGAAGATCAAGCCCTATTTGCCACTGCCTTGCATCACATGCGCTGGGAGGGGGGAAAGGGGCTTCATGAGAATTGCAGGATGGAAGGAAGAAGCAAAAGGGAAAAAAGTAATAATCAAAGAAACAAAAATTAAACAGTAATGAGAAGCCCCTTCTTGTGCTTTGTCAAACAGACATATTTTAAGACATCATACCTCCAGCTGGGGGAGTGGCAGGGTAAGACAACAGTTGAAGCCCTGGCTCTTTACATGGGAGCTACCTAGATCGTACGGAGGACCGAATCTTAACACCATCTCTATCCAGCTGCCCCATTCAACAGGGCAGGCTGCGAGAAATTACTGTATTAGGAAGCTCCAGAGCAACTGCCTGTCCTTAGGAGATGGCCGAGGGGCTTTTCTGATCATTTTGGGGACCTGTTTGCTGCACTGCATATCCTGTTTTTCTAGGGGCTGCCTCCTTCCTCGCCTTTAGGCCTTTTTAAGCTTTTAAGCTGCAGGCAATGATAACCTTTATCCACTGAGGAAAAAGTGATTGGGAGGCGCGTTTTAAATTTTGGTTTACACAAACCAGACCCGCCAGATGAACACTCAGCTTACCACAATACCTACAAATTCCCAGACTTGACTTGGCACACGGGCGAGGGCGGAGGTTTTCTTTCCTCACTTGCATAAGCCCCAGCTCCCCGGCTGCAGAGCCGACCTCTTCCCCGCGCGGTCTTCGCGGGGGCCCCAGCTGGGCCGCGCCCCTGGGCCCCATGCTCCCGGCCCTTCCCTCCCAGGTTTCCAGTCCCCGGCGCGGGGCAGTCCCTCGCCGACCGCCGGCCCCGTCCCGGCTCCCGCCGAAGAAATTCTTCCCAAGCAGCCCAGGGCTCGCCTCACGTGACCAGCCGCGGCGGCGGCTTCCAGCGAGAGTTTAAAGGTTACAGAGGAAATTAGCATGGATGGAGCCGCTCGCCCCCCGGAGGGCGCGCCCCATTTCCCCGCAGCCCGGACGGCAGCTGCCAGCGCGCTGATCGGAGCCGAAGTCCCCCAAAGGGGCACCGATAAGGTCCAGCGTAAATAGGAACAGTCACTTTGCAAAAAAATAAACAGACCGCAAACCAAACCGGCGCTCTACCGAGCTTTCACTTGTCAACAAGTTCTCACAGCCTGCTAAGTCCAGGACAGATCCCAAAGGGGAGAATGCCCCGCCAAAGAAAGGCAAGAGAAAAGAATCGAGTTTAAAACCTCACCCGAGCCAGACTCGTCCCTCCCAACCCCCCACCCCCACCGCAGCGGATCACAGCGTCCCGGGACTGAGTGACAGAAGGGCCAGAACTCCGCAGGCTGCTTCTGTCCGCCGCCGCCCGAGTTGGGGTGGGCAGGAGTAGGGTCCGAGGGCCTTTGGGGCAACCTGGTCCCCTCCACTCCCCCATCCCGGGCTCTAAAAGACTGCGTTGGCCGCAGGGTTCCCGAGAGATGCGCAGCCCGGGGCCTCCCGGTGGGGACCAAAGGAGACCCATCCACCGCCCGCGCCACGCGCACCCAGCCCAGCGCCGCCGCTCCCCCAGGTCCTGCGCGGGGTCCCCGCCCGGCTCCCCCGCCCGCCGCCGCGACCCGGGCAGCCTCGCCCGCTCTCCGCCGTTCTCTCCTCGGCTCACTTTTTCCGTATTGCTCCCCCAACCGGCAAAACTTTCTATTTCCCCAAACACTGCCGTGCGCGCGCGCGCGTGCACACACACACACACGCACTCGCACACACTCACACACACTGACGTCTTTTGCGCATTTCCTGCATTAGAGGGAGGGAGACTCGCTCGCACACCGACGGAGGGAGAGGAGACCGCGGGGGAGCGCGGACTGGCGGGCGGCGAGTGAGCGGCAGCTGAGAGCGGGGACGCGGGGAGCGCGGCGGGCGGGCGCCGGCGCCCAGGAGGTGGGGCCGCGCCGAGTCGCAGTCCCGGCCCCGCCGCCGCGCTGCGCACCGCCCGGTGCCGGCCTGCGCCCCGAGCCGGATCGGCTGCCGCCCGGACTCCCGAGCCCGCGCGGATGTGAGATTCCGGGCTCCTGGCGCCTCCCGATCGCCGGCTCTGGCGTGGCGCTGCTTCGCCCAGGAGGCGGCGGCCCCGGCTGGCCGTGGGGCTTGTGGATTTTTAAAAATTTGGCTCCGAGGAGGACCATTTCCTCTCGACATGCATCCCTCCGGATAGACTGAACATCCCTCGGTCCACCCCCCGCCCCGTGCGGTCAGAAGCAGGCGCTGGGTGTGCGAAGAGGATCCGGGTTGAAATCTGCGCCCCCGGTTCTCGTCTCCGCCCCGTCCCACCGCCCCATCCCCCTCCCGGAGTCGAAATTTCCCGGGATTATGTTTCGGAAAGGTAGGTAAGCGCCGGGCGCGGCGCCCGATTTCCCGCAGCCCGGAGCCGGAGAGCCAGCGAGGCAGCCAGGCAGCCCCCGCGGCTTGCAGCAGAGCCGACAGCTCGTCTTCTCTTCTGGAGGTGCAGCTGGTGGTCGGGGGGAGAGACTTGCTCCAAGCACGGACGTCCCCCAGCTCTCCCCCCTCCCTGTTTTCCGTTAGGAACCCGGCGAGGAAATACATGCACTGGCTGAGAATCGCCCGCGGCAGGGCGCAGCGCCACAAGGTGTAGGGAGTGTGTGGGGTGGGGCGAAAGGGGACCCAAGAGTCCCCGTGGCTCGGAGCGCCGGGCCGTCGGTTCTTCATTCCTGCCCTCGGGGCAGACGGAGTGACCCCGGCCCCCACTCCCCGCCCCGACCATGGTAGTGTTCAATGGCCTTCTTAAGATCAAAATCTGCGAGGCCGTGAGCTTGAAGCCCACAGCCTGGTCGCTGCGCCATGCGGTGGGACCCCGGCCACAGACTTTCCTTCTCGACCCCTACATTGCTCTCAATGTGGACGACTCGCGCATCGGCCAAACGGCCACCAAGCAGAAGACCAACAGCCCGGCCTGGCACGACGAGTTCGTCACTGATGTGTGCAACGGGCGCAAGATCGAGTTGGCTGTCTTTCACGATGCCCCCATCGGCTACGACGACTTCGTGGCCAACTGCACCATCCAGTTTGAGGAGCTGCTGCAGAACGGGAGCCGCCACTTCGAGGACTGGGTGAGTCCGGGGCCTCTCCGTCGGTCCGGTAACCCGGTTGTGGGGTCCCGCGGAAAGATTCGCTGGCCTTGATCGTAGGGCTCCGGGACTCCGTGACGACTGGGGGGTGTGTATGCCTGTAGGTCTCAGTTTCCTTGGGGAGGTACACTTCACTTCGTAGTTGGGGAGAAACAGGCATTGACGAGGAAGATGAGACTTGGAAAGAGGATGTGGCCCTCTGCCCCCTCTGTGCCCTCCAGATGGTGGTGCTGCGGGAGGTTTCCAAACTGGGAGAGCCTGGGCCGCTGGTGCTGAAGGTTGGCCGAGGACCCGGCTTTCTTCCGCAGGCGCGTGGTGGGCTGGCTGTGTGTGATTGTGTGTGGGTGGGTCCCTCCGTCCTTGGAAAGGCACGTGGAGCCTTTGACTGAAGCCTTCTTGCACGTCCTGGCTTTGTCCTGCTTAGCCGAGTGAGGAGTTGCTTTATTTTTCCCTCCCGGAGGAAGCTGGTGTGTTTGTATGCTTCTGCATGGCGGTTAGCTCATCATCTGACATACAAGTAGAAAAAAAGTGTCCTCCTCCAGGATGTCCCCTCTACGGTCCCAGAAACATCAGCCGAGCTTGTTTTGTCCAATTCATTGCCCCATCCATGCAGGATGAATGTTGCATTTGAAGAGGGGTTCTGCTTGTGGGTAATTGGAAGTCAGTGCTTTGAATCTTATTTAAAGTTATATTGTTTCTCTGTTTTGATTGTCAAGATACTGCGCAATAAAAGACGATTTCTGAGTCTGAGATTAAGTAAATTGTTAATTGATTTCATTGTTAAACTATTAAGGATTTGGAAATAGGCCTTGTCTCAATGTACTATAAACCAAATGCATCCAACCTTGGCACTTGGACAGAGAGAAGCAAATCTTCGTTGTTTTTTTTTTTGTTTGTTTGTTTTTGTTTTTGTTTTTGTTTTGTTTTGTTTTTTTTCTCTTCTTGAAAGGAAGGTGTTAATTTAGGACATGGATTTCTGTGTTTTCAGGTTTGTGACATGTTCCCACCAAGAGTAAGTACAAGTGTTCCTCTGGATGTATATGTTTTCAGGGTTCTTTGGTCTACACAAAAAGTGAGAGATCTCTCTAAGCCTCAAAAGTGGTATAGAGCAATTGCTTTTTATTGAAAACCAGATAACTTCATGGATCTCCTAGAGGTCAGAAGTTGCACATGAATCACTTTGGCATATCAACTTACATATTTTTTTCAAGGACACGGAGTTTTAGGGAGAAATAGGAGAGAGCCTTTTGTTTTTATGCTCATGGCTGTGATGTAGTCTGCCTGAAACCATGGTTACGGTCTCACAGTGAAGCTCCAACAAGCCACATGCGTAGAACTCTAGATTTGTGGTTTGCACTTTGGAAAGCAGGCAAACCTTTATGGAATCCCAAGGAACTCCATGGCATTCCATTCTACTTCACAGATGTCCCTCATCTCTGCTTCCCTAAGCCTCCACAGCAGAGCTCCCACTCATTCCCCATTTCCTTTCCATGCATGGCCTTTGGGCCCTTTCCTCAGGGAAGCAGTGCATATGAGAGGGGGAGCGGAAGGGGTAACTTATTTCAGAGGCAGACCTTGACACTGAAAACCTGTGATTTTGGAGTTGTTGTTTTTGGACAGGAAAGGGACCGAAAAAACTTGACCCTGGTAGCTAGGAGATGTGGGCTTTTTGCAGTGTATGCAGATGAGGGGCTTGGACAGGGGGGCAGAGAGCAGGGACAAGGAACAGCAGGTCCGCATTTATCGAGAGAACAGATGTTGGTTGGAGGGAGAGTGTCTTCGTATCTCTGGTGATGCTTTGCTGGGCACACCCAAAACTCTGGGAGCTCTAGGACACGGGTCCCCACCTTCATCACTCCTAGTGAAGCATGCAGTGGGAACTTGTTTGGTTATGATCCTCTAAGGTTCTCAGATTCATGTTGGATTTGTCTCTAGACCAGATCATCTAGTGCACAGGCAAGTTTTACAGACGAGGACATTGAGTTCCAGAGAAGCTAGATAGAGAGCTAGGGTCACGTGACAAGCAAAGGTGGGCTGGAAGTAGGGCCCTCACCTCCTTGCCCACGGCTTGTCTGATGGGGAGCCCAGCCTGCCTATCTGGCCTCCCAGCCTGTTCTCCCTGCAGATCTGTGTGCTGTGTCCTTGACACTTTTATTGTGCTTGATAACTTCATCTCTTTTGCCTTATGGCAAGTGTGAATTAGGTATGGCAGGTATTGGACAAACTAAAAAACTTGAGATAGAGAAGCCCAAATTCTCAAGGATGAATCAAGTGGTGGGGCAAATTCAGAATGCTCATCTGTTTTCGCTAGAGGATGCTGTGGCCACTCTGGTTCCTCCAGGGTGAAGGTGGGGATGCATTGGCAGGGGTGACTGGCCTTTAGAAATGGAGGCAATTTGCAGCTGGGCTAAGTTCGCCTTTCCCAGTCTTAATATTCAGGGTAAACCCACGGGTTCATCGTACCTTTGGGTAGAATCCTCTGGGCTCAGGTCTCTGCACTTCTTACCTGGCAGGAATGAAGAGACACACCCTTCTCAGGTGCGGCTAACTGGCCTGAAGTAAGGGGATGTGGATAGCATGAAGCAGCTGCTTCTCATTGCTGCAGAACACTGGATTCATCTGCACTTTCAATTTACTTGTATTCCTGGAGCTTCTATTTTGCATTCAGGTCCAACCAGGGAAGCTTAGCACTGTGGGCAATCCAGAGGAAAATGAGGTCCTGGGTCACTCTCAGGGGTCTCCATTTCACTAAGGAAATGACACAAAGTACTTACATATACATCAAGCTTGTCCAACCCATGGCCCTCGGGCCACAAGTGGCCCAGGATGGTCTTTGAGTACTGCCAAACACAAATTCGTAAACTTTCTTAAAACATTGAGGGTTTTTTTTTGCAGTTTTTTTTAGCTTATCAGTTATCGTTAGTGGTAGTGTATTTTATGTGTGTCCCAAGACAGTTCTTCCAGAGTGGCCCAGGGAAGCCAAAAGGTTGGACACTCCTGATACAGACACTTAAGTAGCAATTAGGTTCCATACCAGTGGTACCATGAGTATGTTAAGAGTTCAAAAAGGGAGTGGCCTAGGCACCGTGGCTGACGCTTGCAGTCCCAGCTACTCGGGAGGCGGAGCTGCTGGGAGGATCGTTTCAGCCCAGGAGTTCAAGATCAGCCTGGGCAACGGAGTAAGACTCCATAGCTAAAGAAAACTTAAAAATTAGCCAACTCTGCACCTGTGGTGCGGTGTGTGCCTGTAGTCTACTCTGGAGGCCGAAGTTGCAGGATAACTTGAGCCCAGGAGTTCAAGGCTGCAGTAAACTATGATCTGACAATCAGGCCACTATATTTCAGCCTGGGTGACAGAGCGAAATCCTGTCTCTGGAAAAAAAAAAAAAAAAAAAAAAAAAAAAAAAAAAAAAAAAAAAAAGGGTAGGAAGAACTGGAAGAATTCAGGAGGGCTTTTGGAAGCAGGCATGAATGAGCTGGGCATGAAACAGTAGATTACATTTAAAGAGGTATCTGCATACCTCAGAGCAGTGCTTCCTGGCACGACCACTGCAGGAATAAAGGCAGACAGTCCTGTGGTCAGGGGTTGGAGAATGGATCAGCAGGGTGGAAACTGAGTGTACCTGTTGGTAAGGAGTGGGCAGGACAAGGTTTCCCAAATGTAAGACATTGATCTGAGTACTGCCTGTGCTTTTATTTACTTAATAGTTAAAAAATGGATTCTTTTCTTTTCCACTTAGTCTTTTCTTAAGCACTGCTATTCATGAAATCACAGGTTTGGAGAGTATAGTTATAACTTTTCTTTATTCACATTAAAATAAACAGGGCTCTACAATACAGAAAAGAAGTTCATTCCAGGTGTCTTTGAGCTTCGTTAGTGATATGGGGCCCATACTTTTGAAACTCTGCAGTGGGAGAAAGTTTAGATAACTGAGGTAGATTCTAGAATGCGTAAAAGCCAAGCTGAGATAATTATTCTTCAGATAATGGGAGACATTTCAGTTGTGATCACAAAGGGGGTTGCTTTGGAGAAAGCTCATTTCAAAGAGAAGGAAAGATTTTGCTGATGCTTTGAAGTAAAATCTATTATAACACTATCGCTATAGCTGGGTTTTCCAAGAATCAGTTAATAACACTACTCAGACTTTCATGTGTATAAGAATTACTAAGGGAAGGTGTTAAAAATATAGATCCCCTGGTCCAACCTTGAGAGCTTTTGATGCTACGATTTGGAATAAGCTGGGACTCTACATTTTTAACCAGCTCTCCCAGAGATTCTGACCAGATGAGGCTTGCTTTGAGAAACACTGGGCTAGAATAGAAATTGCAGGGCAGAGAGGGCACCAGATAATTAATGGATCAAGCATTCGTACATAGATGTATCTTGAAATGTGACTATAGAACTTTATAGCTTTTAAAGAAAGATTTAGAAGAATAATTATGTGAACTAGAAGTATTGGGATTCATGTTACAAGCGGAGGCAGAATGAATGCTGGATGGAGTGGCATTGCATTGGCACAGGGGTGAAAGTCAGGTGGGGCAAGGATTGGGGCTTTAAGGGCTGCGTGCAGGTGACAGCTGGCTGGCTCATTCACATTTTGGATTTTGCTCTGTCATTGCTTCAGTAGTCTTCACACTGAACTCAGTTTCCTCTTTGTTCTACTGCCCTGCCTCTGATGACAACTTTGGTGAGCGCCATTCCCTTGCTATATTCTGTAGAAGAGGCAGGCTTCATGACCAGACTGACCAATGTGGAGAAACCCTGTCTCTACTAAACATACAAAATTAGCTGGGCATGGTGGCACATGCCTGTAATGCCAGCTACTCGGGAGGCTGAGGCAGGAGAATCTCTTGAACCTGGGAGGTGGAGGCTGTGGTGAGCTGAGATGGTGCCATTGCACTCAAGCCTG
>NW_016107487.1:226526-233296 GCF_001604975.1 Cebus imitator | reverse complement strand
AAAAAAAAAAAAAAAAAAAAAAAGAGGACAGGCACTCAGAATACAGAGGTACAGAAAGCCATCCTTTGAGAGGCGATTCCCCGGAGTGGTGAAGTCTAGAGCCAGATTGCTCTGGACTTGAAGCCCACGTCTACCGCCTACCATCTTCAAGACCTTGTTAACCTTCTGTATTTCCATTTCTTCCCCTGTCCAAAATGGGGGATAATAAATATACCTCCCTATAATGAAATTGGGTGATTGTGGAGATTAAAATGGGTTAATATGTGTACAGTTACAGTGCATAGACCAATGCCTGATCCTTAGTAACTGCTCAATGCATGTCTACTACAATGATTATTATTATATCCCCCAAAATGAGCATGGAGCTGACCTAGAGAGCGTTTTTGACAGAATTCATTATTATATAGGCCCTGAGAAAGCCGGTTTCTGGATTCTCCAAAATAGCTCTCTTCAGTCTGGCCATCTCATTTGGCAATGAATGGGACACTACAAGTGTTGTTTCTGGTTTATATTTCCCAAGTAGCCCATCAGCAAAGCTTTGCAAAATGATGGCGCCGCTGCTGACTCTGGGAGCTAGGCCTATACCCTGTTTGGACTCTGTGAGATAGGCCTATACACCATTTGGAGAGGTTAACCTCTGAGGCCGTTCTCCCTTGGCCCACCAGAATTCACTTGGGGGAGATTCTTGCAACACAGATACCAGGGCACAGCCTCTAGCAGTGCTGATTCTGATGCCCTGAATGGAGCCTGAGTTAAGCAGGCCTGCTGAATGACCGCACTTTGATACATAGAGCCCTAGAGCACATCTCTATCTTCCGGACATTTGTAGGGAAAATTTTTTTAAAAGTATTTCTGAAACCTCCATTATCATTTAAACACAGTGGGGTGGGAGGGGACTACTAAGGGGGTAAGGAGGTAGGGAGGGACTGGCAATGGTCCATATCTCCTTTATATGCCCCTTTCCCCTGAATTCTTCCCCAGCAGCTGAGGGTCCCTGGAGCCCTCCTTTTCCCCTACTCCTGTATTACCATGTAATATTGCTCTTGCTGGTACATAGTTGGTTGTTTCACAACTACTTGAAGGATTTGTCCTTGACCCAGTGCGATCACAGGCAACCTCTTGGCATTGGGTCACTAGAGTTAAGGACCTGAGTTAGCCTCCAACTTCATGGACAGTCAAGGATTGTTTGTCCTGTTTCTTCTTCTTGGTGTCTTTGACCAGCAGCAGATTTAGTGAATATTTGAGACGCTCAATCCCTAGCTCCTCAGTGGGCCCCTCTCCCTGGAATCAGTGAGTTCTAACTGTAAGGCGCCTCTACCACTCATTAGTTATGTGACTCTGGGCATGTGACTTAGGCTTTTTCAGCCCGTTTCCTCATCTGTAAAATGGAAATGTCATAGGTCTTGACTTTTAGGGTTGCTATGAGAATTAAATAAGGAACCATAAAGCTTGTAGCAGGTGGTCTGGGTATAATACATTTCAGCAACTTTATTAATATTTGAAGAGTCATGTGTGTATATTCATAGTTTTAGAATCTTAAATCAGAACATATGGTCCAGTGAAAGATATTTTTCTCCTTGATTTGTGAGTGTATTTATATGAAAAGTCTTACATAGTCTAAAAATACATTTGATTTAGTTATGCTTAACAAATTGCCCTTTTGAAAATAATAGAATTACTTCAAATGAGATTGTTTTGGAAAGTCTAGAAACTGAGGCCGTTGTAGACAAAGGTTAATTATTTATTGAAGCATATGAGTAATTGGAAATGAGGATATTTGGGAGCTGGTGTTTTGGTTTTACTGTGCCAATGTCATCCTTCATGGATTTAAATACATTTTCAATGCTGTTCACACTAAATTCCTAATTCCACCTCATACCTGACCCTGAACTCTAGAATTTATTTATGTATGGGATTGCCTTCATGTCATCACATTTCATTGTGTAAAGGGCATCTCAAACTCTATAGGCCTAATATTGTATACCTAATTTCCCCTCTCCCCAATCTACGCCCTTCTTCCTTAGCTTAAGAAATGGCAACTCCAGCCTTCCAACTGCCCAGCCAAAAATCTTGAGGGGCCATCCTTGACACCTCTCATTCTCAGGTTCCCCGTATCTTTTACATCAGCAATATCTGCTGTTTCTGCCTTCAAAATATATCCCAAATCAGATCCTTTTTATACCTCTGCTGACCCCACTTGGGCCCAAGTCACTATTATCTCACACCTGGATTATATCAACAGCCTTGTCCCAGCTTCTCAGATCCTGTGTCTGCTCACGATGCCTCAGTAAGATTATCCCTTACCATAATTTACAAGACCAACCGAGTCAGGCCTTCTGCTGTGACCTCTCTGACCCCATCACCTGCTACTCTTCTCCTTGTTCGTTCGTCTCCAGCTATCCTGACCCACTTGGCACCCTTTAAATGCACTTACCATGCTCCTGCCTTAGTCTTTACACTTGCCATCCCATCTTTCTAGAATGCTCCTTTCCCAGATATCCACACAGCTCAAGTCTTCGCCCAGATGCTATGTTCTCAGTAAGGCCATTTCTGGCAACCCTATCTAAAAGTTCACCCTCTTCTTTTATACTTTATTTGCTCCTTTGCTGCTTTTTTTTTTTTCTTTAGCTCTTATCTTTATCTTATATCCTAGTTTTCATATTTATCTTTGTTGTTTATCTCTAATACCAGAACATCAGATGCTGTAAAAATGTTTACTGTTTTTTGTTTACTGCTATATCTTGGCACCTAAAACACTGCCTGGCACTTTGTTGAATGAATGAATAAATTGTTGAATGAATAAATGAATTTCTTGGCACACTGTTGAAGGAATGAATGAATGCACACAAAACAAGTGTGTATTTCTGTAGTACCTACTACAGTCTAGCACTATTGGTAGATATGGGGTTTGGTACAACAAAAGTTGGGTATGCATAATTCCTGCCTCTGAGGACCATGGCATCTTGATAGAAACCAGCTGAATGAATTTCTTAAACAATCCTGTATGGTTGAAAGAAGTGAGGAGGAGGAGGAGGAAGGATATTTTATTTTATAAAAATCTGTGAGATCCTTGAAGATGTTCTTATGAGAGAATGCTATATTATTTCCATGTAGCAGTTTGCATCAAGCTGAAGAATCTCCATCAAGTCTGAAGTTCCTAAAAGTAGGAATTTTCTACCCTCTGGGTGCCCAGGGCCCATGCCAGGTGCCGTGGTGAGGGAAGAAGCAAAAGGCCCACTTCCCCTCCATTTGCAGAGTTTAAATGAAGTTTAAATTCTCATCTGGGCTTTAGATACAAAATCCTTTGTAGTTGGCAGCAACAAGAAATGAAATTTCAAATTCCAGCGCCTGAACTCACAGAGCTATTGAAGCATGTTCAGACAAAGCTTCCAGGGGTTTCACTTAGGCTAAAAGAACTCCAGAGCAAGCCTGCAGTATTTTACATAAATAAAAGCTACACTTGGCAAAACACCGTATTTCTCTCCAAGTTCCTCCGGGTATATATATGCTTGTTAAGTAATTACAATCTCTTATAATGCTAATCAGCTGGGCTTCACCTGTTTGAAATTTAGTTTTCTGGCAGAAACCATGTGAAGTGGCCAAAAGTCTGTACTGTGCTGGGAGAACTGGGAGAACAGGAACATACAGTTCATTGTAACTCATTGACATCTAAACAAAATTGAAACTCCAGAGGAAATATAACTGAAATCTGTAATACTGTGCTGGGGAAGAAGAGGAAAAACAGAAGCCTGTCATAAAACCCAAATGCCGAAATGAGGATCTCCTCTCTCCCCACCCCGACTTGTCCCCTCTACCTCCCCTTGAAGTCCGAAAGAGGTAATTTTAAGCTAGTGAAAAGTCACCTTTATTTGCTAGCGAGGAGTAGACTCACTGAGCTCCTGACCCCAAGAGGTAGATAAGACTAAAAATGTAATCAAGCTCAGGAAGAGTTTTTTAAAATTTGAGTCAGTGTCTTGCTCTGTCGCCCAGGCTGGAGTGCAGTGGCGCGATCTTGGATCACTGCAACCTCTGCCTCCCAGGTTCAAGCGATCCTCCTGCCTCAGCCTCCCAGGTAGCTGGGATTACAAGCAAGAGCCACCCCACCAACAAACTTCTGTATTTTTAGTAGAGATGGGGTTTCACTGTGTTGGCCAGGCTGATCTCAAACTCCTGACCTCAAGTGATCCGCCCACCTCAGCCTCCCAAAGTGCTGGGATTACAGAAGTGAGCCACTGTGCCTGGCTTCAAGAAGAGTTTTAAAAAATCATGATGAGTGAATCTAGAATTAATTATTGAGAAGCAGTCTTTGATTTTGCTTATGTCCTTCTTGAAAAGATTTGTTTGTTTTTTTTTCAGACTATTGCATCTTTTGTTGCTTGTCTTCTTTCCCCAGGCAGATAAAAGCAACTCGTGATCAGGAAGTGTCCCCCTCTACCCCCCTTTAGCTCTCTGGGGTCTGTCTTGTAGAAGCTCAAATAGACAGCATTCTTTAATCAGACTGACTGAGTTTGTGCTCTTAGACGTTCATCATTTGGTACAGTGCTGAGAAAGAAGGAATTCACAAAAGATTCAAAGCAGTGGGCAGAGTAATGTATTCATTCATTGTTCCGGACATCCTTTCATTCACTGAGCAAATATTTACTGAATACACCAGGCACTATGCCCACTATGTCAAGAGCTAGTCGTTGCTCTCAGAGAACATATACTCTACTAAGAGACACAATTATATTCAAAGAATAACATAAATATATAGTATGTAAAATTACAACTGAGAAGGACAGCTTACCACAATCTTTTCAGCACCTGGGGACACCCAGACCTCACCTTTTCAGGGCTGGATTGCCTAATACTTTTTTCTTTCTCTAGGAAATGTATTGAATGAGGGAGTCAAGTGACTCCTATTAATTCTCCAGCTGTGAAATCAGGAGTTAGGATAGTCTAGATGCTCTGTAAAGGGACCAGTTAGCTCTTCAGACCCTACATTCTGGGACTTGGCTACGCTTAACCTTCACACGTGATAATATTTTGTCTTTATTATTCTCCATGAAGTTTATCCTTGTTTCCCCTGCAAAAGAGCCAGCTTCTGCTTTTTTTCCCTCCTTGCCTTTCTTCGTTGTGATCAAAGTCACAAAGCTATTTTTGATAGCTTGCTTCTTTATCTACCTTTGTTCAAGGCCCACAAAAACATAAATTTAATTCTTAAATGGAGCTCTCTCTCTGTGTCATAAGCCACTCAAAGATTACTCTGAAAACACGTAAGCAAGCAAGCAGAATTCCTAGAATATAGGTGTATGAACCTGTCTCCCTACCTTCTGCACTGATGCTTATCTCAACCAGTTTAGGTAGCTGAGAGAATCATCAATCACCCATTTAAGAAGGAGCATATACTTGACCAGCGTTTGCCAGACTGACTTTCAAGGAGTAGGAACCTTATGATATTTTCAGGTCTCTGTGATCAAAGAGGTTGGGAAATGTTACAGAATCAAATGCACATTAGTGTATGAAAGACTCAAGATGGTCTATCACAAAGTGAGTTGTACACCTCTGTTTAACCGGATATGTCCCCAGAATTTTTCATCATAGAATGCTCTTTTTTGGGAAACATTAAGAACTCATGTTTTGTGGACATATTTTGAAAAACATGATAATTAGAAAGAAGAACAAATGGATTTTCTCAAGTGGGCCATTTGGAAGATCAAGATTAACACCCTTTTATAAAACAGTGAATTTGAAGAACTGTGAGGATTCAAAGGAGTTGGGAATTAATGTGGGTTCTGCTAGCTGGCAGAGGCTTCTTGGTAATATTTTGAGCCAGGCCTTGAAGAAAATGGTATCTAAATAGACAGGGAAGGGAGCCCCTGTAAATTGGAAGAAGAACATAGAAAATGTTGGACAGGCAGTTTTTTAGTGTTTGGGGTTATGAGGGCAGTCAGGAGACCAGTTAAGATTAAAGGAGGAATGCAATCCAAAAAATATTGCTTGATTAAAAAAACAAAAACTATCCAAAGAAGGAGAACGGTAATTAGAATGGAGTTCATTCATTAATCTCTCCATTCATCTAGCTGGCCAGCCATTCAACAAATATATATTGAGCACTTTCTATGTTCTAGGAACTTTGCTTGGAGCAAAGTGTTGAACAAAATTACTCGTGATATATTGAAGTTTTAATTATCCAGGAAATCTATGCTGACAATCTCACATGCTGCATTTCCAATTAATTTTCTTTTGTTTGTTTATTGATAGGTCTGATAGGGATGGAGAATAACTTTGTAGTATCCTTCATGCCACTGGATGGTGGTTTGTCCAAGTTCACGGATCTAAAACTAGTAGGATGGGCTTTGGAGTTAGTCCTGGCTTTGATTTCTAGTTTTATCAGTTTTGGCTGCATATTGGGCAAATCATTTGACCTATCTGTACCCATCTCCTCATCCATAAAATAGGAATAATAGCTACGTTATAGCAAGTTTTCCATCAATGATAACTACTTATTATTGGTAATTATCTGTGATTAATGTTTATTATTAGATGCAGGTAAAATTGTGCTTCTGTTTGGGGATTTTATTAGTAATAATCAACTGAAGGGTTGTCAGGAAAACCTTCTCCAGTCCTCATGTCTCTCCCTCTTGGAAATGAATGAGCAGCAGGAGTTGGGTTTGCTGAATTCCAAGTGTGCAGAACTATAACTAGAATTCCACACACTTGGTCCTTTTTTTTTTTTTTTTTTTTTTTTTTTTTTTTTTTTTTTTTTTTTTTTTTTTTTTTTTTTTTTT
>NW_016107487.1:162109-225872 GCF_001604975.1 Cebus imitator | reverse complement strand
TTTTTTTTTTTTTAGTAGAGACGGGGTTTCGCCGTGTTGCCCAGGCTGTTCATGAACTCCTGAGCTCAGCCAATCTGCCTGCCTCCGCCTCCCAAAGTGCTGGGATTACAGGCGTGAGCCACTGCGCCTGGCCCACCATGAAAAAAAAGTTTCTCTTTGGTACCCATGCTCCCTTGTTTGTCTTCTTTGCTTCTTCAGGACACCATCCTATTTCTCTTGCAGATGTGCTGAGCCCAGAGTTGCCAGAGGAAAGACAGGATGCTCAGTTAAATTTGAATTGCAGGTAAACAATGAATACTTTTTTTTCTGTAGATATGTCTGAGATATTGCATGGGACATTCTTATACGACAAAAGTATTTGTTGTTGATCTGCAATTCAAATTTAGCTTAGGTTTCGATTTTTATTTGCTAAAGCTGGCAACGTAGGCATGTGCTTCCCACAACCTCAATAATGAAACCTGCCCGGCTGCGTGTCCTCTTGTCCCTGTGAGGGCAGAGGAGGGAAATGTAGGCTCTTGTTAAAATAATCCCAGCCTTAGTATAAGTAGGGAACACGTTTTTGATGAGGGACCCCTTTCTAGGGCTTCTAGAATCATGGAGGAGGCCTCCTGCCTTAATGTTTAAAGTTTATTCTCTACCGTTAGCCTATAGGACCCTTTTCCTCTCCTCCCCCAACAGTGAATATCAGCGCTCTGTTCTTAGAAGGTACACAATTCCTGGTCGTGACCACCTAACTGGCTTTGAAAAATATTTCCTTCATTTTAGAAAAGAATATCCCATTGAAGCTCCAGGCGCCTGAGTACTAATTCATGGAGACAGCTTTAGGAGGGGGTTTTTGTACTTTATTAAGTCTGGTTCACTGGAATCCAAGGGATTTGTGTATGAGTTGTATGGGGATCATGGCACTAAATACCCTTCCGGGTGCTCAGAACCCACCATTGTCTCCTGCCAGCCCCAGTTGCTTACATGGTGAAGTCTACTCCTCCTTCCAGACACTCAGGGCCCGGTGTGGTGTGCACCGCCCCCACTTCCATTTTCTGCCTGGTGGATCTCTTATCCTCTAGGGTAGGAACCTTCTGCTTGAGGGCTTGTTTCTGACCTTCATATCCGACCTCTTTCTCTCCCTTTGTGTTCTGTTCTCCCATATCCCCATCCCTGGAATACTCTAAGCAGCCATCTAAATCTCCTCTTTGGCGAGCATTCCCAGAAGTCTCCAGGCTGCAGCTCTTTTGGCCCTTGGAATTGCGGTAACATTTACTGTTTGTGCCTTCCATTTACAATTACTGATGCCTAGTGTTGATATTTTCTGTCTGCTCTCTAGCAGAGACAGAAGAGGTCTGTTCCCGAGAGTAAAACTCCTACCTTTTTTGGCTAATGCTTGGCATGTTGCTCTGCACAAAATAGATGCTTGATTGGTTAAATTAAAAAAAAATTTTTTTTAAGTTGGGGGGGGTCTTCCTCTGTCACCCAGGCTAGAGTGCAGTCGTGTGATGATAGCTCACTGCAACCTCGAACTCATGGGCTCAAGGGGTCCTCTTGCCTCAGCCTCCCAAGTAGCTGGAATTATAGGCACATACTACCATGCCTGGCTAATTTAAAAAATTTTTGTGGAGGCCCAGCACAGTGGCTCACACCTGTAATCCCAGCACTTTGGGAGGCTGTAGTGGGCGAATCACCTGAGGTCAAGAGTTTGAGACCATCCTGGCCAACATGGTGAAACCCCGTCTCTACTAAAAATACAAAAATTAGCTGGACGTGGTGGTGCATGCCTGTAATCCCAGATACTTGGGAGGCTGAGGCGGGAGAATAGCTTGACCTGGGAGGCAGAGGTTGTAGTGAGCCAAGATAGAACCACTGCACTCCAGCCTGGGTGACAGAGTGAGACTCTGCCTCAGAAAAAAAAAAAAAAGGAAAAAAAATGTATAGAGATGGAGTCTCACTGTGTTGCCCAGGCTGGTCTCAAACTCCTGGCCTCTCACTTCGGCCTCCCACAGTGCTGGGTTTACAGGCGTGAGCCACCATGCCCAGCCTGGTTAAGTAAAATTTTAACATGAAGTTATAATATTGATCTAAATAATAGATGTCCTTTAGGTGTTTGCGCTGGGATATTATTCTCCTTTCTTCCATGACGGAGGAGAGTATAGTATTGTAAAAAAATTACATGCACACACACACACCTGTATATATTTTAAAAAAGGAAAAGGCAAGAAGGGATGCCAGCACATTTGGAGGACTTTTATCTTTTACTTCAGCATTATTTTTAAAAATTAGTTAACTTAATTTTTTTAGAGCAGTTTTAGGTTTATAAAAAAATAGGGCAGAAAGTGCGGAGTTCCCATATACCCCCTCACCTCCACACCTAGTTTCCCCTGTTATTATATAAGTTTTAACTTCAAAAAGAAGTGAAGAAGGATGCAGCACAACCACCACATATGGAAGCAGGGGGCACCACGGTGAAGTGGACGGGCTTTATGTGACAGGGCGGCGGATTCTAATGCTGGTTCCACCACTGAACCAACGATGTGACCTTTTAATGAGTTGAGTAACCTCTCTGAGGCTTCTTCATCTGTAAAACAAATTCAGTACTATCTATCTAATTGTGTTTGAAATAAATAATATAATTCATAGAAAGTGCTTAGAAAAGTGCTTGTCACAGCTGGGCACGGCGGCTCACGCCTGTAATCCCAGCACTTTGGGAAGCCAGGACGGATGGATCACTTGAGGTCAGGAGCTTGAGAGCAGCCTGGCCAACATGGAGAAACCTGGTCTGTACTAAAAATAGAAAAATTAGCTGGGCGTGGTGGTGAGCACCCGTAATCTCAGCTACTCAGGAGGCTGAGGCAGGAGAATCACTTGAACCCGGGAGGCAGAAGCTGCAGTAACTGAGATCACACCACTCCAGCCTGCGTGAGGAAGGTGCTTATCACGTGATAAGCACACAAAAATGCTTGCTATTGTAATTATAATGCTTTTGTAAAATATAAATTGTGGATTATGTGGTTTGGAACTGATGATACTGTTGAAAAATCCACTTGGTTCATAGTTCTGTAGGTCTGAGACTCATTTGGGGTTAGGGGTTGCTTTTCATCTCAGGGGTGTGTCCTAGACAGATGGTCCTTCTCTTATAATGAGTTACATAGGAAATGGCTGTGGTTGCCAAATGTGTCTTTGCTGCCCACTTTCAAGCATTTATAGGCTAGTATATATTCATAACGTACTGCATTCACAGTTTGCTAGTTCATTTTCACCATCTCGGCTCCGCTGCTAATAAGCTCTGTGACCTTGAGGAAGCTGAAACCTCTCTGAGCTTCAGCTTCCTCAGTGTAAAATGGGAATAGTCACATTGGCCCTGCTTTCCTCACTGGGTTGTGAGACTCATTCAACATGCATCAGAAAAGAAAAACATGCCACACACATATAAGTAACAGCGATGAACAACTTTGGGATTCATGGAGGGGGATGGCCCTATCATATACAGTTTACAAATGGGGAAACTGAGGATAAAGGGTGCCTCTTGGTAGGGACTAGAATGGGACTCAGACCTTATTTCCCCAAGTCCCTGATCACACTAAGCAACATTTGGGTTTCTTAGCCAAATAGTCTGCCTCACTGTTTCACATTGTTGGGGCTGAAGATTTAAAATTAATCTGTGGGTTTTGTTTCTAGGAAACTGGTGTCTTAGAAGCCCACCCCCTCACATAAGAGAATGTGTCTCTTTCTCATTGCTTCTTTATTCCTACTTGGCTCTTTAAAAATTTTTCTTTATCACTGCTTATCATATGACTGTGCACAGACAACCGTAAAGCCAACTATTTTAAGGGGAAAAGGGGAGGAAGACAGATAAGACAGTGATTCAGAAACAAGCAGGAAAATGGAGTCATGTGGTTGTCCCCTTGTAGGTGGGATTTACAGCAGTGTTTTAGACTGAGAAAGCCTCCTTTTCTCCTGGAGAATAAATTAGGCCCATCAGGAATGTATTTTAAAACCTGGAGGGAGCACTTCTTCACAAGTCCCTCATGTGGCCAGCCTCAGTGCTGGGCTGTGTTCTCCTGCCCTGCAGTGTGGCTGGAGCTTCTGCTCTGTGCCTGGGGCTGGACTGAGCTCGACACAGTGGGGGCTCCAGCAGTGAGGCCTTGGTGCTTATCCCCAAGGAATGAAAAAAGGGAGAAATGCCCACTTGAAAACACTGATCACATCAGTTTCAGGGAGAGTAGGAAGATACTAGGTCTTGCCCTACTGTGTTCCCAGCTATCTGGGGGGCTGAGTCATGAGAATTGCTTGAACCCTGGAGGCAGGGTTACTGGGAGCCGAGATTGCACCACTGCAATCCAGCCTGGGTGACAGAGAGAGACTGGGTCTCAAAAACAAATAAAATAAAATGTATATAATCAAGACAGTCAAGTCTATTATTAGTTATCAGTCATATATATATGTGTGTGTGTGTGACACACTAATATTATTTAAGTAGCTTGTCTCTGCTAGCTGAAGAGATGGCTCTGTGGACATCCCCATCCAGTAAGTCGGCCACGTGCCTTCTCTAATGGGATTTGAATTTTAGGCAAGTAAGCCGTCATCTGACTCTTTCCAAATTTAAATCTGTTAAGAACGTTTAGGGTTTAATATGCTTTTTGTACAGACTCCATTTTTCTTTTTTTAAGGAGAAAGACATGAGAAAAAGAGTATAAAGGCATATCCTGTCTAGGTTCTTGGTTTTCAAACTCTGGGTCAGGACCCCTCAGTAAAGATGATGAAATCAATTGTGTGAATCTCTACAACAATTTAAATATGGAGATTGAACAATATAGACATTAGCAGAATGCTTTGTATGCAATATGAATAAATATTGCCTTCTAAAACTCCTATTTCAGTTTTATTTATGTGAGTATGTATGAGTTTAATTCTTACTGTAAGTCCCGGTTTAAAAAAACATTGAGAAATTTTCCCCAGAACACAGTTTCTCATTCAATCTAATTTGAATGAGTACCAGTAAAATGGAGATAAGAAAGTAAAGATAGGGTTCCCTACACTCAATAAACTTAAAATTTGCTAGCCCAAATGATTCCATAAAAGTCAATATGTTATTATTGCCCAGGGAAAGACTGATGAAGGCTTTGTATAGGAGGTAGCTTTTGACCTAGGCCTTGAAGGATGGATCAGATAGACTGGTTCTGAGAAACCTGCCTGACTGCTCCTCAGTAAACAAGGCTCTGACGACAAAGAATGCTGCAGTGCCCTGATGGACGGAAATACCGTCCGTGGCCTGAGAGCCCCCATCTCTTGAAACTCCTGCAAGTGGCATTCAACATCTGATAGTGGTGCTTCAGGGTTCGTGGGTTGAACTGTTGGAAACTCAAGGCTAGAGAGCTTAGTTCATGCCCTATGATACCCAGGGGTTTCCTCAGCTCTATCCATGCTTCAGCTGGCACTGGAGAGTTTTGCACCTTCTGATCGGGAATGTAGAATCTTTGGAAGATAAGGTGTTTGTGTGCCGCCCCTCAGGAGACTGCACGATCCATTTATTCCAAAAATGTGTACTGATTTCTTTTGATTCGCCCATCAAACTTCTATGGTAGTGAATATATTCAAAGCAGGAATTAAGATATTCCTCTTAATTTGGCATTTCAGGACAAGACCTTGGGGAAGTTAAATGATGAATTGGTGGCGGAGGCAGATGAATGAGCACCTGGGTGTCTTGGCTTTTAGGACAGAGGTTTTTTACTGCACATGCATAGGTATATAATCTCCCAAACACACTAGGTATAGGAGGCATAGGGCCTGACCTAGAAGGCATTGATATCAGTACCATTACACATTTAATTCCATTATCCATTTATGAATTTAAGCTCTATTTAAAAAGGCAATCAAATGAATCAAAATTTCTACTTTTGTTCTTTCTTTTTAACCTTCTTCTTTCCCTTCCATTCCTCTCTGCCTCCCCCACCACCCTTCTATCCCTTTCTTTCGCTTAAAGAAGATTAGGTAGGGGAAAGGTTCATAGACCATTTTACCCCTAATTGAAACAAATGTAAAAACTGCTATCTAATAACAGATATTCGTTAAATCCTCATTTCTACATAAAAATATAAGAGTTTAGAAGTTTAGTGACTTGATCAAAGTAAAAAAAAAAAAATCCAGTAAAGGACAGGCTTGGTGGTTCACACCTGTAATCCAAGCACTTTGGGAAGCCGAAGCAGGGTGATTGCTTGAGGTCAGGAGTTCAAGACCAGCCTGGCCAACATAGCAAGATACTGACTCTACAAAAACATTTTAAAAATTAGTAAAATTAGTCAGGCATGGTGGCATGCACCTGTGGTCTCAGCTACTTGAGAGGCTGAGGCAGGAGGATCACTTGCCCCTAGGAGGTCAAGGGTACAATGAGCCATGATCCTGCCACTGTACTCTAGCCTGGGTGACAGAGTGAAACCCCTTGTCTCAAAAAAAAAAAAAAGAAAGAAAAAAATCCAATAGAGACAGAAAAAATATGAGGAAACAGGTAGGTTTCCTGATTCCTAGTAAGGTACTTGCATTGCTATACCATGCTGCATCTGATCACCATTCATCCATCATGCTTCCATCATCTATCCATCCATTCATTCATCCATCTCTACATTTATTCATCTGTCTATGCATCCATCCATCCATCTCTCCATCCATCCATCTATCCATCTACCCACCAATTCATCCATCCATCCATCCATCCATCCATCTCTCCATCCATTCATCCATCCATCCATCCATCCATCCATCCATTCATCCATCCATCCATCCATCCATCCATCCATTCATCCATCCATCCATTCATCCATCCATCCATCCATCCATCCATCCATCCATTGATCTCTACATCCATCCATCCATCCATCCATCCATCCATCCATCCATCCTTCCTTCCTTCCGTCCATCCATCCGGCCAGCCAGCTGGACAGCCAGGCAGCCAGACATCCTGTCAGTTTACTGGTCAGATAGTTAATGCTAATGCCATATGTCTAAAGTTTTAGTAAGGGAGTCTGATTTAATATTATCATTATTATTTTCAATTTGCTTTTCATCTATTGACTGAGGTTGCAGCAATCAGACTACCCTTTGGGCTGATAAAACCTGAAACTTGTCTATTTGGTTGAGATTACCATTTGCCTAGGGTCTTTTTACATGTCAGGAGGATAGTAAAAACTGCCATGAAGGGCTGAGCACGGTGGCTTACGCCTGTAATCCTAGCACTGTGGCAGGGCTGAGGTGGGAGGATAGCTTGAGGCCAGGAGTTTGAGACCAGCCTGGGCAACGTAGTGAGACCCAGTCTCTAAAAGAGATTTTAAACTGGGTGTGGTGGCATGTGTTTGTAGTCTCAGCTGCTCCAGGAGGCTGAGGCAGGATTGCTTCAGCCCAGGAGTTTGAGGCTGTGGTGAGCTATGATGGCACCACTCTACTCCAGCCTGGGCAGCAGAGCAAACAGAGCCAGCCCCAGCCTCTAATAAAAACGAAGAACAAACCTAAAATCATGGTGAGAGATTTTTCTTTAAAGACTCCTTGGGGCCGGGCACGGTGGCTCATGTCTGTAATCCGAGCACTTTGGGAGGCCAAGGTACGCGGATCACGAGGTCAAGAGATTGAGACCATCCTGGCCAACATGGTGAAACCCCATCTCTACTAAAAAATACAAAAATTAGCTCAGCAAGGTTGTACGGGCCTGTAGTCCCAGCTACTTTGGAGGCTGAGGCAGGAGAATTGCTTATACACAGGAGGTGAAGGTTGCAGTGAGCTGAGAGAGCTGAGGTCACACCACTGCACTCTAGCCTGGTGACAGAGTGAGACTCTGTCTGAAACAAACAAAAAGACTCCTTCAGTCCTGTTTTTTTGGGTTACGTTGTTTTTGATCCCCCTACTTTCTGAACTCTCTGGAGTGTCAGGATACGTTGGCTTTTGTGATTTAATCAGCCTACTGCAATGGTAGAGTCTCCCTTTTGAGTTGTCACTCTTTCCTTGGAGCAGGGTTTCCCAAAATGTGTTCCAAACAATGAAAGAAGTGAATAGGTCATTCCACTCAAAAATGAATGCCATAATCAAGTAAATTTGGAAAACCATAGAGTAAATGAAGCTAAACATTTATTGCAGGACTTTTTTTACAGCCTTCAGTAGGCTAATTTCCATCAGTTCTCTGGATGGCAATTGAGCCAGCACTGTTTCCAAATGGATTCGAGTGTTCAACATGCTTTTAGGGACAGTTCTTATATCTCTTGATGTCATTTGGGAAACACTGTCTTAGAATCTGGCCCCCACTATTTGGGCTGTTGGCCAAGAGGAACTAACATGGTGAGGAGGAAATAATCATTATCCATTTATGTTAATATTTTTTATCATAAACACTAAAACTTAGTTTTTTAAAGTAGGATTCCAAGTGTTGTTTATAAGCCCTTGACTAACGAAGAGAGAAGAGCTTAGCTGAAAGAGTGTTTGTGCAGTACATGAAAATAGAAATGCAAACAAGGCCCCTATTAGCCGGATTTTCTAAGTGATATTCTAGGAGTTCATCCTTGTTCTGTCTTTAGCAAGTGACATGTAGAAAACAGTAGCAAAGGCGCTGTTACGGTCCCAGGGACCATTCCTATGGAATTACATTGGCTGAGGACACAGGCTCATGCTTTCTCCTCTTCCCTGAGTCAGGTCAGGGTGAATATTATCCGAGGACAATTGAACTCTTGCCCCTTCTCTTCACAAATCAATTGTTGCTTAATTGGACCCAGAATGTTTGCTGCTCATCAACTCTATTTTGAAGGTGTATCTCGATATTTCATTTCCTTGTGTTTATTGGAAAAGATTTTTTTAAAAACTACTTGGGAAGATATAAATATGATTGTTGGGGTTGACTTGTGGCAAAAATGTGAAGGGGTCAAAGGCTGATTTCAGGTTTCACGCGCACATCTTCCACTTCCGAGCCCTCCAAGCCTGGGGCCCAGCCAGGATGTTTCAGTTCCTTTCAGCTGAGTATAAACTCAATTACACTGAGGTAGCTGGCCATAATGAGATATATGACACTGGCGCTTTAGAGGACTGCTGTGGAGGAGGCCTTTCTTTATCTGAAGGGTAACATTGCAACCTCTGGAATTTTCAGATATCACTGACAGGAAAAGATGGACTTTTGGGTCAAGAGGAATCTTTCAAACCAGGTACTCACTGGAGATCAAGCTATTTCTGAGGCCATACTCTGTATCAAGAGCTAGGGGTCTTTACATGAGCCTTCAACTGTAAGTCAGAGCCTGCCTCACTGTGGTCAGTGGATATGTTTCTAGATTACCTCACATTGGAAATGCTTGTCTCCCTACTCTGTGAGGGATTAGCGCTTTTGCACTTTAAAGAAAAAATAGGCCATAAATTACTGAGGAATTTTATGGCACAATCCAAAGCACAGATTGGAGGCCAAGGAAAAATAAAACTCCAGCTTCTTAATGAAAAGTCAGATGGAAAAGAGAGATTGCTTCCTGAAAAGAGGGGGGCACTGCTTGAGGGAGAGGAGGGAAAGGACTCTGAGTGAGTCGACAGGAGCTCCTTCCAGGTGTCCTGGAAGAGTTTATGAGAATTCTCAGCCTCCTCTTGATAAACTTGAAGGCAAAGCGAAGCAGGCAGTTGAACTGTTTGGGAAATGGATGAGAGACATGATTATTTTTGGTAGCAAGATTTTCTGTGTTTGGATTATGCATGTTATAAATCCAGTATCTTAATTTCCATTTGCCTTGGGTGAGCCATATGCCTGATTTTAATTCAATGCTGATTAAATGTCAGAGAAGGAAAGGAAGGGATGAGGTGGAAGTTTCCCAGCCTGGCTGACCAGGAAGAAAGCAGTCAGATCCTAGGAGTCTGGACCTTATCAGTTACAAAGAGAACAATTCCCTGTAAGTTACAAAACAAAATAGCACAAGAAAACACTTTGTAGATGTACATTAAGCAGTCTCCTTTCCAGAAAACATTTCCCCACACCAGGAAGACCCAGCGTGCTCCTTAGCACCTTGGCCCAGACCCTCAGCTCTTCTCAGCTCACCTTTTCCTACAGTGAATAAACATGATGCTGTTTTTCAGTCTCTGCAGCCTTGGTTGTGGCCCATGTTTTACTCTAGAGCAGCGAGGGCACTTGTAACCAGCTGTGGGGAGATGAATACACTGTCACGTATATATAAATGCACTGTCATTTATCATTTCAGAATTGGAGTGACTTCTAAATGAATCATAACAGTTGCATTTAATGAATTACTTTCCTGGGTATTGGCTAATTTTAAACCGGTCTGACGAGTTTTAAGGTCCATGTGGTTTGAGGAGATTCAGTGGTGCAGTTCCCGGTTTGGTCCTCCTCATTTCCCTCCAGCCCTGCTCCTTTTCAGCATGCCAGGCTGCTTGGCTGGGTTATCTTTAATCTCTGTAGGTGGGAGGAGGGAAGGCGAGAGGTACTGGGCCCAAGGTCATGCCAGAAGAGTTCAGGCCTCTGCCTGTTGGCTGGCACTGCTCGGAATTCCCAGGGGTCTCCGGGGAGTTAGCCCTCCGCTCACAGATGGGCCTGACCTCGGTGGAAGGCAGCCTTCCACCGGGAAGCCTCCATCTGGCAGTGTGGATGGGTGGGGAGGGGTCAATTCTGGCTGTGGAAGTATCTCGGCATTTCACTCCCCTTCCTCACACTTGCTGCCTCCACTCCAGGCTTCTACACAAGCAGCCACGGTCCCTGCTGGTAGCTCCACGTTGGTTTTCTACATTGGCTCTAAAATCATGGCCTCATGGACACCAATGCTTGACTTGTTTTTTTTCGTTTGTTTGTTTTGAGAAGTTGTTTACCATGGGAGTGAGGGAATTTTCGTGGTCCTGGGAAATACAGGGAGCCTCCGGGATGGCTTCACTAGGGGTGTCACTGCATGGTTATTATCAGTGGTAAGTTTCCCTGTCTCAAGATGGAAGCCCCTGCTGCTTCTCTGCCACACGTTTGCCTCTGTTGACCCTCCATTGCTCACCTGTGCTGGTTCCCCCCACAGACTGTTTCTTGTAACTGTTTGCCTCATAATGAAGTACTTAGTGATTGAAGTGTTGCTCTATAAAAGAGATCTTTTAAACTGAAACAAGTACAACAAAACAATTTAAACATTTTAATACTTTCTTCAAGGATACAGAGCCTTTCCTCTCTTAATACATGCGGTTCAGAATGACATCAATAAGGATTCTATTTTTGCATTAACAGGAAAACTAAGTTTATAAGACTAGAGTATGGATAGAAAGGAGGATGGTTCTACTGGGATATAAACTCCGATCCATGCTTGGAAACGGCCTAGTCCGTGCAAACACCATTGCCTATTGCATCCTTGACCAGACACACATATTGCCCCATTGTGATGAAAGGCCGAATGGAGAGAGTAATAGAAAGCTCAGCTCAGGTTCCAAGGAGGAGGCGAGTAAAGGCTGTGCAGGCCTAAGCTTCTGTGGTCAGTCACTGCTGGCTGGGGAAGGAAGGAGGCATGAAGGGTCTCCCTCCTTTCCTCTTTTCTTCATGGTTTCTAGATCATTCATTCAACAAATCATTAGGGAGCCCCTGCCGTCAAGCTAGGCCCTGGGGATATAACCAGGAACAGGCTAGATAGGGACCCTAATCTCAGAGGGCTCATGCTCCAATTGGGGGATAGATACTCAAATGGGCAATCAGACATAGTACCCCAAAGGGGTGGTGTGCCCCCAGACTACCCAAAAGGGGCACCAAACTAGATGTGCGGAGTTGGGGAAGCCTTTTGGGAAAAGGTGACGTATTAGCAGAGATCTGAAGGAGAAACAGGAAATAGTTTAGTGTGACTGCTGTGAAGTACAGTGGGGGGTGGGAGTAGGTTGGGGGCATGGGACAAGTAAGATGTTGTCAGCTGCCATCTATCTCCCTCCCTCTCCTCCTCCCTCCTTGCTTCCTTCCTTCTTTCTAATTTAACCCTGGAATCACCAAAGGCCACTTTAGGTGAATAGCAACCCTAGAGTTGGGGCTTTATTCTGCAGGGGATGGAGGAGTCAGTGAAGGGCTTTTAAGCAGGGAAATACCTGATCAGATTCAAATTGTATCACCCTGTGGGTTGGACTAGAGATGGATTTGAACATGAGGAAACTGCTTTAGATATTTAGCCTGGTAAAGATAATCTGGCTTGTGGTTGGGTGTTATTGGCTGGGTGGGCTCTGGCTTAAAAGCCTGCTGCTTTAGATCACTGTGGGAAATACTGTTTCAGAGACACAACCATTTCAGATGGGCAGCGACGAGGACAATGGAAAGGCCAGGATACCACGGAAGGTCTGGAGAGGTAGTGGGAACTTGTAGGAGTACATCAGTAACTTTTCCTGCCCTTTTCTCTGCCACTGTGATGTAAATATCAACTTGATTTTACACAGAGCCGAGGAACCTTTTAGAACCCAATCAAACAAGTTGGTGGTTCTATGCTGAGCCAGGGGAAAACTTTGTTGTAACAAGGGAATTTATACTCACTTGGCTTCTCTGCCTTTCTCATCGATTTCTTTTTGGTTTTCTTGGAAGCTGGTTGTGTGCATATGTGAATACATATTGCATATTAAAATATTGCATATTCTGGGCTTTCTTTTCTAAACCTTTAATATTTTACCTATGTTCAAATATGTTCAAGATGTATGATACCGTTTTTATATAATGTAAACTTTCTTGGTTTTTTTTTTTGAAACGGAGTCTCGTTCTGTCACCCATGCTAGAGTACAGTGGCAAGGTCTCGGCTCACTGCAACCTCTGCCTCCCGGTTCAAGCAATTCTCCTGACTCAGCCTCCCTAGTAGCTGAGACTACATGTGCCCACCACTATGCCCGGCTTATTCTTGTATTTTTAGCAGACTCAGGGTTTCGCCATATTGGCCAGGCTGGTCTCAAACTCCTGACCTTGTGATCTGCCTACCTCGGCCTCCCAAAGTGCTAGGATTACAGGCGTGAGCCACCATACCTGGCCAATGTAAACTATACTTAAAATTTAAGTATTTTAAGATTTTAAATCTTATTTTGGCATTTGTTACTGGTTGTGATATGTAATTTTGGTGACATTAGTGAGGGATCAGTAATTTAAAAATTACTTCAATGTTGTTGCCTTCTGCAGATTGCAAATGTTTTGCAACTGCTGTTGGCAAAGTAAAAATGCTTTGGCTAGCTAAGGTAACCACTAATTTCCAAACTTTTTTCCAGTTGTAAGGGCATAGAATGCATCTGCACACATGATTCAGTGTATTAAAAATAATATTATGTGAGGACATTTTATAGATAAGAGGTTAGAATGCAAATGACTCTATTTTGAGAAAATTTGAGGGAACCTTTCTTTCAAGATAACTAAATTATTTGCTGTCCAGAAGTTTATCCTGTAATTATCTGGATTTTTTTTTTCATTTCTCTGAGGCTTAGCTCAGCCTCAGTGGACTGTGACTTCATAAATACAGTGCATTTTTCAATTTTAGAAGTCATGGGAAGAGGCACACTACTTTGGGAATCTGTGAAACTTAAAGCAATTATAATGAAGAGATACATATTTATTTTGTTTGTGTTCTGTTTCCATTCCATTATCTTCTATTATCACCCAGGTTCATCCTTGGAGAGGCCTATAAGTGGAAAGTTTCTCATTTTGAAGTTAGTTGTTTTTTAATTGGTCACGCAAAAGAAAGGCTCACATTGATTTTGAAAGACAAAACATGTCATTGTTTTTTTCACTAATGCCCAGCTTCTACATGGCTGACTGGATATTGTTCAAATTTTCCAAAAGAATAAAAAAGAGAGAGAAACATCCTTCTTTTGTATCCAAAGCCAGTCATGGAAAATTTCATCCTGAAAGGATAATTTTTCATAAATATGCAAGAGGCAGAATGGCAGCGTGGCTGCAATAGAATCTGTCCCTGGACTTCCACGCACAGTACTTTGCTGTAAACATGAAACTACAGGCACACATACACTCAAGAGAATACGCAGTATTGGAAGCCTGATTATTTCCACTAAGATTGAGATTTTTCCCTCTAAGATCTATGCTGGAGAAAGCAATGTCACTTCATTTTATTCCACATTAATTCATAAATTGTTGTAGCATATCTACTATGTGAAAGGTGGTACTGGGCTAATGAAAATAATTCTGCCCTCAGTTTGCCATCTAATAGGGAAAATAAAGTGCACATATGTTAAAGTCTAAGTCTGTTTTACGTGCCAAGTGGATAATACAGACAGGAAGTACTGTGGATCTAAGGAGGTGAAGCTCATGGGTGTACAGGTTGTCATAGTCACAAAGCCTTTTCAGGAGCAGTAGAACTTGAATGATGGGTTGAAAGATGGGGTGGATTGGGATAAAGCACAGAGTGGGTGCATGTGGAACATTTACAAGAAGAGGGGGTGTGGGGAGCTGATGACCACCGAGGACAGGGAGCCTGTAGTCTGCAGGTATATATGGGTCCTGCTGTGGGGATGTTGATTGACCTCTGCAGGCACTTTGCCTTCCTTCTTCTGGGTTCCCTCTAGCTAGGGTGGAGAGGGCTGGCTCAGCTTGGCTCTTCCGGGTTTGACCAAAGGGCCAGGCAACATGAAGGTGAAGAAGTCCTTGCAAAACAAAGGGCACAAGAAGTCTCTCTTCTAAACCTAGGCTGTGCCTGTCTCCATACTTTTATTTCATGCTGTTAGATCTGGGAAGAAACTTAGCATGTTTCTGTATTAGTAGAGTATTTGAAGGAGGTGATAACTATTAAGTGAGAGAGGTAAAGAGAACGAATCAGAGATAAACAGGTGTATTGGGATAAAGGATGAGAGTACAGATTTGAGGCTACGATTCACAAACCAGGGCTGGCTATTCTAGAAACAATAGAAGTCATTAGACAAATCATGAAATGGTGGTTTGGTATTGGTGTGATAAACCTCCAGAGGTTAATAACTTTCTTGGGTTTCGGTAGTGGACACCAGCAATCTTAGGAGGTCTGGCAGCAAGACTCTTCTTTCCATGTCAGGCGACGCTGGATTGTTAGTGCTTACTGGATAGAATAAGTATACGATCGCTCTGTGTGCCCTTCTCTCCTCTCTGCAGGGTGTGAGAATGGAAAAAGATGATTACACACCTGATAACCCAAATATTAGCTAATCTGTGGTGGGGATGCTTATTCTGGCCTTCTAGGATCAAACTTGTTTCTTTAACTGTTAGTTTTATAGTGCCCAGCGTTAAACTTTAAATGCTTGGGATATAAATGTTTACATGCTTGGGACATAGTGAACCAGACTGGGAAGGTAAGGTAAAAGCAGGCTGATAAAGCCCAGCCAACTTCTGCCAGTCGGCTAAAGCTCACATACTGTTGGATATATACATACATATACGGCCAAGACATCTTGTTGAGTGATCTCTAAGAGAGCAGAAAAGCCTTTTTAACAAATGCACCTATCATAGAGTCTTTCCAATAGCCTATACCTTTCAACTTGTGAAGATAAATAAGAACATATGGTTTATCTCAACGTGCTTTTAACAAAAACCAGATGCACACACATAAAACAATTAGAGTGTTTTCTTAGATACTCTGAAGTTCTTATACAGGATATTTGTTCTTCATTTGGCATTTATTGACTACCTACTGTGTTCCAGGTCACCAGGCTCTGTGTTAGAGGATAGAGATTTAAAGCTCTAGTAACTTAGATATTATAATCTATATATGTCATTTAAAGACATTGCATTTTCTTCATATAATTAGCCCCCTGGCAGGAAGTAATTGTGATTGAGTGTCTAGGGCCATGTAGTTATCCTAAACTTCAACGAGGTGATTTTGAAATTGCCATTTGGAAAATGGTCCCATTATATCTATTTGTAAACTGAGTCATGAAGGAAGTCTTCAGGGTGCCCAGGTAGGCGTTTATGATGTACCTAAGTAGACGCCAGTCAGAACGGTTTTGGCTTTGGTGCTTCTACCTGTGATTAACGTCCCACTTGACTCCTTGAGCCCTTTTATCTGAAATTATATTCCTGAAATTCATCTGGCTCTGCTGATTATCCCTACCTGGGCCTGTGGATGAGGTCAGAGAGACCGGAGCTGGGGCTTTTTCTTGGTGATGCGACTGCCATTCCACACACGTGGACACAAATAGACAATGCCTGTGGGAATCCAAACCCCAACGAGTGCGCGAGGCGCGCATGCCCCATGTTAAAGCAGCAGACTGGCTTGGTGCTTGCTAAGTGCATGGTCAGCAGTCACTCCTCCTGTGACATGTATTGTCTGAGTCACTCATTTGGCCCTTATTACATCCTGTCTTGGGTTATTAGTAACCTTTGCACGCATTTGTTTCTCCTTGCCAGCCGCATTGCCCCAGTGGCGCGAGCTCAGGGTTCTCGCCATTCAAATTCTTCACCAGTGCTCCTTATGGGGAGTAAACTTGATTTTTCTTTTGATTATGAAATGGTAGTATTTAAGCTTATTAAAATGTAAGTATTGTTTATCCAAACAATTATAGATGGACTTATTAAACTTTTAAGAAAACAGCTTTACTGAGACATCTCTGACACCCAATAAATGGCCCATATTTAAAGTGAAGAATATGATAAGTTTGAACTTGATAACATGATTTCTTACTCTTTTTTTTTTTTCTGGATAACATGATTTCTAACTCATTTTCTTTTTCAGGTAACATGATTTCTTACTCATTTTCTTTTTCAAAATGATGTTTGATGAGCACTGATTTTACAGAGGGTGCCTATCTGAGAATATGAGGTAGGAAATTTTGAAGTAACATGTTGTTGGTAAGGGGGTAATTTGGTTCCTGGATAACTTTGAGATTCTAGTTTTTTTTTTTTTTCCCCCGAGACAGAGTCTTGCTTTGTCACCCAGCCTGGAGTGCAGTGGCACAATCTCAGCTCACTCCAACCTCTGCCTCCTGGTTCAAGCGATTCTTGTGCCTCAGCCTCCCAAGTAACTGGGATTACAGGCACACACCACCATGCCTGGCTAATTTTTATATTTTTAGTAGTGATGGGGTTTCACCATGTTAGCCAAGAGGGTTTCAAACTCCTGACCTCAGGTGATTCGCCTACCTCGGCCTCCCAAAGTATTGGGATTATAGGTGTGAGCCACCTTGCCCAGGTGAGATTCTAGTCTTCTGCAATGGCAAATTGAGGTGTTCCTGGCATGCAGTAGGCATGAAATAAAGCTTATTGAAGCCTACTAAAGTTTATTGAAGGCTATGTGTACGTAGTTGTAAAGTCACCTCAGTGCTCTTTACAAAAAAAGCATATTGTACATCTTTTATTTCTTTTTTAATGGGGGATAGTTTGTAATGGCCTTAGTAACTTTGAGCATTTTATCCTCTTGACAAATCCAGCAGAGATTTTACTTCCTGAATGAAAGGCTACTGGCTAGCCAAGCGTTGGTTGAAAGGTTCAGTCGGGAAAGTAAGTTGATATTCCTATTGCTGCAGAATCTTTGTCTCTGGATTGCTCTTTTATTTTCATGAGGACTGAGCAAGTCCTGCAGGTAATTCAGTGCCAGGGCAGGCTAGCTGAGTTTTAATTGATGCTAATTAGCACCCCCATAGACTGTGACCATTTTTTCCCCTCAAGCAGTCAGCCAAGTAGCATTAGGAAATGCGAGACATCTTTCTTTGGAATCATCATAGAAGCAGAACTATTTTCAGGCTTAGCCTCAGCAGGTCCTGCCCTTCTCAGAAATAGTGAGGAAATGAGATGAGGAAAAAATACCCTGAGGAGTAAGGTGCCAGGTAGCGTGCATTCTAGACCCAACTGTGGGCTTAGGACAGCAGGGAGAAGATGCCAAAGGGTTTTGCTCTTAAGTACCTCTGCCTCTAGTTAGAAAGAATGAGAGATGAAATGAAGCGAGTTCTGACTGCCGCCTGGGATCTGGAAAAATGCTTTGCAGGAGCAGTATTTATGGCAAATTCAGAATACATCTTCTTACCTTGAATGTCATTAGACCTGGAACTGTGTACTGATGCCAAAAGAATAAAATCAAACAAAATAAACAGTCCCCAGACCGTCTCTTGTGCTCTGTCGTCCCGACTATTCTCCACTGGGATCCAGTGTCTGCCTTTGGTGCTGGATGTGCCTGTTTCTCCACCCTTGGCTAGATACATGTTTTCCAATGATGGAAAGGGAAGCCACTGCCTTATATTCACACTAGGCTCTAAATGGCCCACTTCTTCAGATGCTCCTGGGCAGCTAAGTTTGCAGCCAATTCTCAATCATTTCTGGTGAGAGAGGATAGAAATAACGTGGGAAGCTAAATTTAAATTCGCCATCAACCCAGGTGCTTATTAGCTAGAAGTTTCAATCTTCCTTGGCACTGAACACCATGAACTACTTCAGAGTACAGCTGGCTTGGTGTTTGCGGGTAGGAGGGAGTGAGAAATTATGCCAGAGCTGGAAAAAAATGTGAAGTCAAGGGGGGATCTTTTTGTTCTTCCCCTCTCCATTCAGAGAGGTGATGGTGTCTCTCTACCTCACTGAAACCTGCTCCCAGGAGCATCTGATTTTGGCCATTTACAGCCTAGTGTGAATATAAGGCAGTGGGTTCCATTTTTTAGGAAATTTGCCTTTTGAATCTAGACTTCTTTGATTAACCAGAAGGCCTTGGCTCCTGGTGAAGAAACCGCGAGGAGATGAGGGAATAGGCAGGCACGATTCTGAATGATGCTGGGGAAGATAAGGCCTATTTCATCTGTGCTCACACAAACACCACAGTCAAGCTTAAGACTGAGTTTTCAGATATCTGACCTAGACCCGCTGTAGGAAATATAATCTGCCTTGTGGCATAGCACGCACATATAAGGAGCAGTGGAATAACACTTACTCTCACTATAGTGAGAGGCATTTGATCTATGTTAATAACCTATTATTTTACTTTAAAAAAATGTAGGTTGGACCTACAACATTGATTTCACAACCCCCTAGTGGCACGTGACCCAGAGGACTGGGCTGAGTTACCCTTTCTGGTTTCCCGCATCTGGGCGCCTAGACACGGGGCAAGTTGGGACTGCACCTTGACTCTCATTTCTTTTGCCAAATGGGCACCCAGACTCGGGGCTGGGTCTGCCAGAGGTGGCAGTGCTTTTTACGATATGTGTAAGCACAGAGTGTGCATCCAGGGAAGGAATGCATGGGACTTGTGTGTCCCCAGCCAACCCCATTTGTAATTTGCAAATGGGATCTGTGTGGCTGGCAGAGGGCTGGCAGTGTGCACCAGGCAGAGGAAACAGAAGGTAGACTCCCAGGTGAGGGAGAGCTAGATCCAGCGGGAGAAATGACACCTGCCACAGTTTTGGCACTGATTAGAGTGTCTGTTCCTCGCTTTTTCCTCATGGCCCTTCTTTCACTTTGTGGTCTGAAAATTGGCCAAAAGATCAGGAAGGTGGTGAACTGAGATGAGAAGCAAAGGGCCCTTGTAACCTAAACACTGGCCAGTAACTCCTAGATAACCAAGCTTTGGCTGTAGGGAAGACTAACATCCTATTTGCATGGAAAAGTAAAGAAAGATCAGTTCTCTGTTGAAAATGAGAATTTTTTTTTTTTAAGACGGAATCTCGCTCTGTCACCAGGCTGGAGTGCAGTGGCGCAATCTTGGCTCACTGTAATTTCTGCCCCTCGGGTTTAAGCGATTCCCCTGCCTCAGCCTCCCACAGGCACACACCAGCACGCTGGCTATTTTTTTTGTATTTTTAGTAGACACGGGGTTTTGCCATGTTGGTCAGGATGGTCTTGATCTCCTGACCTCGTGATCCGCCCGCCTCAGCCTCCCAAAGTGCTGGGATTACAGGCATGAGCCACTGTGCCCGGCCAAAGTATTGTTATTAAGTTGATCAATACTTTGTTGAAAACTTTCTCTGTACCTGGTACTAAGATACCCTATTGCTTTAATAGCTTCTTATAGTCACTGTGGATTATAGTAATTTCTTTTTACAAGATAATAAGATTTGCCCATCTGCATGATTGCCCACATTTTGATTCTCTGATTTGTCTTTACTTCTAGCTACTCACTAAACATACGTTTCCTGAAAGCAGAAGAGATTCAACTGCTGTTATTCACGTAATGACCATCGCGTCAGGAGGAAGTGTCGGGGAAGTTAACAAAACAGGCTAGGTGTAGTGGCTGATAACTGTGATCCCAGCACTTTGGGAGGCTGAGGTGGGCTGATTGCTTGAGCCCAGGAGTTTGAGACCAGCCTAAGCGACATGGTGAGACCCCAGCTCTGCAAAAAATACAAAAATTAGCCAGGCATGGTGATGTGTGCCTGTAGTCTCCTGACTGATAGGCAACTAGCAGTCTTTCCCCAAGTACGGGGGGCAGTGGTGTAGGCCAGCTTTTAAGCTGGTAAGATGTGACTCCGGCTTCCATGGACTGGGTAGTATCTGGATGAGCCTGGTGACAGTCTGCTCACTACAGACTAGAGCCTTCTGCTGTGACAGATATGCCCGAATAGAACTTTCGAAGATCCTGCTCTTGCAATTTAGTCACTGCCTGTCCACGGATAGAACCCTGACTACTCAGTAGTTCCACAAGACAAATGATAGCTTAGCAGGTTTGGGTTATTGTTACTATTTTAAAATTTAACTATAGGAGATTTTGCAGCAATAATATAGAGCATCGCATATGGAATTTCTTAGAATGGGATCTTAGTACCTTATCTTGTATGTGTCCTGTCTAAAACACACAGCTGATCCTATGAAGCCTGGAAAATTTTAAAGGGGAGTGGTATACAAGCAGAAACCCGCAGGGCTTTAGCAGGGTAAATGCGGCTGGAGAGGCCAAGAGAAAAACTTTTCCTTCTTTATAATTTTCGTGCTTCTGTTCTGTTTCACCTAGATCCCAGAGCTGAAATCAGCAATTTAATTTTCTTCTTTTCTCTCCTTCTGTAAGGGTGTGCAGAATACAGAGCCAGCAGGATTACATGGGGCTTCAGGGGGTCATGCTGCCAACAAGATAAGGAGGTCTACTACTACTGCCTTTATTCACCATTTTTCTGTGGGCTTTAGCTGATGCACTTGGACAAAAGAGAAAAAGGTATACATGCAGAAAGAGAGAAATTGACTTATGTGCATATGATATGCCTATATGCTATACAATATGCTATTTATTACAAACAATAAGGTAATACTGTGAGGCGGCTTGACATAGAATTAATATACAAAAATAACCTTAGAGAACAACAAGAAGATAGAAAATAGAACGGAAGCAAAGGCTTCATTCATAGTCAGGATAAGCGAGACTAATAAAGATGAAATAGCTCTGCCAGATATTACATATTTTAAACCGTATTATGATTAAAATATATTTGATGTACTAGTAATATTAGTATATGTATAATATATTAATATGCTAAATATAGTTAAACATATGCTAATATACTAGTACATTAAATATTCATATACTAAATGTAGTTTAACATTTAAATATATATTTCATATTAATATTAATATGTGTAATGCTAATATAATGTTATAAATATGAATGTGTATAATATTAATATAAAATATCTATTTAGTTTAATATTTAATATACTATACATATACTAATATACTAGTACATTACTAGATAGTACTACTAGTAATGTATTAGTTAGTCATTACTAATATACTAGACAGAGAAATCTGTAGTACAGAATAGAAACGGAAAATTGGTGTTCAGAGCTAGCCACCAATATACACTGAAAATTTGTCTTTGATGGCATTTTGTGTCAGTAAAAGATGATAGATTATTCAGTAGTTTGAGACAAATGGGTGGCCTTCTGGAAAAACAAAAATTGGATCTATACCTAGTTTCTTCTGTCAACATAAATGCCAGATGAATTAAATATTTAAATATTAAAAGTAATAGAAGAAAAAGGAGAAATTTAAACAATCTTGTGATAGCACAATCTTCCTAGGTATAACACAAACCATGGAAATCCTAAAGAGAAAGATCAATATATTAAATTTCCAAAAACTAAACCAAACAAAACAAAAAACAGGTTTCATGGAGCCTGAGTCCCTGAAAGCTTTATAGACCAACATAAACAAAGTCAAAAGACAAACAACAAATTGAAAATCACACATAAAAACCAAAAGACTAATATCCTTGATTTATAAAGAGCTCTAATAGATTAATTTGAAAAGATCAACAACATAATGGAAAAATGAAAGATGTAAACAGACAATTGACAGAAAAAAGAAATACAGATGACTTAAATATACAGAAAGATCTCCAACTTACAGTAAGTTACTGTTTTTATTGACTGTTAGAATGATAAACATAAAAAAATTTATTGTTGAAGGTGGAGGAAACCAGACATCCATGCATAATAGAAACATAAATTAGAATAACTTCCACAATGGGTGTTTTGATCATCTTCATCAAAATGAAAAATGCACATACCCATTAACTCCGTAATTCTACTTCCAGAAATGTTGTCCTACAGAAATATTTATGTGTGAAGATACGTTTGAGAATATTTCTTGCAACATCTAAATGTCTTTCATTATTACTCCGTGTTTCATTTTGCTCAGCCGTAAGGTGGGAATAAGGATTCTAGTTTTCTGACACTTGAAATGGCTGGTATAGGAGCACCTCAGAAACAAGCTAGGCTGCTAGAAAGAAGAAAGGTATTCTCTAAATTTAGAACATTATTCTGATATTTCAGAAAAAGGGAGAGTCCTAATTATGAGGTAGTTGCGCCGTGCTTTGTAATACCAGGGCAGAGACTGCTCAGTCGAACTAGGTTCTATTTCTTTTGTGCTCTGTTTGGAAGCACAGTGGAGACCAGTGTGGTGGGGGTGGCTGGTGGCCTTTATGGCATGGGGTCCTCAGAGATGGAACACCATGTGCCCCTCCCCACCAGGAGTCCAGCCCTGGCCCTCTGGCTGTGTCTCAAGGGAGAACTTTCTCTAGGGCCATCTTCTTGGGGGCCAACAAGTGAGAAGCCCTTCTATTTGACAACATTACATTCACACCAACATTAATTTGACTCGGATAATGATGCCACCTGTTACACAGTCCATCAGCATAATTATAGGTGAGGAAATTGCTCAGAGACGTCCCCGAGCAGTTGGAGGCCAGAAGGAAATATTTTCAATTAATTAATGGCTGGGCAGGTAAAATTTTTTTTAATATTAAAAAATTAAGAATTCCCTAAAGTAAGATGTCATGGTTGCTAACTGTCCAGATAGGGGTACATATTAGAAGAAGGTAAGCTGAGATTCATGGATGTTCAAACTTTGGTTATAAGCTCTTTTCTTCTTTAAAATATTGCTTTAAAGATACTGTTAGGTTTTCTTCTTTTTTTTCCCCTTAGCCCTAAAACAAACTCTAATAAAATAATCAGACTGGGAGTTTATAAATGGCAGAGGCTAGAATTGAGCAAAATGAAAAGAATTTAACTTAGATGAATATATTATGCATAAGAAAGTGAGCATCAGTCTGGGCTTTGTTAATGGCAAATGCCAAAACCACCAAATGATTGTGTTGTCTTTGTGGGTTTCTTGGAAGAGACCAAGTATTTAGACTCTGTCTGACTTACGTAACGTTTTAGCTATTGCATTGCTAAGTCCAGAAAAATAAGGAAGAGAGAACAGGATTTGAAATAAAGCTTCCTATCTGGGTTGGAAGAATACACTTTCTAATTATTCGTTATGATAATTTTATCAATTGCACCTACTGCAAATGCTCCTTGTTCTTGGGTCAGTGTGCATTAGCCAGAGACTGTCTTATCAGTAAGCTTCTGAATTGCCTGTATGAGGCACAAAATCACTGGGTGCTCATCCACAACACAGGAGATTCGATGTTGGCCTTTTGAGAGCTCATGTTTCAAATCAGATTAGAGCTAATGGGGCCAGAACATAAGAACACAGGGAAAAACGAACAAAACATTGTAGGTATGAATGTGCTATGGGGTGTGCTTTGTTTAAAGCAAACCTCATAAAAGAAGAGCAGGGTTAAAGGAACGTATTAAGTTAGGGATCACTTATTTGCTTTACAAGAAGGGAGTGATTTAAGCACAACTCTTGTGGCACATTGGGAATAGAATTTGACTTACCAAAAAAAATCTAGATCACAGATTCCTAGTTGAAAGCATGTCATAGTGAGATAAAGAACAGTGATGCCTCATTTCACTGGGGAACAGATTTCAGGTAACCTTGGGCATCCAGAACATGAACACGAATCAGAAAATGCTGTGGAAGAATGGAAAGAACAGAGCAGAACTGAACTGAACTGAATGGCCAGGGGTCTGTCTGGTCTCCAGCCGGAGGCCCCGATGCCTTTCTCTAGACCTTGTTTCCTATTGGTGAAAATAAGGTATTAGACAGTTTCAAAGTCTCTCCACTTGTTAAAAATTAATAATATAATCTGTCCTTTATTTGTTTGTATATATGTTATATATTTATATTTTGTAATATTTAAGAAAAGATTTAATAAATACACATAGTAAAGAATTCAAACAGTGAAAAGGTAAATGCTTATAAGTTTGTTGTCTGGCCAGGTGTGGTGGCTTACACCTGTAATTTCAGCACTTTGGGAGGCCGAGGTCAGATGTTTGAGACCAGTCTGGGCAACATGGTAAAACCCCATCTATACTTAAAATACAAAAATTAGCCAGGCACGGTGATGTGTACCTGTAGTCCCAGGTATTTGGAAGACAGAGGCAGGAGAATTGCTTGAACCTGGAAGGCGGAGGTTGCAGTGAGCAGAGGTCACACCACTGCACTGGTGTGACAGGCTGGGTGACAGAGCGAGACTCCACCTAAAAACAAAAAGCAAACAAAAAAAGAAAACCAGCTTGTCTTCCCTTTGTCACAGACTCCCACTTCCCTCTCTAGAGACTAGTTCCTTGGATATCCTTCCAGAAATATTCTGTACATTCTGTAAACACATTATGCATATGTCTTTTGGAAACAAACAGGAAAATCATCATGCACGCTGTCATCCTTCTTGCTCTTGTTACTTACCAATTTTGCAAATTGTTATGATAGGCTCATATCGATCTGCTGTCTTCATTTGAAAGACTCTACAGTGTAGTAATCCATAGTTCAATACTTAGTTTAACTAGAATCTTGGTAAATATTTCATTTATTTCATAAATCTTCTCTTCAGTTCCGTGCAGCTCTAAATTTCTATGACTGTAACATCTAAGTTAAAAAGCTGTCTGAGAAAGAAAAAAAATAGTTGTTACAAATCACATGTGCCGCTTATCTTGGGGGATAAAGGCCCATTTGTTCTCGGTCCCTGACCACTGACATGTATGGTGCAAAGCAAGGGCTGAAACACGGGTCCTATGTCAGCAGGGGCGGGGGCGAAAGAAGCACATTTATTCACCATGGGGACAGGCCTCTTGCATTGTCAATTTTACCCATGTAAGAACTGCTGTTCTTGTTGATGACGGGTCACTGATAAAAGATTAAATCAGATTGGAGACAAAAACTGCACTGCCTTTTTATTTATTTATTTATTTTTTGAGACAGAGTCTTGCTCTGTCACCAGGCTGGAGTGCAGTGGTACGATCTCTGCTCACTGCAACCTCTGACTCCCTGGCTCAAGTGATTCTCCTGCCTCAGCCTCCCGAGTAGCTGGGATTACAGGCATGCGCCACCATGCCCAGCTAATTTTTGTATTTTTAGTAGAGACAGCGTTTCACCATGTTGGCCAGGATGGTCTTGATCTCCTGACTTTGTGGTCCACCCACCTCGGCCTCCCAAAGTGCTGGGATTAGAGGGGTGAGCCACCGTACCTGGTCTGCACTGGCTTTTAAAGCAGTATATACATGTAAGAGGTTTTTCATGTTAAAGGTAAAAAAAATCATCTGGGGTTACAGATGAACCCCTTAGAGAGAGGTCTGGGTGTATCGTATGGGAGCTGGAAGTAAGGGAGTTACAGAATTTGGGAGGTAGAAGGTTTAAGTGATTTTCCCTCTCTGTATAATGATGTGAAGTGAGGAGACCAGTATACTTTTTGGGGGCTGGACTGGGGCACAAATGGAAAGGCAATCATAGAGCATCCAGGGGCTCCCAGAATTTAGGAACAACTTGGCATGGGTCATGCTGGCTCACTCTGAGGCAGATACAGCACGTACCTTAGGGTGCCAGCAAAGTCGGGGCACTGCAAATTTATTTTGGAAATAATTTTATGTTTAATATTTACCAAAAAGCTTCAAAATAGCCATCATGGGAAAAGCCTGAACTTTGCTGGATTTCCTTCTCTTATGGCTTAGGATTAGATCTATTGAAAAGTGCATACATGGGGAGCATTAAGTTTCAAGACTAAGGATCTAAAAGCTGTAACTGGGCCGGAGCAAGGCCTTTGGAAACCAGCGAGCTGTGTCCTTCAGTGGGTTGGGTGGTTCTCCATTCCCATCTGCTCAGGGAAGAATGAGCCATTTGCATTTCCGTGGCAGGAATAGTCATTTTGCCACCCTCAGATTTGATTTCCTCAGAGGAACAGGCTGGGTGCACCTGTTGCTGGTCTGCAGTGTCTCCAGAGAGACTGTGGATTTTCACTGTGACTCATGAGAATTATTTATGGTCACCAAGCTGGTGGTCACCAGCAGACTGAGTGACGCAGGCTCAGAGAGTGTTTCCCCTCTGTCCATCAAAGGTTTTTCTGGAATGCCTTCAATATATTAGTTTTCAGCATTTGTACAAGAAAGAGGAAGGAAGAACTGACTGTCTGGCACATTCAGTAGTGTTCTCCCCAGCTCATTCATTCCTAAAAGGCTTTCAATTCAGGAGTTCACTTCATTGGATGGAAAGTGCATCAGCGTCAGTACTGGCATCTTATCATTACACTCCACTTCGTGTGTGAAGAGACAGTTTTTATCAGCCTTCCCGCTCCACGCCCCCTTTAATGAATCTAGTTTCTGCTGCGGTATTTGGTATTTGAGGTCATTAGCTCAGTGGAACAGAGCGCTGTGCTAATGAGTACAAGGTCACAGCTTTGCATGGAGGAGACACTCTCTTTCCTGTGCCAGACACCTGCAGGCCCAGCCAACTGCTTTGCCAACGTTTCCATGAGGCATGGGGAAGCCAGGTGAAGAGGATGTAGGTGGCTTAGAACTCAGCCCATCTCTGTACTTCTCTGGACAAAACACACTGCTCTGAGGTTCCACTGACTGTGTCTCTGTCATTCTATCTTAGGACAATGATAGTTTCAGTGTTAATAATAACATTCAAGCCTCAGAGGTTATTTTTTAAAAAACCTTCACTCACCGAAAAAGGCTTGGTGTGGATTGTTCATTTTTGTTCATGAATTCACCGAGAAGCTAATGGGTTTTACGGACTCTGTGGGCAGTAAGGAGTCTGCAAAGGTATGTAAGACATAGCTCCCACCTGTCTTAGTTTCCCAGGGCTGCCGTAACAAAGCACCACACACTGGGTGGATTACAAGCACAGAAATTTATTTTCGCTAACTTCTGGAAACAAGAAGTCCTACATGAAGGTGTTGTCAGGGCCATGTTCCCTCTGAAACATGTTGGGGAATGTTTTCTTGTCATTTCTACCTTCTGTTGGCCCCAGGCATTCCTTGGCTTATGCCAGCTCAGCTCCACTCTCTGCTCTGCCTTTTCAGGGCCCTCTTCCTCTCTCTGTCTTCTCCTCTTCTTATAAGGACAGTCATTGGATTAGCGCCCACCCTAATGACCTCATCCTAACTTGATTACTCTGCAAAGGCCACATTTCCAAATCAGGTCACATTCACCAGTACTGAAGGTTAGGACTTTACCATATATTTTTGGGGGATACAGTTGAACCCACAAAACCATTTGTTTTGAAGCATCTTCAAGATGCTTCCAATTCAGTGTGGGAGACTGATGCAAAAGATGGTGGAATCCGTGCTACAAGGGGCTCAAGCACTGTGTTGAAGAGTCCAAGGAAGGACACCACACACACACATACACACACACACACACACACACACACACACCACTCCACTCCACACTAAACACAGATCCATCATATGATGTAGAATTGGTCCATTCTAAAGGCTCTGTGGATGAGTTTGCCCTGGCACATGGCCTTGAAGGATAAGTAGAATTTTAGTTGTAGAGAAGTGAGCCGTGCAGGGCATTTCAAGCTGAACATGAACAATGTCATGAATGCACTTTGGGTCTGGCCTGGGAAGGAAGATGCTTCTAGTAAAAATGTAAGGGAAGGATTGGAGGCCGGAGACTTGAAGCTGGCTGAGAGATTCTGCAGTGGGCCAGGGCAGCTCAGGAGGCCTGAACTTGGAAGTGGTGGTGGGATGAGAAGTCATGGAAAATCCTGAGGTGTACGGGATGGAGGAATGAAGTTGGTGGGAGGTGGCAATGGATGGGTAGATGGGAGAAGGTCAGAGGTGACCCTCAGACTTCTGAAAGGGCTGATTGGGAGAATGGTGAAGACTGTAGGCAAGATGGGGGGTTTAGGGGGAGAGTAAACTTGAAAGGGAGATGAAAAGTTTGCTTGTAAAGATGTTGAATCTAAGATAATTATGGCTCCACTGTAGGTGCCCAGCACCAAGTGAGAAACTCGAGATTATTGTTCTGGAGGAGAGGCCAGGGCTGGAGGTGAGAATGTCAGTGTGATGGTTGGAACCATGGTGTTGGCTGAGGTGACCTGGAGAGAAGGTGGACAGAAGAGAAGCAGGGCAAGGCTCAGGTCTGCAGGATGCCCTGAGGCATGGGCTAGAGATGGTGCAGGCCAGAAGGTCAGGGATAAGAGAGTCAAGAGGAGACAGTCCTGCCTTGAGCTGGCTGAAACGAATGGAAAATGAGGAGGCTGTCAGATCTGACAGCTGATGTTCTGTCTGAGAGGCTGGTCTCAAGAAAACTCTCTCAGCAAAGTGACTGGGGCAGAATCCAAATTGCAAAAGGTTAAGGAGAGGTGGAATAAGGCAGTCAGGGTGGACTGTCACCCTTGAGAAGTTTGGCACGGAGATGTGAGAAGGCATGGAGATCTGAAGAAGCAGGGTAAAGAGAAGGAATTTTTAGTTAGAGAGGAACATAGAAAGAGAGGACAGTACATTGATACGGTGAGTTCCAGGATCTATGGCAGGCAGTAGCATCCATAACAGGGAGAGGAGTTTGACCGAGACTCAGGGGAAGTTGGGGAGCACATAGGAGGTTGCAGTGTGTAAGAAGAACGGCTCGTGTGGAAATGTTTAGTCCATGAGGGTCACTCTTCCAGCTGCCTGAGTGCTGAGGCATGGACTGTTGGCCTGAGGACACAGATTTTGTGATTACTGATCTCTGCTGTACCCTACCAATATGAAGAGGAGAGGCTCACACCTCAGCCCCAAGAGCTTCCCATAGCTTTTTATGGCCATTTCCAGAACCAGGGGGCACTCTGGTGTTCCAGATAGGCTTTCTCTAGCCCCAAGTACTAAAGCCAGGTAAAATGTCTCATCTAGGAAACAACAGTAGAAGCCTGAGCTGGAAATAGCAATTATTTTCCCTTCATCACCATCCAGGAGAACAACTATGCTTTCCCCTCACTCCTGCCTGTCTCTAGATCTGAATTTTTGGATCTGGATGTGGACGATGGGAAGAAAAGTGAGGATAGGGTCAGGGAGCATGGAGTGTGTGACTTCAGCCCATGCCACTCTTATTGGGTGCCAAAGATTTCACCCTAGGTCTTCCCCATGTAAATACTAACAGACACAAGAAGAACGGGTTTCCTGTCTTCATGGGACTTATGTGGGACTAACAACCTGTCCTATGTTAGTGGGCAAGACAAGAGTTCCCTGGGAAATGCATATGTATGAGTTGTGTGGTTGAGGAAGGAAAGGCAAAGTCAGTGTTGGTTAGAGTGGCTGAGGAGGGCTCAGGGAGGACATGAGTGAGACTTGAATGGCGGGTGGATTGGATAGGTGGGTAAGACATGGGATCGCATCTTGGGTGGATGGCCAATATGCTAGAAGCAATGTGGCGCGTCCGTGAGACAGTAAGACCGGCAGACACAGGGGACTGTATCTGGGGGTGAACTGTGATCAGGTAGGACAAACCTGAAATGTGGGGGGTTTTAAATATCAGGCTGAGTAGTGTGGGCTTTTTCCTGAGAATGGCTGGGAGCTCCCAGAAGTTAAAGAGGAGTCACAGGAGGAGATTGGTGTTTTGGAAAGAGGCTTGCCTCGCCCTTCTCCTTCAGTTTGGCTATAAAGAGCCGACTGCCTCCATAAGATGCACTGGCCCTGTTCCCTGCCCCTGTGAGACACATATGAGAAGGCAGTTCTTTCTCCCTGTTTTTCCCAAGTCAGGAAACTTTCTCCCAGCAGCTTGTGTGTATTCCTTCAAACTCGACAGAAGGAAGGTTGTTGTAAAGTTTGAGAAGGAAGACCTGTTTTTCAGGTTTTCTTTTTCTCTTCCTCTTGACTTTGGTCTCTTCTCCTTAGCCTGTAAGGATCTTGGTAACATTCCCTTTTGGATTTTCCCTGTTCCCGTGATGATTTTAATGAAACCATCACCACCCACAGAAAAGAACTGTGGGGACTCTGTTGATCATGTGACTGGTCTCAAGGCCAGAGCCGTCGGTCACAGACCTGCTTTCCTCCCAGGGCCCCACACCCCACTTCTTTGTTCTTCCAGGCCTCCTTTCCCCCTTGGCTTTTGTACTTGCCAACAAGGCCCATGTTTGGTGCAGAGTTGAAAGCAAATTCTTTTGTAATTACCGTTCTATTAATGTCCATGGTAATATTAAAGATTATCCCTGACTGGAAAAGATGGGTATTGTTTTAATACTTAGGAACATGCCTCCAAATAAGATGAAATGCTCTAGTGTAGCTGACAGTGACTGCATTGTCTTTTCAAAGAGTTCACGCTCTACCTGGGAGGGCCTGTGTAGGTGAGGGGGGGACGGACCCCAGCGGCTCCTCACTGGCTGCCCGCATTCTGCTTGGCTCTAGCCCGGAGGTTTTATGGGGGATCTGGAGAGCTCTGGTCTGACTGACACTGTTGCCCTCTCTGCCTCTTAATGATGCCCTGACCCTCTATTGTTCTTGGCCAAAATATAGGTGAAAATCCATTTTATTCATTTAGCCAGGACAGATAAGGACCAACACACAAAACCAAACCAGAATGGAAATGGCAATCCAAGCCTCCCCAGCAAAAGCAAAGAATTAGAGGGACAGAGAACAGGCTCTGCTCTGTGCTTAGGGTAGACTGGTTGGCATCTCCATGTGGGTGATATCTCCAGCTCTTTCTTTTGTTCCAGCCCTCATTTCCTCCCTCCCTCGATGACATCCTTGCAGGTGCCATCTTTACCTGGAGACCCTTGGCCTTCACCTGCCTCTGTTCTCAGGAGCTTCCTGGAAGTTGCTTCCTGTTTCACAGCCCCTCTCCTACCTTAAGGTTCCCATTTCCAGACTGAAAAGTGAGACTACCTCTGCTGCTGACCACCCCAATTTCCAGTAAGCTTTTTTTTTTTTTTTTTTTTTTTTTTTTTTTTTTTTTTTTTTTTTTTTTTTTTTTTTTTTTAGATGGAGTCTTACTCTGTTGACAGGCTGGAGTGCAGTGGCACGATTTTGGCTCACTGTAGCCTCCACCTCCGTGGTTCAAGCGATTCTCCTGCCATAGCCTCCTGAGTAGCTGGGACTACAGGTGTGTGCCACCATACCGGCTATGTTTTTTTCCGTATTTTTAGTAGAAATGGGGTTTCACCATGTTAGCCACGTTGGTATCGATCTCCTGACTTTGTGATCCGCCCTCCTCGACCTCCCAAACTGCTGGGATTACAGGTGTGAGCCACCATGCCCGGCCTCTAGTAAGCTTTTTTAAAATGGATCAGCACCTAGGTATTCCTGCAGGGAGGTGGAATTTATCCCCAGATTCTTTAATTGGATACATTTGTTTTTTACATTGGAAGAAATTGAGAATATTGAAACTCTAGTGTACATCCTTCCTAGACAGGGTGAGTGGAAAGCAGCCCTTTGACAGAAGAAAGGCAGAGGCCAGTTTGCAGGGAGCTGCGGAGCATCTCCTTGCAGATTTATTTTCAGTTTCCAAGCAGCCACAATGCTAGCGGACGTCAGTTTGTGCTGGCTTTATTTTCACAAATGCTCCATTGGGTGCCACATCCAAATGTGACAGTTGGCTGCAGGTCAGGTGGCACACACTCATTTTGTGGACGAGTTCTGGAAAAGTGGTTAGAATAGGGTTTGTAATGTAATGATCTACTTTATAGATTTTCATGTAAGTACCCAGATTGCTGGTAGGTGAATTTGGTGGAATCATTTTCTACCAGCATCTTAAATCATATTTAGAATTGTATTTTAGCAAAATTAACATAGTCTGGCTGGATATAAAACATAAATCTCCAGTTGGGGTTGAAAGTGAAGGGAAGGGCTATTTAGAGGGAGTGTCGTCAGCCAGTGGGGACCTGGCTCCTGAGGGTTGGGGGTGGGAGTGAGAGGCTTGATTTTGCCCATCTCTGCTAATGATATGGAGCTCCAGTAAACAGCAAGTTAATGGACTTCCCAGATATGTGAATTTCGGCAGCTGTTGCAAACAGTAATGAGCACAGGAAAAAAATATATTTTAAAGGAAGAGAGAAAGGAAGAGGAAAAAGAGGAAGAGGGGGGAGGGAGGTCAGCAGTGGAAGTAGGAAACAACAGGATGAGATCCAGTTTTTAAAATCCAGATTCTTGTATCTGGGCCTGATTGCAAATGCCATGTATCCTAGGAAGCCATCTGGAAAAACAGCCAATCTGAGAACGCCCTGAGGGTGGCCAAGGACAGCCTTGTGGAGGGAGTTGTCTTGGTTTCCTAGGGCCTGATAAGCCTGTAGACATGAGCAGAACAGGCATTCGATGTAAAAAATATATGTGGTTTTACCCCCCTCTTTTGAGAAAATTAACGTCCGTGGACTTAGAAATTCACCATCAGTAGTAGGTTAAAATTTATGTATTGCCAAGGAGTCGTAAGAGATTACATCTTGTCATCTTGTTTGAAGACTCTTTATAAACTAGCCCCCAGTTTTTATCTTTTCTAGCTTCATCTATTTCTTTTCTTTTTTTTTTTTTTTTGAGATGGAATCTTACTCTGTCACCCAGGCTGGAGTGTAGGGGTATGATCTTGGCTTACTGCAATCTCCACCTCCTGGGTTCAAGTGATTCTCCTGCCTCATCCTCCTGAGTAGCTGGGCTTACAGGCATGCGCCACCACACCCAGCTAATTTTTATATTTTTAGTAGAGACGGGGTTTCACCATTTTGGTCAGGCTGGTCTCAAACTACTGACCTTGTGATCTGCCCACATCAGCCTCCCAAAGTGCTGGGATTACAGGAGTGAGCCACCATACCCAGCCTCTTTCTAGTTTTAATAGACACCTTATACCTCAGGCAGGTGGAGTGGTCTGCTGTTCCCATAGTATGTATTTTTTTCCCTCTGCTTGGAAGCTCTGCCTCATGCCCCCAACTCCCTCCTGTCCTCCTCCCTGTCTGCTGTCCATCCTTGGCAGGCAAAGAAGGGTCTTCCCCTAATCCCCAGAGGTGTCACGCCCTGCAGGGCCCAGCAGTCTTTTGCACTGACCTCTACTGGGACATTGACCCCACTGCCTTCTTGTTACGTGCTTCCTTGTCTGTAGCTTCTCAGAGTGAAGATGCTGGAATATAGCAGCGAAATGAAATTGTCCTTTTTCTTTCTCTATCAAGTGACTCAAATTGTTCCGCTGATCTGATCGGAGCTCAGTAAAGTTTGACTGAGTCGGAGTGAATGAGTTAACCATGACTTACAAAGTGAAGGAAGAGCCAGATTGCTTCCTGAGCCCCACTGTGTGGTTGAGGGGCTGCTGGTGAGGGATGGGGGGCACCAGCCCCATGCTGGGTGGGCCACTGTAGACATGGCTCTGCTGTCATCTGTACACAGGCCAAACTTGTTTAGCCTCAGTAACTGTTTAAAGCTGACCCCAAGGAATCCAGTCTTGTTTTTTTATGGTCCTGCAGGATTTCAGAAGCAGATTTAGGGGTGTGTGTGTACAGGGTAGGGTGGTAAAGGTATACAATTGGGTCCTCAGAGAGCAGTGGCTTAGAGGAGACTGTGCTGTTGCTGAGGGCTGATGTGGAAGGTGTGATTTTCTTGGGATCCCTACAGGCACCTTGTGTCTGATGAGAGTGAAGACACGGACACTCATTTTGCACACTGATGAGACAGAGGCAATGTGGGGAGCTGAGGGGTAGGGGGGTAGCAGGTGGGGTGACAGTTCTCTGGTTTTCCTGTGATTTCTAGGCATAAATTGGGCCATTGAGGGGAGACAGTGACCAGGTCCAGCCCACCTGTGGAAGGCGAAAGGCATGAGCCACAAGATGAATGGAGGCAGTTAACTAACCAGGTCGCGTAGGGCTGAGGATGAAATGGGTACCTGTGTTTTCCTTTTTTATTGTATTTTATTTTTATTATTATACTTTAAGTTCTAGGGTACATGTGCAGATCGGGCAGGTTTGTTACATAGGTATACACGTGCCGTGGTGGTTTGCTGCATCCATCACCCCATCATCTACATTAGGTATTTCTCCTAATGCTATCCCTCCCCCAGCCCCGCACTCCCCAACAAACCTTGGTGTGTGATGTTCCCTCCCTGTGTCCATGTGTTCTCATTGTTCAGCACCCACTTATGAGCGAGAACATGTAGTGTTTGGCTTTCTGTTGTTGTGTCAGTTTGCTGAGAATGATGATTTCCAGCTTCATCCATGTCCCTGGAAAGGACATGAACTCATTCATCCTTTTTTATGGCTGCATAGTATTCCATGGTGTATATGTGGCACATTTTCTTTATCCAGTCTATCATTGATGGGCATTTGGGTTGTTTCCAAGTGTTTGCTATTGTGAACAGTGCCGCAATAAACATACATGTGCATGTGTCTTTATAGTAGAATGGTTTATAATCCTAAGGATCTAGAACTAAAGATACCATTTGACCCAGCAATCCCATTACTGGGTATATACCCCCCAAATTATAAATCATTCTACTATAAAGCGTTTTCCTTTTAAGTAGCAGAGGGCTAACATCTGAGACTTTGCCGAGAGCCAGGATTTCTGCTGAGAGGTAAGAACAGGGTTTTTGCTGGGAGCAAAATAGAGAGGTTTCTTTCTTTGCAGTGCTTGATGTCTGATGGCAAAGAGAGACATCTATGAAGTAATCCCCAAAGAAATGGAAAATTACAAGGGTGGTGAGGAGGGCAATGAGGGGGACATCAACGGTGAGCAGAGATCCTGGGTAGAGGTTTTTGAACTGGTCTGGGAGGTCAGAAAAGGCTCCTTGGTCAGTAAGCATGAGTTGAGAGGCCAAGAACGACAGGATTGGCTTGGTGAAGAAGGGAGAAAAGTCTGAAGGAGAGGGAGCAGCAGAAGCAGCCCAGCTCTGTCACTCTTGGATGTAAAAAATTTCCTGCAGATATTCAGGTCTGTGCTTCTGCCTGACTGACGATAATCTAGGAAACGAAACGGAACTTTGCTTTGACCTTGTGTGACCTTGAGGTCATCATCCTCTCACAGGTGCGTGCAATGAGTTGAAGTGTGTCCCGGCAGGAAAGACATATTGAAGTCCTAACACCCCACTCCCCACCCCCCGACCCACTTCAAATGTGACCTTTTTTGGAGGTAGGGTCTTTGCAGATGTAATCAAGTTAAGATGAGGTCACTAGGGTAGGCTCTAATCCAATAGGACTGGTGTCCTTATAAGAAGGGGAAATTCAGATGCAGAGGCAGATGCAGGGAGAGGGCAGTCCGTGAGGACAGACACAGAGATTGGAGCTGTGCCGCCATAAGCCAAGGAACACCTGGGGCTCCCAGAAGCTGAGGGAGGCAAGGAACCATCCTCCTTTAGACGCCTTGGAGGAGTGTGGCCTGCTAACACCTAGATTTTCGGCTTCTGGCCTTAACAACTTGAAAAGAATGCGTTTCTATTGTTTTAAGCCATCTGGTTAGTGGTTTCTTTTTATGGCAGCGCTAGAAAACTAAGGCAGTAAAGGAAGGAAGGACAAAGAAGGATTGTGTTGAAGATTAAGTAGAATACATTTATACCTAGAACCAGGCCAGGAACGCAATAAGTGCTTAATGAACTGCAGCTACTCTTGTCTCATTGAGTAGAAAATGGGCACATTTTATTTTTGTATGTGTGTGTTGGGGCGGGGTTTGTTTTTTGTTTGTTTTTGGAAAAAGTGGAAGTACTCAAAGGTTAAATTGGGCTGCTATCTATCAATTGATCTATCTATCTATCTATGTATCTATCTATGTATCTATCTATGTATCTATCTATCTATCTATCTATCTAATCAAATTTGTGGTCGCCATAGAGAACCCTTTCCTCACCTATGCTCAAATAAATTCCCCTATCAGTTACCCTGTGCTAAGGTCTCCAGCCCTTTCATCAGAAGACAGAGCTTTAAAATGCAGTTCGGCAACAGTGACCTGAAGACATACTAACAGGTAAATGATGGATCTCCAGATTCTTCTTTGGGGCAGTTTTGATTTTGATACCGAGATGGTAGAGCACAGAGCTTACCAGGGCAATAAAGGCCTGAAGTACAGAGAAGGGCACCTCAGGTAGGATAATGCAGTGAAGAAAGCTTGTTTTGTCCACCTCCTAGGCTCACCCAGGCACAGCCCCAGATGAAGACAGAATGTTTCCTGGTGTTCCAGGCTGTTTGCCATTCCCATGTAAATTCTAGGCTGATAAAGCCTCACCTTTTACACAGGTATTTTAGAAAACATCTGGATTCTGAGAGACATGGATGAGTCTAGATTATTTTCTTCCTTCTCTTAGTATCTGAAATTTAGGACTCACTGTCACAACACAAATACAAAGATGGGTCAGGCGCAGGGGCTCACACCTGTAATCTCAGCATTTTGGGAGACTGAGGCAGGTGGATCACCTGAGGTCAGGAGTTTGAGACCAGCCTGGCCAACATGATGAAGCCTCATCTCTACTCAAAATACAAAAATTAGCCAGATTTGGTGGCACGCATCTGTAATCCCAGCTACTAAGGAGGCTGAAGCAAGAGAATCTCTTGAACCTGGGAGGCAGAGGTTGCAGTGAGCCGAGATGACACCACTGCACTCCAGCCAAACAAGCAAAAAACCACATACAAAGATGATGTATGCACTTGAATCCAGGAGTCCTCCGCTCAGGTACAGATGTGGAGATCTACCTGGTTTTAGTGGCGGGTAAGGAGGCTTTGGTGTTGGCATCCTGGGATACTAGTACCAGCTCTTGGGCAAGTTATTTGCCTTTCTGCACCTGTAAAATGGGGATGATAATGTCTCCCCACTACAAACAGTTTCCATAGTGATGATCTGCTGAGATAGCATCTGTAAACTCTCTGGTCTACTGTGTATGTTACAGAAGGAACTCAGTCAATGTGGGCACTTTTAGTTGCATGTTTATCCTGAGCTGTGGACTTTGTGTCCGCTGAAGGCTGATTGTTGGGATTACTTCGAGCATCTAGTTCTGTACCTGGTTCCATAAATATTTGTTGAATAACTTTTGATTAAGATTTAGTCACTGCTTTACAACAGTGGTATCTAAATCACTGTTCTTTCTTCAGTAGTAGGGCCATTCTTTTTTTTTTTTTTTTTTTTTCAAAAGAAAACTCTAGGGTTACCACAACATATGAAGTGACTCTAAGAAGAGCTTCTGTTTTTGCAAGCAGGGCACGACCCACCTCTCTCTTCCATTTCTTTCCTTCACTGTCCATCAGACGTACCCTACAAGTAGCCATTTGAACACCTTGTGCTGGGAGTAGAAGGGCTAAAAGCTCTACTAGAACTGAAGTTTTAAATGAATCATTCCACGGAAAGACTTCTGGGCTTAGTGTTCCTGAGAGCAGCTGGTAAGGCCTTAGCTAACAGCCTAGGCAGATAAGAGCCTCTCCTATAATCAAGTTTTCTTGAGAAAGCATTTTTTCCCCCAGGAAGTCAGCCTTTATTCCTAAAAGTTGTAGAATTTAGCTGTCCTTAGTAAAAGGAGAACATGTCGGGCCTCAGCTTCTGTTTCATGATTTTTTTATATTTCTGATGACGATTGTTATGTTACCCCTGCCTGAGTTAGAGGCCACAGTGCTGTTTGCTTTCCACCTATATTTTGTTCTCTAGCCCTTAAAGAAATAACTCAATTAGAACTCCTTGGGCTGGGCGTGGTGGCCCAAATATGTAATCCTAGCCCTTTGGGAGGCTGAGGCAGGAGGATCACTTGTGGCTAGGAGCTTGAGACCAACCTGGGCAACATAGTAAGATGCCCGTCTCCAGAAATAATTTAAAAAAATTAGCCAGACATGGTGGTGTGCACTTGTAGTCCCAGCTACTTGGGAGGCCAAAGTGAGAGGCATGTTTCAGCACCCAAGTTCGAGGCTGCAGTGCGCTATGATCATGCCCCTGCACTCTCGTCTGGTTGAAAAGAGTGAGACCCTGTCTCTAAAAGAAAGAATAAAGAAAAGAAAAGAAAAGAAAAGAAAAGAAAAGAAAAGAAAAGAAAAGAAAGAAAAGAAAAGAAGTTCATTGAAGGTAGAGGCCCCTTTTTTGGAGTCTCCAGAGAACCTTCCACTTGCAGGACAAACATGGGCTCTCTGTGCATGGAACTGATTCTTCCATGGATTTTCCTTTATTGTCCTAAATAGAAATCATCATGTGTTCTTGTGAAGGTTCTTTCCTAGAACATTTATTTTGTTTTGGTTTTTGAAAGACAATAATTGGGCTCTGTCACATTCTTTGGAAAATGATCTTTATGCAGCCTGTTCACTCATAACAAAACATTCCTATTCTCTCATCCATATGCTCGCAGAAGATAAAGCTAAAATAGCTTGTTTTGTATTACTGGTATTAAAATGACAAATATGTCTCCAAATAGCAAATTTAAAGTAATGCAGATGTAAATTTCACCTGGGTTGGGAGGCATTATTTCTGACAACACTGTTATCCCATCCATTCATCTGTCTATTAGCCAAATATTCATTGAGCATTTACTTAGTGCCAGGCCCAGAGACATTGGCTGACGCATGGCTGAATAGAAAAGGGTCAAGGAAGGCATGGCAGGGAGCAGCGGACAGTGGAATTGTTAGCATTTTATTTACATTTACTCCTTTCATTGTTTTTAGGATTACACATAGGGAAAAAAATCTATACATGCCTCTTCAAGGTAGTGTATCTCAAGGAAACTATTGGCTTAATAAGTAGGGGTTGGTGTTTCTGGTCTGTAGATTGTTCATTTTTCATTCCTTCTCTTTTAAACATTTGTAAGTTTAAAACTTACAAATGCCAGAGACTTAACCATCATCGCTGTTTGGACATCCCCTGAATATTCTGTACCTTCTCTGTCCCTCCCTCTGGGCAGTTGGAGAGGGAAAGAAAAAGAGTGGTGAGCCCATAGTTTTGCTTTTTGTTAGCTACTCCAGGTAAAGACCAGTTCAGAACTCAAATCCTAAAGCGCCTTTCCTGTACGAAATGTGACATGTGAGTGTTGGGGGTTTCCTTAGCTCAGCATTACAGTGTCGCGACTTGGCCTTTGTTAGCACATTCACTGGATTCCTAATATTAATCCTGCCAGGTACTCTCTGGGTCCCTCCTCTACCTCATCTGAAAACTGAGCATCACCAGGCCCATCTTTTAGAAGTATTGTGAGGATGAAATGCCTATATGGTGCTGGCACGTGTGGGTGCCCAGCAAATGTCCATCTCTTCCTTTCCCCTCTAGTATTTCAAGGTGACAGGCAGCAGTTCTCACCTAAATGTTATGCCTAAGAAATGATAACAACACAGTTAACTGCCATATATTAAGATTCAGTTTAACCCCTGCACTTATGAAAGGGCCATCAAATGTGGTTCAGGAAGACCAGGGGTAATGAGAATAGTCTTGACCTTGCCAACTACTGTATAGTGTGACCTTAAGTATTCTCAGCACCTTTACCCCTCCCATTTTACCATCTGTCAGGTGGAAGCCTGGATGGTCCCTTTTTCCTTGCAGGGAAGCTGTGAGGCACAGATGAGATAAAGGGGGTGGAGTACTTCAAGAAGTTTAAAACTTCCAAATGCCAGAGACTTAACCAGCATCCCTGTTTGGACGGGGAATAATTGAGTTTCAATTCCTTATTCAGTATCACTTTTGTAGGCATGTCTTTAACCACCATATTTCCTGCATACTTGTCCTGGGATCTGTGGGGCTTGGCTCTGGGGAGCGCTAGGGGTCTGAACTATTGTTGCCCTCTTAGGGCACAATTTGATGTGGGGAGAAGCAGCAGGCTTTATTTCACCTGCTTAAAACTTTAGTTGCCGAGAAATTTGGCTCAAACTTTCCAAAATAAACTCACCTTTGGGCTGAATCCAGGACTGGAAAAATTTAGCTGAAAATGATGGCTTGTCGGAAAACATAGGAGTGAACGCACACTGGGGATATAGGTACCCCAGAGGAGGCTGGGTGTAAACCCAACAGTACCATTCCCCACACGCATACACCAGCCAGACCAACCCAGCCCTCCCTGAGTAGAGGTTACAGGCTTAGTGGAAGGAGGAAGGCAAGACAAATCTTAGGATTGTCTGTTTTTTTCCACTGTCAGATAAACCTCCAGGCTTTGGCTTCTAGGGTGATGGGTGAGCTTGCTTTCATTTTGTGGGTTTGATGGCATTTGACTATATAATTATTCTTCTCAGCTGAATATCCCTGAGTATCCTTTGACATGATGGTGGTATAGGTAGCTTTACCAGGCGTAATTCCTATAATCCATAGAGTGTCAAAAAGGCACTTATTTTCCTATCAAATGCTGCCGACCTGATTAAGCCTTCTGGCTGGCTTTGGAACTGAAGATAATGAGTTTGTCCAGTGCAGTGGCTGGTGGGACCTGGGGACTTTTTGAAGATGACTCTAGTCTACATGTTGAGTGGGGCTTTTTGTCAGTTGCTTTAAGTTATCTTTAAGTTGCTTTAAGAGATCTGCTTGGGAGCTCTGTGTCTGACTCTGTTCCACAGGTCATAGCAGCCAGTAAAGGGACCTGGTCCCCTGCAGTTGGTCCTTGAATTTTTTCTATTGTTTGAGAACTAGAAACTATTTCTGCCAGAGATTTCACCTGAGCAGGGTACATCCTGGTGTGTGCTTGAGGGTAGGGTGGGATGAGAAGCAGTAGAAGCCTTGAGGGAAAAGGGTTCCAGTCGATGCTGGGGGAGAAATGCCACAGGACTGGCCGGAGAACAGCTTCACAGCTGCTGTCGTAGTTAGCAAGAGAAAGAGGCTATGAAGTGAAATATTACACAGGATTGCCCTAGACACTCAACAGAAAACGTTTTTCCCTCCTTCCAACAGAGGAAATGAGTGCATGCTGACGGTAATGAGTAAATGAGGCTCTGAAAGTGCCCTGTTTTCCTTCATTCTCATCTTTCCCTTCTTTTCTCTGAATCCTCCCTGTCCTTGGCTCCAGCTTCATTCCTGGTTCTGCTAGGCCAAGGGAACTTGAAACAGTGTCTGTCAACCAGTCTGGACTGAGCAGTGTCTGAGAAGACTGGGCTCCACCCTTGCAGGAGTCAGACTGGATTCCAGAATGACCTTTGCTCTTGTTTCTGCTTTGAATTAATGAATAGTTTGCACATGTCACAATCTCTGGCATCACATCCCAGCAGTATCTTGTCTCCTGTTCATCCTGAGGCAGGATTTTGTATTGGCTGCATGACAGCTTGGCCCACCACAATGAATTAAATTCGAGGAGAAGGAAAATGGGAACCCTGATCTTCTGTGTGTAAGGGAATCTGAGAATACTGCAGGTGACTCATGGTAAGAGTTTTGATCATCAATAGCAAGAAATACCTTTCATTTGAACTGTGTCTTTTAGTTACCAGAGTCCTTTCTCATTCCTTATTCCTGTGAAGAGGAAATTGGGGCAGAGGGTGGTTAAGTGATTTGCTCAAGATCCCAGACTGAATAAGTGACGATAGACATGAACCAGTTTTGCTTTCCACAGGTCGGTGGAAATTGAGTCGATTTTTCACTTTCACTGGGGAACTAGCTCTCTCCCCAAGGATGGGGGTCTTGGCTAACTGGAATTCTGTGGTTTTATGACTGTTATATTGCTCAGTCTAACAAATACCACATCTGAGTCTGCCAGAGCTGGTGTTTGATGAGTGCAGTGGAAGTCCCTTGTGGATCGCAGTTCATTACTTCACAGGCAGATATTCCGTGGTTGGAGCATGTATCCCAGAACTTACCAGGTCTGCCTGCAGCCCAGGCCTGTGCATCAGTCCCCATCTCTTAAATGTAGTGGCTGCTGCATTTCTTCTGCTTGTCAAGAGTGAGTCCTAGCCAAGATTGTAATTGTTACCAAACATGTGAATTCACTGGAGAGGCAGGAAGGGTGAGTGGATAATAACACCTTACATTCCCATAGAAAGCTTTATACTTCCCAGAGCCATTTAAACATTGATTATCTCATTCTAACTTCAGAACAGCCTTTATTATTTGACAGCTGGGGAAGAAATGGAGGCACAGAGGATCTGTCACTTGCCCAAGGTCACAAAGCAAACTCGTAGCTAGTCCTGTGACTTGCTCTTGCCCCTGGGCCGATCCTTTTGGGAGAAGCTTTATCCGTTCATGAAGTCAAGGGTGTTTCCTTCAAATATTTTTCCCTGAGCCCCTGCTTTTGAGGATCTGCATTGGGGAAGGGAGAACATTTTTTCTGTGGCTTTTCATGTCTGTGGGACACATAGTTCGTGACGAATGTGAAATAAAATGGAAACAGCTCCTGCATCCTCCCACACAGACTAGCTGAGAGTCTGCCTCTGATGTGAGAGCCAGCATGGAAGGAACGATGGCTCTGGCTGTCCCCTTCTCCTTAGTTCCCAACTGCCAAGCCAGGAAGCACACCTGGGAGTGCAGCCGTGAAGCCCCAGTTAGGCAGGCCACAGCCTTCCTGAAGCATGACTTGTGTCTGGTGCCTCTGTGGATTACATGCCTGCTGCTTCTCATAAGGCAGACAGGAATTGCAGGCCTCCTCAGTGGCAGGCAGTCCATGAAGAATGCTGGGATGCTGCAGGGCGCTGCATACATTTCTTGCACTCAGTGAGCTCCTGATCTGCTACCAAAGTCTGTCTCTGTCACTCCTCCCTGCACATCATAGTTTGGACTTGAGAACTTGCAGATTTCCTTGAATGTCTTCCTGGGAAGAGCAAGTTGCTGGTTTAAGCTGGGGCTCCAGTCCAGGATCATCAAATGCCATTGAACAAAGATGTAAGATCAGTTGTAACAGAGATGGCTTATGTCCACCAAAGCCTACATCATGGGCAAACAGCTAGACTACACCTCTCATTCCCTTATGACCAGGTGATATGGTTTTGCTGTGTCCCCACCCAAATCTCATCTTGAATTCTCAGGTGTTATGGGAAGAACCTGGTGGGAGGTAATTGAATCATGGGGGCAGGTCTTTCCCATGCTGTTCTCATGATAGTGAATAAGTCTCATGAGATCTGATGGTTTTATAAGGGGGAGTTTCCCTGCACAAGCTTTCTTTCTCTTTGCCTGCTGCCATCCATGTAAGACATGACTTGCTCCTCCTTGCCTTCCACCATGATTGCAAGGCCTCCCTAGTCACATGGAACTGTAAGTCCATTAAATCTCTTTCTTTTGTAAATTGCCCAGTCTTGGGTATGTCTTTATCAGCAGCATGAAAATGAACTAATACACCAGGTGTGACGAGGTATGCCCAGGTGTGGTCATGTGGCTCAATTCTGGCCAGTGGGATGTGGGTGAAAGGAGTAAGTGCTTCTTCTAGGTCAGCCTGCAAAAGCCTCCTGGGTCAGTGTCCCAGGTGCCTTCCCCCTCTGTTGGCTTAGAGCAGCCAGTCATAATGGTCTTGGGGGCCATGTGTTGAAGATGGCAAAGTCAGAAGAGGGAAGGAGCCTGGGTCTCCAAATCCCTGCTTGGAAGAGAGCCACTCCTGTGTGGATAGTAGCACACAGTTTCACTTGAATGGCACTGAGCCGCTATTTGGGGATTTACCTGTTCCTCTAATATACCAGTTTTGGGGAAAGAGACAATGGCTTAAGTCAGGAACATGGATTCAGTCTGGACAAGACAAGTGGGATTTGTGGAACTTACTGGGCCACTGGAATAATGTCCTGGCTTGCAGCCGCCTCTGAGTATTAAAGAGTAGGAACTGAGGACCCTCCAATTCCCTTCTGGAAGAGGTTATTAGGGCCTGCCAGAGCTTGGTGGCAGGTGCTCATCAGGAGCAACGTGGACTGGGGCCAGTATACTGGGCAGACCCAGCCAGGCCAGGATGGCAGCTGCTCCAACCATGCCAGGACTCATGCGCTGGGCTCTCAGCCTTCCTGGGTCAATGCCAGAGGGCTGGTGTGATGGAAGATGCCCCAGTTCTAGCAGGTCTTGGCTCTTGCCCTGTGCCCCACATCAGTCAGCTACATGACCTTGGACAAGACCCTTCTCCGACCCTCTGCAGGATTCCTTTCCTTTGCAGCAGCCGAGTGTGGACTAGATGATCTTGGATGTCTATGAATGTGAATTTTGAAAGCTTTAGTACAGGCTAGTACAGACAGACTACACCCTAGGAGTTTCTAGAGTTCCTGAGCCACACCACCCCCATTCTGAATTCCAAGGCTGTGGTTCTGCCTTAGTGTGGTTGCTGCGGCATAGTATCAAACAGCACTTTGACTTTCCCTGCGACCCTAAGTCAGGGACTTCCAGATCTAAACTCTTTCAAACTCTTTTGAATGAAATGGGAAGCATCTCATCCCCAGCCCTCATCTCTATTCACCTGGATATTGTGATTCCCCCACTGGGGAGAGATGCCTCATGTTTCCCTTGTAACCATTTTATTTATTTATTTATTTGAGACAGAGTCTCACTCTGTCACCCAGGCTGGAGTGCAATGGCACGATCTCGGCTTACTGCAACCTCCGCCTCCTAGGTTCAAGCAATTCTCGTGCCTCAGCCTCCTGAGTAGCTGGGATTACAGGCACATGCCAACATGCCTGGCTAATTTTTGTATTATTTAGTAGAGATGGAGTTTCACCATGTTGGCTAGACTGGTCTCGAACTCCTGACCTCAAGTGATCTGCCTGCCTTGGCCTCCCAAAGTGTTGGGATTATAGTCATAAGCCGCTGTGCCTGGCCCATTGATTTTATTTAATTAACACATCCATAGCACTGGCTAGGTCCTGGACACTGTTCTTAGAGTTTTCTATATGTTAACTCGCTTAATCCTTGTAACAACCTGATGATGTGGGTGCTATTGTTATTCTCATATGATGGATAAGAACTCCAAGTCCCAGAGAGATTAAGGAGCATGCCCCTAGTTTTTCAGCAGTAAGAGGCCAAGGTGGGATTTGAACCTAAATAGTCTGGCTTCAAAGTCCATCCCCTTGCCCACTGAGATACACAGCCTCTCGTAAGCACTCCTTGAAAGTCCATACATCCTCCAGAGTCTCTAACACATCCTCCTGAGAGCTTTGCTCTCCTGCTTCTGAATCACAGTCCTAGATGGTCTGGTCTCAGCCTGACCTTGTGTTTTTAGCTGTTTCCTTCTGTGTATTTTCCTGTATGTTTTTCTCTTTGTGAAATCTGTCCACAGATTTATGATTCCATTGCCAGGTCCCACGCCAGGACTCTCAGTCCCAAGAAGTAGCAGGAGAAGGCTCTGGACATTGTGGCTCCATCATGGTCCAGAGTATGCCCATGGGCTGTCCCAGGGATTTACAGCTGTTACTAACTGACATCTTGTTTTTGCCAGGACCAGTCAGAGAAGCCCAGGCCTGACTGAGATACCATTGTTTGCCACCCTGCTGTTCCTGGGGCTGAGGCCTGCAGACCGTCACCCCCAAGGGATCAGGGTATTTTACTGCCTGGCAGGCCGATGACACACCCTGACTTGTCTGGAGGCTGAACCTGGGGTGCTGGGAGAGAGGGGGGACCTTGTCTTCTCTTGCTTAATATGGGTTGGGAAAATCCAGCCAGGCAAAAACATATTCTGTGAGATCTCCCACTGTTCTAAGTGTTCAGTCTTTGTTCAGGTTGCTGCTTCCTCCCCATCCCCTGTCCCCTCCCTGTGGTTCTGTGCTTTTAGACTGAAGGGAGTGCAGCTAAGAGCATGAACTTTGCAGTCCCACAGATTAATTTGCAACTCAACCACTTACTCTGTGTGCAACCATGGGCAAGGCACTTATCTCTGTTGTGCCTCAGTTTCCTTAGCTACAAGGAATGGAGAAAAAAGAGTGCCTACCTCACAGAAGTTTTGTGAGGACCAAAGTAATAGGCAGTAGCTACAAGTTGCTTTCTTTTTTTTTTTTTCCCCATTTATTTATTTTATTGCATTTTAGGTTTTGGAGTACATGTGAAGAACATGCAAAATTGTTGCATAGGAACACACGTGGCAGTGTGATTTGCTGCCTTCCTCCCCGTCACCTACATCTGGCATTTCTCCCCTTGCTATCTCTCCCCAGCTCCCCAACCCCCACCGTCCCTCCCCTATTTCCCCCCAACTGACCCCAGTGTATAGTGCTCCCTTCCCTGTGTCCATGTGTTCTCATTGTTCAACACCCGCCTATGAGTGAGAACATGCGGTGTTTGATCTTCTGCTCTTCTGTCAGTTTGCTGAGAATGATGGTTTCCAGGTTCATCCATGTCCATACAAAGGACACAAACCCATCGTTTTTGATGGCTGCATAATATTCCATGGTGTATATGTGCCACATTTTCCCTATCCAGTCTATCGTCGATGGGCATTTGGGTTGGTTCCAGGTCTTTGCTATTGTAAACAGTGCTGCAATGAACATTCGTGTGCACGTGTCCTTATAATAGAACAATTTATAATCCTTTGGATATATACCCAGTAATGGGATTGCTGGGTCCAAATGGAATTTCTATTTCTAGGTCCTTGAGGAATCGCCACACTGTCTTTCACAATGGTTGAACTAATTTACATTCCCACCAACAGTGTAAAAGTGTTCCTCTTTCTCCACATCCTCTCCAGCATCTGTTGTCTCCAGATTTTTTAATGATTGCCATTCTAACTGGGGTGAGATGGTATCTCAATGTAGTTTTGATTTGCATTTCTCTGATGACCAGTGATGATGAGCATTTTTTCATATGTTTGTTGGCCTCATGTATGTCTTCTTTTGTAAAGTGCCTGTTCATATCCTTTGCCCACTTTTGAATGGGCTTGTTAGTTTTTTTCTTGTAAATCTGTTTTAGTTCTTTGTAAATTCTGGATATCAGCCCTTTGTCAGACGGGTAAACTGCAAAAATTTTTTCCCATTCTGTTGGTTGCCGATTCACTCTAATGATTGTTTCTTTTGCTGTGCAGAAGCTGTGGAGTTTGATTAGGTCCCATTTGTCTATTTTGGCTTTTGTTGTCAATGCTTTTGGTGTTTTGGTCATGAAGTCCTTGCCTACACCTATGTCCTGAATGGTTTTGCCTAGATTTTCTTCTAGGGTTTTTATGGTGTTAGGTCTTACGTTTAAGTCTTTAATCCATCTGGAGTTAATTTTAGTGTAAGTTGTCAGGAAGGGGTCCAGTTTCTGCTTTCTGCACATGGCTAGCCAGCTTTCCCAACACCATTTATTGAACAGGGAATCCTTTCCCCATTGCTTGTTTTTGTCTGGTTTGTCAAAGATCAGATGGTTGTAGATATGTTGTGTTGCCTCCGAGACCTCTGTTCTGTTCCGTTGGTCTATATCTCTGTTTTGGTACCAGTACCATGCTGTTTTGATTACTGTAGCCCTGTAGTATAGTTTGAAGTCCGGTAGTGTGATGCCTCCCGCTTTGTTCTTTTTGCTTAGAATTGACTTGGCTATGCGGCCTCTCTTTTGGTTCCATATGAAGTTTAAGGTGGTTTTTTCCAGTTCTGCAAAGGTCATTGGTAGCTTGATGGTGATAGCATATCGTGAAAATGGCCACACTGCCCAAAGTAATTTGCAGATTCAATGCTATCCCCATCAAGTTGCTTTCTACAGTGCTGGGCATGTAACAGGAGACCATGGACATTGTGACCAAGAGCGAGGACTCAGGCCAGACGGCCTGGCTATAAATCGCAACTCTGCTACTTACAACCTGGGTGACCTGGTATAAGTTACTTAATGTCTCTGTGCCTCAATTGCCTCACCTGTAAAATGGGGATAATGAACATCCTTATTTCACAGGATCATTGTAATGATTAAATGAATTTGCATTTGTGAAACGCTTAGCATGCCTGGTGCCTAGCAAACATTCAGTGTTTGTTAAATAAACTATGTAAGTGTTCAAGACATGTTGGCTACTACTTTCATTATGTTTCTATTATTATTAATAACTTTATATTATGTCCTATAAAGGAAGCAGGACAAATGCTGGTAACTTCACTCTGCGGATGAAAGGTGAAGTGATGGGGCAGATCCTCAGGTTAGCCCCTACCGTCACTTGAGTGAAGAATTACATCTTCTCCTCACTATCTGTGTGCCCCCAGGTGCTCCTGTTGACCTCTTGCCACTCTACAGCCTGTCCTGTCTTTTTTTTTTTTTTTTTTCGATACAGGGTTTCGTTCTTGTTGCCTAGGTTGGAGTGCAGTGGTGCAATCTGGGCCCACTACAACCTCTACCTCCTGCGTTCAAGTGATTATCCTGCCTCATCCTCCCAAGTATCTGGGATTACAAGCCTGCCACCATGCCCAGCTAATTTTTTGTATTTTTAGTAGAGACAAGGTTTCACTGTGTTGGCCAGGCTGGTCTTGAACTCCTGACCTCAAGTGGTCCACCCACCCTGGTCTCCCAAAGTGCTGGGATTACAGGCATGAGCCACCATGCCAGGCCTGTCCTTTCTTTTTGACACCCAAATCTGATCATGCCATTCCCCCTGCTTCAAGCCCCTGATGGCAGGCCTGTACTGTTGGTGGCCTGTAGGAACATGTCTCCTCCTTGGCAGGGCCCATGATGCTCTGGGCGAACTGGCCCTGGCTGGTCCCACTGGAAGTTGCATTCCCTCTGTGATCTATTACACCTCTGGGGCCTGGACATGCTGTTCCCTGTGCCTGGAAGGGCCTTTTGCCTCTTCTCCATCCAGCTCAGATGTCAGCTCCTCGCTGTATCTTCAAGCAGAGTCTGGCTGCCCTCCTCTGGGCTTCCATCTGCTTGGCTCCGGTGTTCCATCGTGTGGTCCTCATTTGTTTAAGAGACATTCAATTCCTCCAGCACGCTTCCCTGTCCTTGGAGGGCAGGGACCAGGTGTCGTTTATCTTCATATTCACCCCACACTTCCACCTCTTTGAGTCTGAATGTACACCTGGCATATGTTAAATGCTCAGAGGTTGTGTCTAGATGAATAATAATGCTAATTACTGCAGTGTCGCCTTGCATCTGTAATGCACATGATGATTGGAAAGCTCTCGCACCTTTGCATTTTCTTCTTGGTCCCAGTCTGGTGCTGACTTACAGTGCTGTCCTCCATATGCTAGCTTATCTCCCTGGGCCTCAGTTTCTCTGCCTGTGCATGATCTGTAGTCGCTGTCACCTGGAGGCTCTTGTAAAGATGAAGTGGATGCTTATTTAAGAACGTGTTTGGAACCGAGTTCTAGACAGACAGAGGCTGTCATTGTTTTTGCTCATCTTGCCCTTGGACTCTGCAGCCGATCACCTTGCCAGATGGGAAGAGCCACAGGAGAGCATAAGCCTGAGGGTGGCTAATAATCTGTATTTTTCTTTGCCCTACATATTTGTGTGATGCCTGATGGTAATGGATAGCCGCAAAGACTCATTATGTCCTGTGTAGCTGCAGGGATATGCATCTTCCTTCTGTGTTACTGATTGGGAGGTTGAGCCCACAGAGAACCTTCCTGAGCGCACAGGTGAACCCTGCTGCAAGAAACTCAGTATACGAACATCCAGACCAATAAACCAGTGGACGGTATTGAAGCAATTTTAAAAAATGGTTCTTCATGTGAAGAAGGGATCCACTGGCATTTCTTTAAATAGGAACCCGTGGCTGTTTTTAGGTTGAAAAGTTAAAACCTACCTAATAATGAATGTGGTGGGCCAGGAAAGGGGAGAGCAGAAAAGCCTGAAGCTGTGGTATTAGTTTCCACTGATGCTGAATGAGAAATGAAGATAAAACACCTCTGAAGAAGCGCGTCTCTCTAGAAATAGATCTGGATTTGCAGGCATTCCATTTATGGGCACCTGTTTCAGAAGTAGGTCTGTGGTTTTAACAGACAGATCCCCATAACAATCTTCATTTACACAAAGGACTTTTATTCTATAAAGCATTGACTTGTAAACTTTTGCATTTCTTGAGACAGTAAAATATCTCTTTCTTCAACCCCCATAAGGGAAGGGCACTGACCTAGAGTTATGTTCTTTTAATTTTACCAAGTAAGAATTTGAGTAATAAATTTACTATCTTTTTGTTTTTTTTAGATGGAGTCTCGCTCTGTTGCCCAGGTTGGAGTGCAGTGGTGCAGTCTCGCCTCACTGAAAACTTCACCTCCCGGGTTCAAGCGATTCTCCGGCCTCAGCCTCCCGAGTAGCTGGGACTAGGGGTGCGTGCCACCACACCTGGCTAATTTTTTGTTTTTTTAGTAGAGATGCGGTTTCACCATGTTAGCCAGATGGTCTCGATCTCCTGACCTCATGATCTACCCGCCTCGGCCTCTCAAAGTGTTGGATTACAGGCGTGAGCCACCGTGCCCGGCCAATAAATTTACTATCATAATTATTTCATGAACAGAGCATTTTACTTCAATAGTTGAATAAGCATTTTTTGAGAGCCAGTAGCCCCAAACACTGTGCTAAGTAGTGGCTGTTTAATGGCAGACACATTAGGCATGGCCTCTGCTCTGATGGCACTTAGATTTGGGTGGAGGAGGGGCATGAAACAAGCCAATACATAAGGACACATGGAAAGGGGGGCTCTGAAGAGAGACAGGGAGCTAAGATCAAGGTGAGCGGAGACGGCTTGCCTTTTGGTGACATTGTCAGGGAAGGACTCTCCTACAGAGATGCAATAAGCAAGGACAATGAAATTGAGACACAGAGTGAGAGAGGAGCTGATTAAGGAATAAGTGTTCTGGGAAGAGGAAACTGCACGTGCAAAGGCCATCAGGTGGGAAAGAGCTTGATGTGCTCAAGATCAAAAAGCAGAAAAAGCCTGACAGACATGTCTCAGGATACAGAATGACTCTTTAAATGAAATACATTCGGCCAGGCTTGGTGGCTCACGCCTGTAATCCAAGCACTTTGGAGGCCAAGGCGGGTGGATCACCTGAGGTCGGGAGTTCAAAACCAGCCTGACCAACATGGTGAAACCCTGTCTTAAAAATATAAGTAAATAAATAAATAACTAAATGAAATACATTCAGCTTTATGAAAACTTATGACAACGAGTGTCTTTCTGTCTTGCTTTCTGCGTTCTTTCCTTCCTTGCTTTCCTCCGTCTTTATTTGGCTGTGGCCTCATGAACGTTCTTCTTGGCCCAGCACTACAATCCTGTTAAAGAGGTCATGTGTGGGGAGTATAGACCGTGTGCCGAGGGGAACAGGGGGCTGGAGGTGTGACTCGCTGGGTGTCCTCCCTGACTTAGGGCTTGAGGAGCCTTGAGCCTGTCCAGCCTGTCCTGGCAACTTCTTGGAGTCTAATGTCCGTGTCCCTCAGAGCCAAGGGGGACCGGAAGCGTTGGCCACTGGCCTGAGAGTCACTTTTGTGAATGTGGGTAAGCTGGTTGCAGCCTCACGGTTTGAGTTTTTGGACAAGCAAACAACCGCTAGATGTTTCCCCTCTTGGCCTTCAAGTTTCCGGCATCTGCAGGTTCCTCCTTAGGATTTGTTGTTTTCCCTGAAACAGGCTGGAATCGTTCCCTGGCAGAAAATAAGACTGGGCTGCACCAAGCTTTTCCACAGGCAAGCAGCTCAGAGCTGTGGATTGAATGAATAGCTCATTCATTCACTTAACAAATACTTCCTGAGTGCCGACTATGTGCCTCTGTGTGTACAGTGCTGCGCAGGGCACCGCAGGAAGCAGAGGAGTGCCTACCACTGGATGCTCCTGGTCTGCACGAGGGCATCTTTTGCCTCAAACTCTCCCTGTGTGTGTGGATCTTGTCACTTCTCCCAGGCTTAAGCTCCTCATGGGAGGAAGCTTCTTTTCTCCCATTCTGACCCCTTGACACCCTTGGTAGGTGCTAGTGAATCTTGAATTATGTCTCTGACGTTTGCAGTCTCAGGGAACTCAGAGTCCTGAAAGATATGGTTGGGTTTTTTTCTTTGACAAATTCTGGCTTCTCCTCTTAGAGAAAATCCCTCCCCTCTTGCTTCCATCTATTCAGTGTCCTTCTTTGACATAGGGTTTCTAAGGAGCAAGGGACGCCTGCTCCTTTCTCCCAAAGACTTGGCTTCTTCTGGAATTTTCTACAAATGTCAGTCTACAGGGTAGTCTATTCTCATGTGTCAAGTTCCTTTTAAAAATAAAATCTGCATGTAAGGTATAAAGAAGAGGTGAGCAGGCAAAGTGGGGACTATCTGCAGGAAATTCTGAGAGCCCTGTGTCTTCTTTGCACTACACGAACTGCCTTACATTGGTGACTCTATTTCTCAGGGTGAGGATGAGGTTTGATGGCTTGGGACAGGTTGAGCAGTGTTGGCTGAAGGCAAACGGAAGTCCACAAAGCCTGTCTTGATTGTTCTTCTTCCCTTTTCTGCACCCACCCCATGATGCTTCTCATCTCAAAGCACCCCTGAACTCTCCCTCGGGGATGGAGGTCTAAAAGTCTCTGCTCCCAGTGTGTGCTAGACCCACATTCTCAGCTGAGTTCTTCCTATTAAAATCCTGCTTCAGTTTTAGCTTCTAAGGTGCTTTTGAAACCCGCAAGCCCCTCCTTTCCCTCCCTTGTCTTTCTGTACTTGTCTCTTATTCACCTTCAATTGAATAGGGGCCCAGGCAGAACTAGAATCCCTGGGAGGGTTGTTTCTCCAGCTTTCAAATGTCAAGGCTGGTGCCATGGTGTATGACTTTGTTCCCATGCTGCTATAAAGAACTGCCCTGGGGCCAGGTGCAGTGGCCCACACCTGTAATCCCAGCCCTTTGGGAGGCCAAGGTGGGTGGATCACTTGCAGTTAGGAATCCGAGACCATCCTGGGCAAGAGGGTGAAATCTTGTCTCTACTAAAAATACAAAAATTAGCTGGGTGTGGTGTCGCTTGCTTGTGGTCCTAGCTACTTGGACTGGGAGGCTGAGGCATGAGAATCACTTGAACCCAGGAAGCAGAGGTTGCAATGAGCCGAGTTTGTGCCACTACACTCCAGCCTGGGCAACATAGCAAGACTCTGTCTCAAAAAAAAAAGAAAGGAAGAAAGGAAAAAAGTACTTCCCAAGACTGCGTGATTTATAAAGAAAAGAGATTTAATTGACTCACAGTTCAGCATGGCTGGGGAGGCCTCAGGAAACTTACAATCATGATGGAAGGGGAAGCAACACATCCTTCTTCATGTGGCAGCAGGAAGGAAAAGAATGAGAGCTGAGCAAAGGGAGAAGCCCCTTATAAAACCATCAGATCTCATGAGAGCTCACTCACTATCATGAGAATAGCATGGGGGAAACTGCACCCATGATTCAGTTACCTCTCCCTGCCACCACATGTGGGGATTATGGGTACTACAATTCAATATGAGATTTGGGTGGGGACACAGCCAAACCGTATCACATGGTGATAGCCCTGCTGTCCTGAACCTGTCCAAGGTCCCTGAGTGAAAGGATGAGGATCCCACTGCTTGCCTCCCGCAATAGGTATGGCCCAGATGAGGATGACAGAGCTACTATGAAGGAGGAGGAGCCCAGTCCTCTCATTTGCCACGCACAGTACAGCTTCTATTGCATCCAGGTTTGTGCGTCTCTCGGGTCTGTTTGAACCAGTGGGTTAAAGAGCAGCACTTAGATAACAACTGCTTTGTTCTCTCTTTCTCTCTTCTTACCCCTCTCTCTCTCAGTCATCTACCTCCTTACTCATCGTCTGTCTTTTTCTATCTGTTTATCTATCCATGGGCACATGTGTGTAAACATAGATAAGTATGTATTTTGGAAAGTCTTACTTGCAAAGGAAACCTACCTTGGGCTCCCCCTAAAGCATATCACATGCTTTGTGCATATATGCAGGTCCCTTGGAACAAAATACCTTCCTTCTAAGTTCCATAATCTGTCTTGACTGCAAGAAGAGGGTCCTGAGGCTTTTTTCCTAATAGTTTTTGTATTTAGTGGTGATGATGATATTGAGTTTAGCCTGCCATAGTAGTCTGCAAGGGATGTCTGCACTTTTTCTTCTGCCCCTGTTTTGGGGGCTCCTCAGGGTCCTAGTACCCACTGGTCTGGCTACTTCCACAAGCTGGTCATTAATTTTTGAGCAAATGAGAGTCAAACTGCATAACTGAACTCATGTGGCTGTCTGCTATGGGCAGAGGACACTGCAGTATCACGGGTCTACTCTCTGGGTAATTGGCATTTGTGCTCTGGCTCCATATTGTGTTTCTTGTGAACATTAAAGGAAAGGCTCTTTTTACATGTGAGCAAAGATGGGCCCCTCAAGTAGCTATACGGTCTATTCCTGGGTCTATAAGAATCCTTGTAGGTTCATTGTTTTGGTGAATTTACCAACGTTCTCAGCCTTGTGGACCGAGACCATGGATTCACAGCACTCAACACTGTTGACATTTGGGCCAGATAACTCTTCATTGCAGGAGACTGTCTTATGCATTTTGGGGTATTTAGTTGCATCCCTGGCCTCTGCCTACTAAATGCCAATAGCACTTTCCTCTCAGTTGTGGCAACCACAAATGTCTTTAGACATTACCAAATGTCCCCTGCAGGGCAAAATTGCCCTCAGTTGAGAATCACTAGGTTAGCACATGAGGGAGGCTCCAGCCATTTGGGGAGAGCTAATAGTAACCAAATGCTTACAATTGTTATATAAAGTTGATATGCTAGTTCAAGTCATGAAAATTGTGTTGTCACCTGGGATTCTAGGATAAGTTTGCTAACCCATTGTAGCTCTGGAGGCAGGCTCTGCAGAAAACCCAACTCTATGCTGAAACCATAGTCACAAAAATAAATGTAGTAATTGCATGGTTTAATCTGGAGCTCCAAGTTACACTAGTTCCGGAGTTATTAATGATAGTTCCATATAGAAAGAGTTCTTATGGTCAAATGAATTGGGGAAATATTTCATTAAAATCAAACAGATTTCTTTATTTCAGAATTTATCAGAGCCTTTAATATGCTAATATGGGCTAAAAGTCTCCTAAGGAATTGATATTCAGTATTGGCCAAATTTATTAAAACTTGTGGAGAAATTCTTGAGACTATACTTCACAATGTAAAGTGTGGAAAAATGGTTTATCAGCAACAGGTTGAGAAGGCTCAAGGCATCTATCCTTACCACCTGTAGGCAATGCTAGGATGGGCACTGTCGTCCTGTGCTTGGGGACTTCCCTCCTCCTTGGCCCTCTTGGCTGGTCCTCGCTCCTCCCAGCCCTACCCCAGCCTCCGGCTTCTTGGAGATGATGTTAATGTGTTTAATCTGATTGACATCTAATCTAAAGTGATTGATTTTGCTTGTCTCTGCACTGATTCATCATTGGATTAATCTTGTACCTTTATTCTGTGAGGGCAAACCCTGTTTCTTAACTTTTTTTTTCCCCAGTGGGAATATCAGTGGAGGCCCAAGTGCTGCATCCTTTAGCCTATATTCTCAGGGTGTGCTGCGGACCATGGGAAGGACTGTTCGGGGCTCCTTCCCTCACTTGGGAAAGCAATGGGGGCAGTTGGCACTTGGGAAATAGGTACTGAGTGCCTGGGTGGATGATGAGTAACATCTGAAAGACAGAACCAGGGTTTTATCTAATACGTATTTCGAGGTGTGGTGCATCTGAAATCTGTGCACATACTATGTAGCCGTGGAACATGCACAGCATGTGGATATGGCTCGGAAGAAATTTTCTGTCCCCTTTTTACAATCTAGATAAAACAAAATCATAACCCTCCTCCCCAGAGAAACAATTAAAATACCCAGACTGGCCAGGGGCTGTGGATCTTGCCTGTAAGCCTAGCCCTTTGGGAGGCCAAGGCAGGAGGATCACTTGAGATGGGAGTTCGAGGTTACAGTGAGCTATGATCTAGCTGTGCATTGCACCTAGTCCAGGTGAGAGAAAAAGACCCTGTCTCCTAAAATAAATAAATAAATAAATAAATAACAGCAACAGAACTCTCAGACTGTTACTAGGGAGTTCACAGAGGTCTTGGGTGCTGGAGTCCCTTCTCAGGGATCATGGTCCAAGCGGCAGAATCTAAATTCACACAGAAACAGCGTTCCTTGGCTGTTTCCTTATTCTCTGATGGAGCTGTGGGCTGCTTGCCAGGGACAGAGAGGGGCTAGAGGGATAAGAGGAAGTGTAGCAAGGTGCTGTAGGTGAGGGAAACAAGCCCCCAGAGCTTGGAGCAGCCACTGTCCCACCCTTCTAAGGAGTTGCCGTAAAGTGGGGAGTTGAGATGAAGGGAAGTGAGTGCTATTGGTTGATAAGAGAACTACCTGGGAGGTTGGGGGAGCGGCACTGGCATTGCTCCGAGGGATTTGAGGGCCCCCCAGGAACCCCCCAGAGGTGGCTTAGGGAGTGTTCCGTCAGCGAGTAAGAGGAATAACAGTTGGCTTGACTGAGATCATAAAGTTTATGTCTGAGATGGAAATCTGTGACATTTGGGTAGATATGTCCCTGCCCACCAGTGTCAGTAATTCACAGTCACTAAAAGCCAGTGTCCGTCTTTGGCCACACTCATTTCCAAATGTTCCCCTAGGAGGGCAGTACGGTCCTCTGGTGAGACCCGAACTTGATGTACTGATGCACGCGCCATTCAGTCATTCACCTAATTATTCATGCAGGCGATAGTTGTGGTCATTTCTGCCTGTCATGGCTGTTAATTTGGGAAGACTGGTCTGCTTCTTATATGCCAGCACTGTGCTTGGGGCTCAAGAGCATTACTACTTTTAGTTCTCAGAAAAATCCTGAGCTAGGTGCTGTTGGAAGAGCAGGTACTTGCCTGGGTTTCACAGGAAGCCAGCCTGGTCTGCATTTTATAAATAAGGAAACTGAGGCTCTGTAACTTGCCCAAGGTCAGCCTGCTAGTTAAGAGGCAGAGCTGGGATTTAGACCATTTTCACAGTTCCACATTGCCTTGGGGGAAGCCAGACACACCCACGGGAGAGTTAAATAACAACAGGAGTTACATAAGCCAGGACAGTAGTGCAGGGCATGTCACCAGGGAGTGTCTGATGAAATGCTAGGTGGCATAGAAAAACTAGTTGTCAGGGGACTGTGGAAGGTGGAATTCTCAGAGGGATGGGGCTAGGCCAACCTTTGGTGGAAGACGTGGGGCTTGTACCAGATCCCGAATCATAGAGTCTGATAGACAGAAAAGCAACAGAGTAGTTCCAAGTTAGTTTCTGAAAACTGTAGATAGGAGTTAGGCATGGGGGGTCACGCCTGTATTCCCGGCGACTCGAGGCTGAGGCTGAGGCAGAAGGATCGCTTCAGGCCAGGAGTTAGAGACCACCTGGGCAACAAAGCTAGACCCCATCTCCACAAAAAATTAAAAAAATTAGCTGGGCTTGGAGGTGTACGCCTGCAATTCTAGCTACGTGGGAGGCTGAGGCTGGAGGCTTGTTTGCGCCTAGAAGTTCAAGGCTGCAGTGAGCTATGATCACGCCACTGAGCTGCAGCCAGGGAGATAGAGATCCCAACTCTTAAAAAAAAGAAAAGAAACACAAATGGGATTTGAGCGTCATTCTTTCTTATCAACTACTGTTTTTCAAACTTTTGGGTCTCAAGGTCAAAATTTAAATTATTTAAATTTAAATATTTTAAAGTTATTAAAGATTCCAGGGAGTTTCTATTTATTTGGGCTATATCTACCCATGTTTATCACATTAAAATGGAAACAGAGAAATTTTTAAATTACTTAATGAAAAAATAAGCCCATTACATGTTAACATAAAGGGCATATTTTTATGAAATAAATGATATTTTCCAAAACAAAAGTCTTAGAGGCATTGCACTGTCTTATATTTTTTGCAAATCTCTGTGATGCCTGCCTTAATAGAAGTCAGCTGGATTCCGTTATCTGCTTCTGCATTCAGGCTGTTGTCATGTCACATGTCATGTAGCCTCTGGATACTCCTGAGAGTAAGAGAGTGAAAGAGACCAAAAAAAAGTGTTAGTATTATTGGAAGACTAATCACTACCTTGCAGACCAACGAAAAGGTTGCAGGGACTGTCCCCCTCAGAGGTTCCCAGATCACACTTTGGGAACCACAGCTTACATTTAAACTAGGCGGAAGAGGGTGCTGAACTTGGGCAGAAACTTAGGTCTTGGATCTCCCTTGGGAAATGGGAAGATGAGGGAAAGCAGATGGGTCACCATCTTTTCACTTCCTGGAGCCATTGTGTGGCCCGTCTCTCTGGGTCTGAGTGTACTAAGCAGGTGTGATTCAGGAGTGGTGACAGATTTGGCCTATTTCCACTTGGAGTCCTAATCTCACCTGTGTATGTAACAAAAGCCCCTCGTGGCTCTCTTCATAGAAACCTAGGAATGCATTGTAGTCAGTTAAAAGAAGGTTAACAGGGCTGGGCGCCGTGGCTCATACGTGTAATCCCAGATCTTCAGGAGGTCAAGGCTGGCAGATCACTTGAGGTCAGGAGTTCGAGACCAGCCTGGCTAACATGGTGAAATCTTGTCTCCACTAAAAATACAAAAATTAGCCAGGTGTTGTGGTGGGCACCTTAATCCCAGCTACTAAGGAGGCTGAGGCAGAAGAATCACTTGAACCCAGGAGGCACAGGTTGCAGTGAGCTGAGATCACACCACTGCACTATAGCCTGGGTGATGGAGTGAGACTGTCTCAAAAAAAAAAAAAAAAAAAAAAGATAACAGCGTATTTATTCTCTGCTGACTGTGAAAAACAAATACGGGAGGCCACTTCTGCTCTCTTGGGACTTTCAGTCCACATGGTTTACACATGTGGTTATTCTTCCCCTAGAGATTCTTGTAGAAAATGCTGTGACTCCTCCCTGTTAAACTATGCAAGGGACGAGGAGAGGCCCCCTAGGAGCCAGTATCCAGTTCACATGTGTTTCCAAGGTAGTCATTAGAGGGTGCCGTAATGAGCCTAAAGAGGCTTCCAGGGCCTGAGGTTGAAGTGTTAATTTTCAGCACAGATGTGCTTCTAGGCTTCTGGACATTAGGTTAAGTGTGTACTGCTTGGAGCTGATCTGGGAAGGTGTTGTCTTTTTTCCAACCCATTTGCCCTGTTGATGGTCATGATTCACTGTTCCTTCTGCCCACTGTGGATTCTCTGCTACTCAGGACAGCTTACTGGTTTAACATTCTAGTACTTGTTTTTTGTTTTTTTTTTTGAGACAAAGTTTTACTCTTTCACCCAGGCTGGAGTGGAGTGGAGTGGCGCGCTCTCGGCTTAATGCAGCCTCGGTTCAATGCAACCTCCACCTTCCAGTTTCAAGAGAATCTCCTGCCTCAGCCCCCTGAATAGCTGGGATTACAGGCGCGTGACACCACACCCAGCTAATTTCTGTATTTTTAGTAGAGACCGGTTTCACCATGTTGGCCAGGCTGGTCTCGAACTCCTGACCTCGTGATTCGCCCACCTCGGCCTCCCAAACTGCTGGGATTACAGGCGTGAGCCACCGTGCCTGGCCCCAATACATGTTCTTTTAATTTTTTCATTCTGTGTTGACATGTCATCAGTTGTCCTGCAATTGACCATTTCCCCGTGCCTCTTTAATTCTCTGAGACACAACGATATTGAAATCACGCCAATTAATAACCCTGCAGTGGCTTCTAAGTGTTTAGAGGCCAAAGTAATTTTGACTTTCAAGTCTTATTGTTTAAGAAATACATTTCATAAGGTTTTAGCCTTATCTTTTAGGAGATCCTGCTTTCAATTCTTATTTTGAGCAGCTGGCAGTATAGAATCTCCACTTACCATTGCCTGGCTTCAGACTCTGGGCAGTGTGCTGGTATCCTGCTATATGCAGGCATGCCTTTTTTTATTGTACCTCGCAGATGTTGTGCTTTTAACAAATTGAAAGTTTGTGGCAAGCCTATGTCAATCAAGTCAATGGCATCATTTTTCTACTAGCATATGTTCCCTTCATGTCTGTGTGCCACATTTTGGTGATTTTTACAATATTTCAAACTTTTTGGTGCAGTTGTATCTGTTTGATGTTACTATTATAACTGTTTTGAGTGGCATGAATTGCACCATGTAAGATGGTGAACTTAATTGATAAATGTTGTGTGTGTCCTTATTGCTCCTCCAACTGGCCATTTCCCTGTCTCCCTCCCTCTCCTTCCGCCTCTCTGTTTCTCTGAGACACAATGATATTGAAATCAGGCCAGTAATAACCCTGCAATGGCCTCTAAGTGTTCCAGGGAAAGGTAGAATCTCAGAGTTCTCACTTGAAATCAAAACTAGAAATGACAAACCTTAGTGAGGAAGGCTTGTTGACAGCCGAGACAGCTGAAAGCTAGGCCTGTTGCACCAGACGGCCAAGTTGTGAATGCAGAGGAAAAGTTCTTGAAGGAAATTAAAAGTGCTGCTCCAGTAAATACATGGATAGGAAAGCGAAACAGCCTTATTGCTGATATAGAGAAAGTTTGAGTGGCCTGGATAGAAGATCAAACCAGCCACAACATTCCGTTAAGCCAAAGCCTACTCTGGACCAGGGCCCTAACTCTTTAATCCTATGAAGGTTGACAGGTGGGGAAGCTGCAGTAGAAAAATTGTAAACTAGCAGAGGCTAGCTTATGACGTTTAAGGAAAGAAGCCATCTCCATAACATAAAAGTGAAAGGTGAAGCAGCAAGTGCTGATGGAGAGGCTGTAGCAGGTTACCCAGAAGATCTCAGATCACTGATGAAAGTGGGTACAATAAACAACAGATTTTCAGTGTCGATAAAACAGCCTTTTACTAGAAGAAGTTGCTATCTTGGGCTTTCATAGCTGAAGAGAAATCAATATCTGGCTTCAAAGCTTCAAAGCCAGCCTGTCTCCCCCTTCATTAGGGGCTAATATAGCTGGTGACTAAGTTGAAACCAGTGCTCATTACCATTCTGCAAATCCTAGTATTCTTAAGAATTATGCTGATTCTACTCTGCCTGTGCTCTGTCATTGGTATATCAAAGCCTAGGTGAAAGCACATCTGTCTACAGTACGGTTTACTGAATATTTTAAGCCCACCATTGAGACCTACTGCTCAGATAAAGATTTCTTTCAAAATGTTACTGTTCATTGACAGTGCACCTAGCCAACCAGGAGTTCTGATGGAGATGTACAAGGAGATTGATGCTGTTTTTATGCCAGTTAATGCAACATCTGTTCTGCAGCACATGGATCAAGGAGTAATTTTGACTTTCAAGTCTTATTGTTTAAGAAATACATTTCAGGTCAGGTGTGGTGGGTCATGCCTATAATCCCTGCACTTGGGGAGGCCTAGGCGGGCAGATAACCTGAGGTCAGGAGTTCAAGACCAGCCTGGCCAACATGGTGAAACCCTGTCTCTACTGGGAAAAAAAAATAGCGGGGTGTGGTGGTGGGCGCCTATAATCCTAGCTACTCAGGAGGCTGAGGCAGAGAATCACTTGAACCCAGGAGGTGGAGGTTGCAGTGAGTCAAGATTATGCCACTGCACTCCAGCCTGGGTGACAGAGCATGACTCGGCTCAAAAAACAAAACAAACAAACAAACAAACAAACATTTCATAAGGCTTTAGTTGCCAGAGATAGTGATTTCTCTGATAAATTTGGGCAAAGTCAACTGAAGACCTTCTGGAAAGGATTCACCATTCTAGATGCCATTAAGAACATTCATGATGCATGGGAGAAGGTGAAAATTTCCACATTAACAAAAATTTGAAAGAAGTTGATTTCAACTCTATGGATGACTTTGAGGGATTCAGTACTTCAGTGGAGAAAGTCACTGCAGATGTGGTAGAAATAGCAAGAGAACTAGAATTAGAAATGGAGCCTGGCGATGTCACTGAATTGCTGCAATCTCATGATCAAACTTGAATGGATGAGGAGTTGCTTCTTAGGGAAAAACAAATAAAGTGGTTTCTTGAGATGGAATCTATTCCTGGTGAAGATTCTGTGAATAATGTTGAAATGACAACAAGGATTTAGAATATTACATAAACTGATAAAGCAGCAATAGGGTTTGAGAGGGTTGACTCCAACTTTGAAAGAATATAAATCGTAGATAAAATGTCATCAAACAGTTTTACATGCTAGAGAGAAATCTTTAGTGAAAGGAATAGTCCATTATGTGGCAGACTTCATTGTTGTCTTATTTTAAGCAATTGCCTCAGCAATTTCTTGCTGTGGGGTTGCCACAGCCACCCCAGACTTCAGCAATCGCCACCCTGATCGGTCAGCAGCCATCAACATCGAGGCAAGATCCCCCAGCAGCAAAAAGAGTACAATGTGCTCTGAAGGCTCAGATGATCATTAGGAGTTTTCTTAGCAATCAAGCACTTTTCAATGAAAGTATGTACATTTTTAGACATAATTATATTGCACACACAGTAGACTACATATAGTGTAAAACATAAATTTCACATGCACTGGGAGCAAAATACTTTTATGACTTGCTTTATTATGGTTATCTGGAACTAAACCTTCAGTGTCTCTGATGTATGCCTGTACTTTTGATTCTCAGGATACATTCTTCTAAAAAATATTGCTGATTTAAGGGGTCAGATATGTCCTGGGAGCCTATCTGTTTGATGTTACTATTTTATTGTGGAATAGAGATAATAAGAGTGACTGTCTCACAGAGGTGGAGTAGCAGCGACAGTATGAAGTATTAAGCTGCAGCCACCCTCCACAGAGACCTCTGAACTCAATAGGGGATGGGGCAGGAGTGAGCCCTCAGTCAGGACAGTCTGGCCTCTGATCCTTTTGCCTCAGTCATCAGCCGTCCTGTTTTCCTAGGTGACATAGACAGCGTGTAGGGTAGCTGCTGGGTGGTAGAAAAAGAAGCAGAACTGAAGGGCTGACTTTGCTGCTTGTGAGCTGGGTGACCTTGGGAAAGCCACTTAACTTTTCTGGGCCTTACTGTCCTCACGGGAAATAAGATTAAAAATGTATGTGAAGGCTTAATATTGACAAGCTCTATTGGGTTTAAGATTTGACCTTAGAGTTCTTATTAATAGACCTGCCATTTGCTAAGCAAATCTTCTAGATAAAGATGTATATCTGGATGCATGTCATAGTGCAGTCCCTTTTTGCCCAAGGTGAAATTAATTTTTTGTGACGGGGAATAGTTAATCTTTGTTAGGTAAATGATGCAGTCTTCTCCGGAGTAGAAAATTATGTGTAGATAGAAACGGCTTTCCTACCTTTTAAGGCCATAGTTATTTATTTAGCATTAGCCAAGTACATGGTGATGTGGGAGATATGGTAAGATCCTTTGGGAGTCTTTTTATGGAAACTGATGTGTATTGAAGATAGAAGACAAGCAATGGCGGAATGTTGTGTATGTCCAACCAGTGCACAAAAGTGGGAGTGGGTACCTCTAATGGGAGAGATCAGTGGGGGCTTCCTGGAGGAGGGGGTTCGAACTCTGCCTAAAAGATAAAGAGGATTTGGACTAGGAGGGAGGGCATTCCAGGTAACTTAGAGGATTTGACCAAGCTTTTGTACAATATCTGTCATTCCGCCCAGATGTGCTGGCCATCATTTGCTCCCTGTTGACTTTGGTTTCTTCCCATTACGTTGGTTGGACTCTGCTCCATTTTTTTTTTTTTTTTTTTTTTT
>NW_016107487.1:155890-161988 GCF_001604975.1 Cebus imitator | reverse complement strand
GATTACAGGCACCTGCCACCACACCCAGCTAATTTTTGTATTTTTAGTAGAAATAGGGTTTCACTATGTTGGCCAGGATGGTCTTGATTTCTTGACCTCATGATCTGCCCTCCCTGGCCTCCCAGAGTGCTGGGATTACAGGCATGAGCTACTGTGCCCAGCCAGACTCTGCTTCTTGACTCCACATTGGATCATGTATTTTTTAAAGTAAACTCTGGGAACCCAAGATGGAATATAAAGCCCTCACTGGCTTAAACCAGGCTGAGGGATATGGTCTCTTGGGTAAACACCATGCCTCGCTTTCTGTTTAAGTGTATCTTTTTTTCAAGCCTGCTTCTTCTGTGTAAGTGTATTTTTTTAAAGTGTGACTCCACATCCTTTCAAAAGGTCCTTCGTATCCCATCAAGGGAATAAGATGATGAGTGAGAAGCTACTCTAAATAAATAAAGGGTAATATCTATCTGACTTCAAAGGGCAAAGGATCAAGGTTAGGGCAAGTAGAAATTTCTCCCTCTTGATTTTAGGTGAAATCTTTTTTTTTTGTTTTATAAGACCCTAATTGCCTGCCTCATACCTATAGGTCCAGCATTCCTGGAGGCTGGACTAGCAAGCCAGACAACAATCTAAACAATGCCAGTTCACCAGCCCTTTCTTCACCAGAACCCTTCCCCCAGCACTCCCACGCCCAAACACACGCTCTTCACAGTATCCTCTTGTGCACGCTACCTGCTTTGATGCTGGTGCGTGTGCTATTGGGTGTCATTTTATATTGCACTTGTAATGTCCACATGCCACTGGAATCTTTGTATCTTAGTCACAGACTTCTAGAGTATCTGAGCTGGAAGTAAGCTTCATTCTCAGCCCCTTGTTTTACAAATGGGGAACTGAAAGCCCAGCTTGTCTGACTGTCAGTTGAGGTCTCTCTTCGCCAGTTCATGGTTTGTTTGCAGTATCTGAGCAATAACAGCTGCTACTTATTGAGGGCCGATGGCGAGTGCTTTTCACGCATCACATCACTTATTTTTCATAACAACTGTATAAGGAAGGTGTGATGATCAGCTCTCCTTTCAGATTAGAGAGGTTGAGTAATGTGTTTAGAGTTGGGTGTTGGAGTCGGTGTTAGCAGAGATTTGAACTCAGTACACAGTGGCACTGGGGCACTGGCTCCTAGCTGGTAGGCTGTACTGCACCGTGTTTGCCAAGTGAAGCTTCCTTTGTTCCCCCTTCTTCCCCCACTTCCCATCCTCTTTCTTTTTCACTGCCCCACCAGGGATCTTGCTCTCGACTTGCCAAGGTTGGAGTCTGACCATGGCTACCATGATGAATTGGAAGCCTGGACTCCAAAGGAAGGAGCTCCAAAGCCTTGATCCATGGTTCAGAGGCATTGTCCTTGGGACCTAAAGGAGCTGATGCCACATCACTTATATCAGGATCCTTGCTGGTTAAGGGCAGTGGAGGACACAGTGCAGTTTCTGTTTGCACTGGCTTATGGGAGACTGAGCAAGATAGAGTAGAGAGAAAGTAGATGCAAGGTGCCATGAAAGCCATCCTCAGCTCAGGCCTGTGTCCTCATAGCAGGGGTCACTGCATCCGCTTTATTACCAAAGGGTGCGATCCTAATACTGCTATGAGACAGCCAGTGGAGATGTGATATTAAGCCAAGTAGGCCCTCCCTGCAGCCTCCACCATCTGCATCTGTGTGTCCCCCTTCATTACTTTTCTGATTCCTTTTCCCCCCTCCAATGGCAGTAGCCTGAAGGCTATTTTTCAGGCCCCAGTGAGGCTGTGATCACTGACCCTTGGCTTATGAGAATTTTTACATCGTTTTGAAGGATGTGCATACTCAGGAATGCAGCTATTTTTGAATCTGTACTAAAGATTCTAGGCTGTGTCCTCCATGGGGGCATCTTTTTAAAATTTGAGCAGAAAATATTCCAAGGGACATTGGTGTGCAACGGATGGGCCTGCATGCTGACGCTGATTAGGCCAGAGTGAGGCGGGGCTGCACTTGCCATCCTTGACCAGAGGAAGAACTCGTACTGTACCTCCACCTTGCCTCAGGGGAGCAGATTTGTCAATGGTTTAGGAACCTATTCAAAGCCTGGAGTGCAGGTCCTAGATCGCCCTGGGGTCTTAAGAGAGGAACAGATCAGTATGGAGGAGATCTTTGGATCCTGGGCAGTTAGCATTTTTTAAGGGTGTGGGGTCATAATTTTATAGTTCAACAACATTGACAGTAATGGATGTTTTGAGTGCCTTGGTTACCCTGGATTAGAAAAGAGGAAGAAAAACAGAAACCACACACTAAAAGGGCAGCACTGAGGTTACAGTCATGTTACCAAAGACGCCTGAAGAGCCGTTTGAAGATAACAGAGCACAACATTGGAAAAAAACTTTTTGGAGACAGGGTCCCACTCTGTCACCCAGGCTTGAGTGCAGTGGTGCAATGGTCGCTCGCTGTAACCTCAAATTTTGGGACTCAAACAATCCTCCCATCTCAGCCTCCTGAGTAGCTAGGACTACAGGTGTGGGTCACCATGCCCGGTTAATTTTTTTAATTATGCAACTTTTTTTTTTTTTTTTTTTTTTGTCAAGACAGAGTCTCACTCTCTTGCCCAGGCTAGAGTGCAATGGCACAATCTCGGCTCACTGCAACCTCTGCCTCCTGGGTTCAAGCAATTCTTGTGCCTCAACCATCCAAGTAGGTGGGATTATGTGTGCAACACCACACCTGGCTAATTTTTGTATTTTTAATAGAGACGGGCTTTCATCACATTGGCCAGGCTGGTCTTGAACTCTTGGCCTCAAGCTATCTGCCCGCATTAGCCTTCCAAAGTGCTGGGATTACAGGTGTGAGCTATCATGCCCAGCTAGCACAACATTTTCAGTTGTCAAGAGTGACCAGTTTCTTTTCTGTCTCTAAAGAGACACTTCTCCCGAGGAAATTTCTGTTAAAAAAAATAATTCTGTCTGTCTGCCCAACAGATCATGGGAGACAGAGTGCTGTTATTTGTAAAACTTCTTAAAAAATACATTTTTACATTCATGGAACATGACAGTGAGATTCCTGGATTTACCTAAAAGGAAAATCCGACTGGTGTGAAAGCACAAGTGGAAGCTGCTAATGAAAAGTTTGAAGCGAAGGAAATAGGAAGGTGGGACTAGTGGGAACCTGGGTGCTTTCTAAACAGACAGAACTCTCAGGCAGAAGGTGGCTACTGTGGACAGTTTAGCGACTAGTGAGTTTTAGGGCCAGTGGGTTTCTATTACTAGTTAGCACTGGCCTTTGTGTTTAGAGAGGAAGATGGTTATTACAACTAGTGTCAGGAGAGCAAGGGATGGCTTAATGGAGGGATGCATGTTTTTTGCGTATGACAGCTCAGCCTCTTGGGCTCAGAGCTTCACTTGGAAAGAGCAGCTCTATTCTTTATGGTTTTCTGGTCAGTATTTTAGGACCATCAGTTCTGTGGATCATGCAGTTTTGATGCATAAATGTCTGGCCTGAGAGAGATGCCAAAAAAAGAAATGGGGACAGGGAGTAAAAATCATTTGTCTGGAGGTTATTTTTAAATTATCATCATTTTTTTCATTGTACTTTGGGCTCTGGGATACATGGGCACATCCTGCATCTTGCAGGATTGTTGTATAGGTACATACATGCCACGGTGGTTTGCTGTCTTCATCCACCCCCTCACCACATCAGGCATTTCTCGCAGTGTTATCCCTCCCCATCCTCCTTGCCCCCCATCCCACTGTCCCTCCCCTCCCCCCCACCTAGCCCTGTGAGTGTTGTTCCCTTCCCTGTGCCCAAGTGTTCTCATTGTTCATCACCTGCCTGTGAGTGAAAACATGCGGTGTTTGGTTTTGTGTTCTTGTATCAGTTTGCTGAGAATGATGGTTTCGTTGACTGAGTCTCTTCAGGAAACTGGGAGAAGTTAAGTTTCCTTCTTTGGTTCTCAAGTTCATTTTAGATATGAGAGAAAGAGGCTCAGAGACATTAAGTGTCTTGGTCATGATTTTGTGGTTCCTAATGGGGAGACCTAAGCCTGAAAATCAAGAATTTTCTGAATTCCTGGATTTTTTTCTTTTTGAGATAGAGTCTTACTCTGTTGCCCAGGCTGAAGTGCAGTGGTGCAAACAAACATGGCTCCCTGCAGCCTTGACCTCCTGGGCTCAAGTCATCCTCCTACCTCAGCCTCCCAAGTTGCTGGGACCATGGGTGTGTGACACCACACCTGGCTAGTTTTACAATTTTTTTGTGGAGACAAGGTCTCACCGTGTTACCCAGGCTGGTCTTGAACTCCTGGGCTCAAGGTGTCCTCCCAAAGTGCTAGGCTTACAAGCGTGAATCAGTGTACCTGGACAATTCCTGGAGCTTTGTACGGCTGCAGCCTTCCATCTGTGATGCAAATTAGGCTTTGAGAATGACCTCCTACTCCACAGAACTCTGTTTTTCACTGTCAGCCACAGTCCTGGAAATTTCACCCTTAGAAAGTCTTTCCTGTAACTTAAACCTTGTTATGAGTAGTTAAGATACAGATATTCTAGAGAAGGGCCATACCATCTTATCAGTCATGTGAACCTCAGTATAAATGAAATTTATGAGCGCTTTTTTGGAACAGACTGTCATTGGAGGAGAAGGAAAGAATATAGGGGCCCTGGACATCCCAGGACAGGCAAAGGGCTCCATGTGGGGAGGCTAGGGACAGATGTGTCTCAGGGACCCAGGTTTTTCTATAGGTGAGCCCTGAATGCCATTTTCAGTACATTCTACCCAGGCTGATAATGCTAAAATATTTGGATATGTTGAGGTTCTTCATATGTTAGCATCAACTCACAGGGCAGATTTACGTTTCAGATTACCTGTCATATAACCAGGAGATTACTGAATAATGAAATACAGTATTGTTGATCATTCAAAGAGATAGATATCAATGAATAAAGAAACCTAATAGGTTTATTAGGATTATTATACATTATAATGTATTGTTACATGTTTTACTTCTAACTTACTTTGGGCAGTAGTAGTAGTGGTAACAATAATCATAATAATATCTTAGATGCCGCTGCCTCCAGGAAGTCTTCCTGGATCCTCCAAATCCAGCTACAGGCAGCTTTCTATGTGCATTTGTAGTGTCTGTCTGCACTTTCCTTATCCAGCACTTAACACACTATTTGGTATTTTCCTATTTGTTTATCTGTCTCTCACTATCTTTCTCAAATAAGATTCTTCATCTGGACCACAGAACAACAGCAACAAAAAACAACACAAGTGAACTGTTTTCTCAATTCTCCTAAAGATGGTACATGATTGGTAATTTCAGACGAACAGAAGTTAAAGGATTATAATTAATGGATGTCCTAGATCAGGGGTCAGCAACTTTCTTCTCTAAAGCATCAGAGAGTAAATATTTTTAGCTTTGCAGGCCACACAGTCTCTGCGAAAACAACTTGGCTCTACCATTGTAGTGCAAAAGCAGCCATAGACAATACAAATAAATGAATTCATTTATAAACAAAGACAGTGACTAAGGTTTGGCCTTGGGGCTGTGGTTTACTGATGATTCCTTGTGGCTTAGGGCTTGAGAGTTTACTTAGAAACTGGCTGAGGAGGTATTTGACTGACTGAATGTGAGCTCAAGGCAGGCAGAGATTCTGACTTGCTTCTCACCTTTTCCCTGATGGCTGGCCTTGTCCTGGTACACAATAGCTGCTCAACAAATAGTAGCTTGCTTTCATTCATTCATTCATTCATTCATTCAAACAAGAATTTGTTGAGTGCCTGTTGTGCTCCAGGCATGATTCGAGGAGCATGGGATATATGAGCACAGAAAACAGATAAGGTCTGTGTCCTCATGGAGCTCATATTTTAGCAAGGGAAGACAAATAATACACAAGAAATATAGTAAATCATAAATGATGTGATATGTGATAAGATGATAAAGGCCACAGAGAAAGAAAAATTACCAAGCAAGGTAAGGGGCGTTGGAATTCCTTGGCGGGGTGCGGGGTGGTGAGATGCGAGGTGGCGGGGTGGCCAGGTGCAGGGTGGCGAGGTGCGAGGTGGTGGGGTGGCCGGGTGCGGGGTGGCAGGGTGG
>NW_016107487.1:116458-155583 GCF_001604975.1 Cebus imitator | reverse complement strand
AGGTGCGGGGTGGCAGGGTGGCGAGGTGCGGGGTGGCGTGGTGCGGGGTGGCGAGGTTGGGGTGTTATGTAGGCTGGTCAGCTCTGGCCTCACTGAGAGGGTGAGATTTGAGCAAAGACTTGAAGGAGGTCATGGAGTCAGCCAAGTGGCTGGCCTGAAATGCCCTCTCTCCTCCCTCTCACCATCCGCACTCTCAGCCTTCTTTCTACACAGATAAGAGTCTCTCTTCCCCCCAAAGCATGTAATAGGAAGACCTTGGGGCTTCAAGGGCCCTGGATTCCAGGCCTGACTCTGCTGATGACCTCTGTGGCCTCTTTCTGCTCTGCAAGTCATAAGGCCACTCGGGGCCTGCTGACCCCTGCCTTCTCAGAACAATGATTTCACTTGGAGCCTGTGCACATTGCATTCATTGTGTAGCAGTTTCATGGGGTGGTCTTAGCTTCAAGGAAAACCTCCTGAAGGCTGGGGCCATCCCATACTTTTCATATCTGCCGTATAGCAGGTGGCACCGTATGGGTTGCGCAGTTGGAGGCTGGGTAATTAAGAAGTGCAATCCAGTGGAAAACATTAAAGTCTGAAATTCAGTTCCATGTCTATAGTTGAGCCTGATTTTATGTAATGCCTGCAATCCTAAAAGACAGTATATGCATCTGTGTCAACAGGGGATTGTCTGTGTTAAGTGGTGTGAGCATTAGAAGTTAGCAAATGCCAGTGAGAGAAGCAGCTTGATGGTGTGACATGGGAATCAGGCAAACTTGAGGGGAGATAAGGTACCCAGGTCCATGTGTTCTCTGCCTTCCTGGAGCAACAGGACTTTTGGCTTGGGCCTCAGTTGTGTGTGAAGAGAATCCCTGAGCCTGAGTGCAGGGGTGGATTTTGTGATGCGCAGATCCCCCTTGCAGATCTGAAGTACTCGCTCCCCAGCTGCTGGGAGTGCGGGCTGCTGACAGTTGGCAGCTGTGCCCCTCCCCACTAGGACTATTGCCTCAGCAGATGAGAAGCCCCTTGCTGAGGGCAGCCCACATTGAAAGACTGATTTATTGGAAAGACCCAGCCTCCTCTCCCCAAATAGAGACAGTTCTACAAGTCCATCCTTGCTGTAGAGCTCCCCTCTGGATTGGCTAGGACTTTTGTCACTGCTGCATCACAGCCCAGCTTTTCCCTCGGCTCAATCCTGCTTCTATTGCCCCTTCCACCTAGACTGATTCAGAGAACAGTCTTTGGTAAACCTCCTACTTGCTAATCTCCCTCTCAGAGTCACTGGACCAGGCCAGCGTCTGGTGGAAATAGGGGCCTGCGGTGTGGTGAGGTCCCTGGGAGCCCTAGGCACAGGATGTGATTACAGCACCACACGTGGCCCATCACCCCTGCAGGCCGGTTTGCTTTCACGTATGGCAAGGCTGCCCTGCCACAGCTCTCACCACTGGGGGTTTCCATCCTGAGTTAGACCTCGTCCTCTTGATGCAGGCTCTCCTTTGGCTCAGAGTCCTCAGAGACTATCATTTGCATATGAACAAACATCTCGGAACTGTTTAGTTGCAAAAAAGAACAATCAAAGCAGCTGTAAGACAGCTTGTAGTACTGTTTGGGGTCAAGACCGCAGACTTGGGGTTTGAATGTTGACTCCTCCATGGATTAGCTTTGGTCACCATAGGCAAGTCATTTGACTTTTCTGTACCCAAGCTTCATCACCTGTAAAATGGTGGCAATGGCAGCATTCACCTTGTAGCGCTGTTTTGCAGAATAAGCAAAGTAGTGCCGAGGTGCCTGGCACTTGCCTGTGTGAGTGTTGGCTCTTAGCAGATCTGTAGGAAGGGAAAGGGGCTCAGGGAGATGGGAAGTGGCAGGAAAGCAAAGTGTTGGAGGAACCAAAGGGAAAGTAACTCTTAGAACATGAACATTTTGTGCATTTGTCTGAGGTGCTCATGGGAATGAATGAGGAAGGCAAACGGGATCCTCATTCTGGGGAGCGCAGATCCAGGCAGGAGGTAAGGATAAGGGACGCGACCATAAAGGCCAAGACTTTCATTCTTGACTTGTGGAGGGTTGGGGAGGAAGGGAATTAACACTAATTTGACAACCACTACGTGCCAGGCACTGTGCCAAGTCTTTCTGTATATTGTCCCATTTGTTATTTTATTTTTATTTATTTATTTTTTAAATTATTTTTTATTTTGCTTTAGGTTCTGGGGTACATGTGCAGGTCACTCAGGGCTGTTGCATAGGTGCATACATAACCACGTGGTTTGCTGCCTCTGTTCCCCCTTTATCTATATCCGGCATTTCTCCCCGTGTTATCCCTCCCCACCCTCCCCCCTGCCCCTTTGTCCCTCCCCCAGCCCCCCTCACTACCCCCAGTGTGTGATGCTCCCCTCCCTGTGTCCATGTGTTCTCACTGTTCGGCACCCGCCTATGAGCGAGAACATGCGGTGTTTGATTTTCTGTTCTTCTGTCAGTTTGCTGAGAATGATGATTTCCCCATTCATCCAAATCCCTACAAAGGACACAAACTCATCGTTTTTTATGGCTGCGTGGTATTCCATGGTATATATGTGCCACATTTTCTTTGTCCAGTCTATCACTCATGGTCATTTGGGTTGGTGCCAGGTCTTTGCTATTGTACACAGGGCTGCAATGAACATACATGTGCATGTGTCTTTATAACAGAACGATTTATAGTCCTTTGGGTATATACCCAGTAATGGGATTGCTGTGTCCCATTTATTTCTTACCATCCGCAATACACATTTTCTTTTTCTTTTTCTTTTTTTGAGACAGAGTCTCACTGTCACCCAGGCTGGAGTGCAGTGGTATGATCTTGGCTCACTGCAACCTCCACCTCCTGGGTTCAAGCAATCCTCCCACCTCAGTCACCCGAGTAGCTGGGATTACAGGTGTGTGCCACCATACAAAGCTAATTTTTGTGTTTTTTGTAGAGACAGGTTTTCACCATGTTGGCCAGGCTGGTCTTGAACTCCTGGCTTCAAGTGATCCGCTCACCTCTACCTCCCAAAGTTTTGGGATTACAGGCATGAGCCACTGTGGTTGGCTGACATACACATTTTTATTCTTATTTCTGAGAAGGCAAACTGAGGCTGTGAAAGATTAAGTCACTTGCCCAAGGTTAGGGAGCTATTACACGATAGAGGGAGTTGGAAGGCTGGTCTGGGTGACAGCAGGGACCGTGTTCCTGTGACTAGGTCATACCGCCTAAAGCATTTTTCTTCACTACTGTTGTGTGCCAGGGCCTGAAGAGCAGTTGCTTACAGAAAAATTAGTCTGTTAGGCAAATCAGACACAGAGAAGTCACCTCCTCCAGGAAGCCTTCCCCAAATTCCCCTGCCCTGGAGTCTACTCCTCTCTCTGACTTCTCTGACACTGCTTGCCTCTCCATTGACTTTAAAACTCCTCTCACTTTCTACCATGTGTTGTGGTTCGCTGTGGGACTATCCTCATTGCTCTTACGGTCAAGTTTCTGGAGAACAAGAGAGGCTGAACCTCCTTCCTCTCATTGTCCTGCATGTGGTCCTTCCTGGAGCATCCTCCAGTAGGTGTGAAGAACGCTTTGTGGGAAGAATTTAGGGGTAGGAACAGTAGGCAGTGATGGTAAGTGACTGGATTCTGCAGCTTCAGAGGCCTCAGAAATCCGATGGAGGTAGGATCATTTTGGTTTAGGGTGATCACGGGCGACTTCACTGAGTGTGTAAAGCCCAAATCCCCATCCCGGAAAATGGGAGTGACTGGGGGGCTGGTTGAGCAGAGGGAAGAGGGGCCTCGCCATGCTGAAAAGGAGCTACCGCCGTCGTGAGATGGACAGTCGTTGGTCATTGTGCGTCTGTCTGCCTGCGTGCTGTCAGGCCCCACACCTGGCACTGGCGTCTCCCCTGCAGCATGGGGTTGGGGGCTGGATGGCTCTCTCCAAGGAAGTGTGGTTATGCCAGCCTTGCCAACTTGAGACCAAATGTGTCTCCCACGCAGCTGTCTTCGAAATGAAATCCTGAGGAGGAGGTGGGTGAGCGAGCGAGCAAGCATGAATTACCCCTGGCCCACGTCTTGGCTCGCTTACAGATTCCTCTCATCTTTTGGATAAATCAGGAACTCCCTAACACTCTTCAAGGAGTCATCCCTCACTCCCCACCCTGCCTGGAGCGTGGCGGAATCAGGCCTGCCAGTCCTGGAACACACTGTGCTCTTCTTCGGAGCACTCAGACATCCACTACCTGCCCAGCCCTGGTGCGGGCGGGAACAGTGTCCCCATTCACGTGGCAGGAGACCGGAAGTGGGGCTGATTTGCCCACAGCCCAGGGCTCCTCCTCGCAGCTGTCCCGCAGAGGACCTCTCGTCTCCTTTTCTGCCTCTTTCCCAGGTGTCACTCCTCTGGACTATGATGTGTGGATGTTTTCCAAGCGTCTGCCCTGCCTGGACCCCCTTCTCCCCTGGAGCCTTAAGACATAGAATGTCAGGGTGGAGTCAGGTCCAATCACGTGCTCTCTGCGTCTCCCCCTTGCTCTGTCCGCAGAGCCTGTCTTGCTCACGGCCCTGCCTCCCCTCCACCTGGGGCCTGAGACTCACCCCCTCTGCTGACTGTGTAAATTTCCAAGTGCTTCTTGGACATCTCAACCTGGGCATCGCCCCAAATTCAACAAATCCAGGAATGAATTTACATCCTCCCCCCACCTTAGCACCCTTCCTGCTTCTGCAGCACCTCCATATTTCCATCTCCCTGGCTTGAACCCTTTGTCTCGTTCCTCTTCCCTGTGTGCCCAACACCTCCTGGCAGGTCCTGGCAGCCTCTTATGCCAGCCAGCGTCCTCCTTTCCACAGTCCTGCTGCAGGTGACGCAAACCTTTTGCCTGGGCTCTTGAAGTTTTCTCCTAACTGGCCTCCCTGCTGCCCATCTCTCCTGCCCCTAGCTTCATCCTGTAACTATTATCAGATTTACAGTTTTAATTCTGTTAATTAAAATCATTAATTAACACAGTTTTAATTATGTTATTTTTCGGGGTTCTCTCTTTGCTTTAGAATTAAGCAACAACTTCTTGCATAGCAACTAGAGGCTTTTATGCCATTTACCCAGTCTTTCTGACTTAATTCTTTACACCTGTAGATAAAGCACACCAGAAGAGTCAATTTGCCAGAAGAGTCAATTTGCTGTTTTCTTCTTACGCTGTGTATTTCCTTCCTCTCTGCCTTTGCTCATGCCTTGCCTTCCCCCAAATGCCCTTCCTCCTCTCCTCCACTGTTTGAAATCCCACTGTTTTCAAATCACCTGTCTTCAAGGATGTTTTACTGATTTTCACAACCAGACTTGTTTTTTCTTTCTTTTGGATTGCCTTTATGATAGAGATTATATCTTGTCATTCTTTATATAACCACAGATCTTAGCCTTGGACCTTGTTCTCCATATTGGTTGAGTTGTACTGAATTTGAGCATCTTAGAGGATCAGTATGAGTTTCTACGAGGGCCTAAGGTGTGAATAACTCTGAGATATTTGATTGCCATATGTGGCCTAAGTGTTTTGCTTTTGGCCTTACAGTTATTAGGCATTAAGATACGATAGCTCTTAAAGGTACAGGATTGGAAATCATGTTTCTAGAGACGGGAATAGATGAATGTTAATATCCAGCAGCTATGTAATTTTTACATGGCTTGATCACAGGTGTTATTTTGTGATCTTTGCCACATTTCAAAGTAATGGGTCATTCGTGTATTATTTTTATTAAGCAAATTAAGGGACAGTATTGGTTCATATACCAGTCCAAGGATAGTCCAAAGTGGGATCACAGTACTCGCATGATATCATCATATTGCTGTCATTGTCCCTCCAGGCAGCTGTCTTCTGGCTGGTTATATTCTCAGACAAAATCTTCTCAAGTGGTGGCACAAATCGCCACCAGCCTCTCCAGGCTTAAACTGAACTAGTAATATTTTAGGCACCTAGATAATGTTATGAGAGGGTATCTTTCCTGGTAGCTTCAGCACAAGTCACTGGGAGGGCCCATCTTTGATCCACTGCTGTGGCCAGGGACACATGGTACTCTGATTGGCTGGGTCTGGACATCATTGGACAGAGGAGAAAATGATAGGCCTTGGAAAGGCTAAGTGGCTTTTTTAGGATCACACAGAAGACTGAAGTACCTGTTTTGTGACCAAGTGTGTCTCTGTGTGAGCCCATTTTTGAGTTTAGGGGAAGCTCTTGGCCCAGTTGCAAAGGGAACCAATTGTATATTTGGGGCTTCAACTTTCCTTTTTCTGTACGTTTTTACTGCCTGCAGAGGACTCAGCTAATTCTCAGGAGTCACCTAATGCCCAGTGTCTTAAAATTCTATTTCTTCCCATCCTTTTTAAAAACCTGATGTTAATATAAAAAATACTATGTTAAGTAAAAGAAATCAGACTGAAAAGGCCATATACTGCATGATCCCATGTATGTGGTACTCTGGAAAAGATGAAACTCTAGGGTTAGGAAATAGATCAATGGCTGCCAGGAGCCTGGTGGGGGTACAAGATTGAGTACAAAGGGGCACAGGGAGTTTTTTGAGGCATGGACTGTTTTAGATCTTGATGGTGGTGATGGTTACAAGACTGCATATATTTGTCAAAATCCAAAGAACTCTACACTAAAAAGGGGAAATTTTACAGTATGTCAATTATACTATAATAAAAACAAGAAAAAACCTTAGATCCTCTTCAGGCCTGTGTGACAATGGGATTTGCATCTTAATGAACATCACTGTAGCTTTGAGATACACTATAATTTAATATCAAGAACAAGAAACCACAAAGTATTAGATTCATTCAAGAATAATTGACTGTCAGCCAGGCCTGGTGGCTTGTGCCTATAGTTCCAACTACTTGAGGCTGGGGGAATCCCTTGAGCCCAGGAGTTTAAAACCAGCCTAGGCAACATAATGAGATCCCATCTCAAAAAAAAAAAAAAAGGACTGGTTCACTGGAAAGTAAACAAGTTGTCCCTGAACTGAGTAAACCAGCAGCCCTTATGCTGCTGCCGTTATCTGACTGAGAGCCCCCAGCTCTCCTTCCTTGGGCTCAGTCAGGAGTCCCTAGGGAATGTGGGAATGTGGGATCAAGGCAGAGGGCTCTGGGCAAGATTCAGGAGGAAGCATCATTAGCTCCACTCCAATACTGCTGCAAGAATGATCCTTCTTAGCCAGTTGATAGGTTGGAAGGAGAGTGGAAAAGTCTGGCATTTGGGGTTTAGCATCCTTTCTCCCTTACACTCCTTCCCCCTTACTCCTCCCCTCCCCCACCACCTGACACATTCCTTAGGAGCCACTTGGATTCACCCTTCCCCCTGCCCATTGCAGGCCCTCCTCAAACAGTGCACCCTCAGCTCCAGGAGTCTCCCCAGGGACCTGCCTTTTTAGCCTTTTCCATGCCGGTTTTTATATTCGCCATTCTCTCAGACTCCTCCGTAGTCACTTGTAGCTCATCTCATTACAATCTGAGCGTTTTGCTTTTTCATTCATGTCTGGTTATTCACTTCGAACACTACACTCCCAGATGTTTCCATCTCTCCCTGCCTCATTCTGATTCTACCTGGGTTCATCTCAGACCACAGTTGTTTGAAAGTGCAGCATTACAAGGAGATACTGTATAACATGCAAATTACATAGCGGTTTGTGACGTTTTAGTAGCCTTCTGCTCAGTGAAAGTCTTTACTGACTTGGAGGTAATAAATTTACTTTCCATTGTAAATTCTGATTTAAAACATCTAATTAAAAATATATCCATAAGATTCAAACAGTTTTATTTTTTCTGAAGTGATCTTTTGGTGAAAAAATAAAAAAGGTTGCTCACCAGTTGCTAAAATTAAATGAGGAAAGTTCCGTGGTGGAATTGACGCATGTGAATGCTGGTTTCAGCGAGCCCAAATGTGATTACTTCTATCTGTGCTTGTAAATGAGTTTTTAATTATGGAAGCAGTCTTAAGCTGTAGGTAAGATCTGGAACCAGGGTGGACCTTTGTATGTTCGGCAATGAGGGGATATTTTTGATGAGCTGGAATATCCGATTGAACAGCTGTAACAAAGCTTCTGAGAAACATTTCCTCACAGTTGTTTATAGTTTGCTTCCAGCACACCCAGATCTGACACTTTCTGGCTTTAAAGTTGCATGAAACACCCTGTCAGTTGTAGGGAGTAAGACAGGGTCTTGAGCTGACTAGGGACAAATATCGGTGTCTTCTTGGGGCCAGTAGCCACAGAAGAATGGGGCCTGGCAGACAGAGAGCCACGGTTCCTCTGGGAGAAAGCAGCAAGGCCCTGATGGAATGAGGTCTGTTCTCCACCTCTGACATGGTCCCCAGCCAGATTCTACCAATCGGATTGGAGCCGTTGCCAGCTCAGCCTGGCAGATGGGCATGTGCACGTTTTGGGCCTATGCCCAGGCTGGACGGTGTTGCTGACAGGCTGTGGGCTGTGGTCTTGGAAGCGAAGGTTCAGGGGGTGGCGCAATGCTAATACAGCCTGTGCTGGATTATCCAGGACAGCTGCCAGCATGACCGCTGGGTGACCAGAGAGGCTCCGCAGGGCTTCTCTGCTCCAGCACTGTCCTCTCAGTGGGCACGTGGAGAGCTACCAGAAGGCCATGGGATGCCCAGGGTCTCACCGTTAAAGAGGACAAAAATCTCCCGTAATGCTTGTTACCTGGTCAGTCTGAGGGCACTTGACTGTGTGTCCTGTGCTGCAGGGAGGTAGAAAGGCAGGCTGGGTTAGATGTGGGCTTTCTGTGTTCTTGCTTCCAGGTGCTCTCCATCTCCTTCTTGGGGATTTCTTGGATACTACACGAAAGGCACAGGCAATAAAAGCAAATAACAAGCGAGACTATGTCAAACTAAAAAGCTTCTGCACAGCAAAGAAAACAATCAACAAAATGAAAAGGAAACCTACAGAATGGGAGAAAATATTTGCAAATCATATGTCCAATAAGGGTAACTATCCAAAATATATAAGGAATTTATGTAACTCAATAGCAAAAAAACACATAACTGGATTAAAAACTGTGCAAAGGGTGGCTTGGACCTAGAATTGCAGCTACTCTGGAGGCTGAGGCAAGAAGATTGCTTGAGCCCAGGATTTTGAGGCTGTGATGAGCTTTGATTATGCCACTGTACTCCAGCCTGGGTGACAGAGTGAGACCCAGACCAAAAAAAAAAAAAAAAAAAAAAAAAAAAAAAAAACTAGGCAAAGGACTTGAATGTACATTTCTTCCAAAGAAGACACACTGCTGGCCAGCAGGTTTATGAAAGGGTGCTCCATGTCAGTAATCATCAGAGAAATGTAGATCAAAGCCACAATGAGCTATCGTCTCACACCTGTAAGAACTGGTATTATCAAAAAGTCAAAAAATAACACGTGTTGATGAGGATGTGGAGAAAAAGGAACTCTTTACACTGTTGGTGATGATGTAAGTTGGTACAACTATTATGGAAAACAGCATGGAGGTTCCTTTAAAAATCAGAAATAGAATGACCCTACGATCCAGCAATCCCACTTCTGGGTGTGTATCCAAAGGAAATAAAATCACTGCCTCAGAGAGAAATCTGCACTTCTGCATTCACTGCAGCATTATTTACTGTAGCCAAGATATGGAAGCAACCTAAGTGTCTGTTGTCAGATGGAAGGATGTTAAAAATGGAATATTATTCAGCCTTAACGCATAAGCAGATCCTGCCATTTGCAGCAACATGGCTGAACCCTGAGGACATTAGGCTAAATGAAATAAGCCAGTCATAGAAAAAGAAATATTGCATCATCTCATTTATATGTGGAATTAAACCAAGTCAGACTTAGAAACAGACTAGAATGGTGGTTGCCAGGGGCTGGGGAATGAGGGTAATGGGGAGATGGTGGTTAAAGGGCACAAACACTCAGTTTTAACATTAATAAGTTCTGGAAATGTAATGTACAGCATGGTGACTGCAGTTAATAATATATCGTATTCTTGAAATTTGCTGAGAGAGTAGATCTTAACTATCTTCACCACACTAAAAAGCAGGTGAGATGAATATGATAGTTAGCTTGATTGTGGTAATTATTTCACACATATATCAAAACATCACGGTGTACACTTTGAATATAAACAATTTTTATTTGTCAGTTATACCTCAATAAAGTTGAAAAAAAATATATAGCCAGGAGCCACCTGATGGAAGTCTTTCTCCCTTGCTATTTCCCACCCCTCACCGACAGAGGCCCAGGAGCCTTCAAGGCTAGACTTGATGCTTCTTTGCCTTTGAAGTTGCTCCGGAGAAAGGAACCAGGAGGAGCTGATGTAGGAAGTTAGCTCATCCCTTCCCACTGAGCCAACTCTGGTTTATCTTTCAGATCCCGCCCTGCCTGGTCACATCTGTGTACATTTACTTATTCCTCACATCCGTATTGTGGGCGTGGGTATCTTTCTCCCCGACTGCTTCTTTCAAAACCTTGCCCCAAGCAGGAGGTTTTTAAGACTGTGTTTAGTCCAAACACTCTGAGCCAACACATCCACATTAGCAGACTCCACAGAGAACTTGATTCCGGCTCTGGTTCCTACAGATGTTCTGTTGGCTCTTGGGCCCTAGAAATAGGAAACTGGCCTGGCCAGAGATGGTCCAAGCGCCAGCATGACCTCATCCCTGGGCCTGGTGAAGGGCGAACAGACCTGAGTGTACAGGAAGGAGCCTGCCTCCTGGGAGCTAAGTAGATTGTGGGTTTGGCCATTTTTTTTTTTCAAATAATACATCTAATAAAAATGATATATGGGAGAGAAGTAGAGAGTCCTGGGTTCAAATCCTGGAGCATCACAAGCTGAGTAACTTTGGCTTTCTTGCTTTATGTTTCTGAGCTTAGTGTCCTTGTTTGTCAAATGGGAATAATAACACCAACCCTGTTGTTTGTCATGAGACATAATAGAGACAATATGTGTAACATTCATATCTCAGGCACAGGAAGCCAGGAAGCTCTCAATCAATGATAGCGATTGTTATTAGGACTATCAAGTAGAGCGTCTGCCAGTATTGCTTTCCAAAAAATTTCCTAGAGAAGGCAGTGTTTTTCTCCCAATTCTGGCCACACATCAGAATCACATGAAGTGACTTTAAAAGTCCAGTTGCCTGGTTTTTCCCTCCCTCCCTTCCTCCTTCCCTCCCTCTCTTTCTTTACAGAGTCTTGTTGTGTCACCCAGGCTGGAGTGCAGTGATCTCAGCTCATTGCAACCTCTGCCTCCTGAGCTCAAGCAATTCTCCTTCCTCAGCCTCCTAAATAGCTGGTACCACAGGTGTGCACCACCATGCCCAGCTAATTTTTGTATTTTGAGTAGAGACTGGGTTTCACCATGTTGGCCAGGCTGGTCTCAAACTCCTGGCCTCAAGTGACCCACCTGCCCCAGCCTCCCAAGGTGCTGGGATTATAGGCGTGAGCCACCGCACCCGGCCATTTCCCTGGTTTTTCTTTCTTTTTTTTCCTTTATTGAGACGGAGTCTTGCTCTCTTGCCAGGAGCCAGGCTGGAGTGGAGTGTGGCGCAATCTCGGCTCACTGCAATCTCCACCTCCTGGGTTCAAGCAATTCTTCTTCCTCAGCCTCCCGAGTAGCTGGGACTACAGGCGCAAACCACCACGCCCAGCTAATTTTTGTATTTTTTAGTAGAGACGGGATTTCACCATGTTGGCCAGGATGGTCTCGATCTCTTGACCTAGTGATCCGCCCGCCTTGGACTCCCAGAGTGTTGGGATTACAGGCATGAGCCACTGCATTCCGCTTTGCCTGGTTTTTCAATCCTGTTGATTCTGATTTGTGAGTCTCTTGTGGTGCCCTAAAATCTGTATTTTTCCAAGTGCTCCAGATGATTTTGATATGTTCTCTGCTTTAACCCAAAGGAATAAACAGCCCTGAGTAAATTTTAGGTAATTGCGTGGGGTGCTGTGGGGAGGCAGGGAGTGAGGGGAGTTTTAAGGGACAAGGAAGGCTGCTTTCTGGGGACTCTGAGATCAATTCCATCTTACAATTGCCCCTATCTGTCATGGGGGTCCTGGAAACCATTCCATTCTGTGTATTCCCCTCCTTCCTGCAGCGACCAAGATGGTGGTGGAGAGTAAGTGTCTGGGGTGGGGGGCGAGGAGGCCCGGGACACAGATGCCTGACAGGCCCACCCCACCGTCCCTGCAGTGCCTCCAGAACTTAGTCACCTTGGGAGCCTTCCTTCCCTGTCTGCTCTGTTGTGCTTCGCTTTCTCATCCCTGTTCTCAACGACGTTTCTTCCCCTCTGCCACCCACATCACTCACTCTGCCCCTGGGAGGCCTGATTTCTACCTGGCTGTCATTCCAGGAAGTTTTCTTGTTGAAACAAAAACACGTGGAGGTTTTGCTTCTCTGCGTTCATGGTCTGCACAGATAGCCACCCCCAAATGGAGCTGGGTATGGTATTAAAAACATTATAATCTTACTTTTAATCCCAGTTAGTTTGGCATCTGGTGGCTAATGAGATGCCTGGGATGTGGAGAGTCGGGCCCTGATCAGCCTTCTAAGGGGGACCACCCATAAGGATAACAGATTTGGACCAGCCCCTGAGAGTGTCCTCGGTGTCTGAACAGTGGTGAGTGGGGAAAACAGACAACATCAGGGTTCCAGTTTCTGTATTTCAGTTTGTTCGACACCTGATTTCTTTTCCGCCATAGTTGAATTCCTTCTAGCCCTGGATCACTGCACTAATTTAAATGGATGACCTAAGAGGTCATCATAGGTGGTGTCACAAGCCTGTGGACTTCTACCATTCTAAGACGTTTTTTTCTTTTTTTTTAAATAGCTTGTTAATTATCACATGCCCACAAGTGATAGCCCAAAGAAATCAGACCGTGGAACTTAAGGAAATGAGCCAGCAATCCTAAGTATCTCTGTCTCTGCTTTCTGAGTTGTTCCTTCCCCTCCTTTTTCCTGCCCCTTCCCTCCTTCTTTGTTTTGCTTTCTTTCAGTTTTCATTTGTATTTGTAGGGAAAGGTATCAGCTATTTCAGTCCCATAGCTTGAAATGATTCCTATATATTGATAATTATGGAATTTTCACTTCTGTCCAAACCACTTCTCTAAACCTCAGAGGTATATCCAACTCTCTGGGTATCTAATAGGCTTCTCACACCTCAGATGTCCAAAACAAAAGTCCTGGTTTTCCTTCCCAGATCTGCTTCTTCTTCCGTATTTCCGGTCCTCACTGTCGAGGAGGGCACCTGGCACATAGCGGGTGCTCAAAAAATATTTACGGAATGAAGGATAAGAAATGGAAAAGTTTATGCCTTCATGCTTGGAGTTGGGAGTGGATCCATTCCCTACTCCAGAGCTGATCAGCTGTGTGTCACCAGATGACTTGCTTACCTCTGCCTGCCTCAGTTTCTACCTCGCTGAAATGTGGCTAGTGCTGCTTATTCTTTGTGGTTTGTACCAGGACAAGGTATTATATCCTGCCCCTTGCCAACATTTTCAGCGCCCCGCCTTTCCTGCAGTGTCCCATGGACATTTTACCCAGCTTTCATTCAAGACTGCTTGATGCATCTCAATCCTGCCTACCCAAGTGATTCCTCAGCGTGCCTCTTCTCCCCAAGGACACAGACTTCCTCATTGTCTCAGGAACATGTCATTGCATTCCTGCCCTTCAGTCTCCTGTCCTTGTCCCAGGCCTGGACGCCCTCCTTTGTCCACAAACCCTTCCAGCCTCTTCCTATCTTTCAAGCCTCAGTCCCCGGTGCCTCTGCAGTGTCCCACCACTGTGTAGCAGTACTGATGACATGCTTCTCTGATTGCTCCACTACTGAGCCACATTGGATTTTACCCTGCCTCCTTTTGGGTCCGCTCATCTAATTTCCTCACAGATTGTAACCTCTTGAGGCAAAGGCATTTGTTTCTCATTTCCTTGCATCCCCATAGTACGTAATATGAAACAACTGGGTTTTTTTTTTTTTTTGCAAATTAAAAAAATTGTGGTAAAATACACATCACATAAAATGTATCATTGTAACCATTGTTAAGTGTATAGTTCAGTGGCTTTAAGTAAGTTTGCATTGTTGTGCATGCAACCTCCAGAACTCTTTTATCTTGCAAATCTGAAGCTCAGTACCTATTAAAGGCTAACTTCTCATTTTCCCCTGCCAATATCCCCTGGAAACCATTCTTCTATTTTCTATGAAGTTCACTACTCTAGCTACCTCATACAAGTGGGATTATACAGTATTTGACCTTTTGTGACTGGCTTGTTTTACTTAGCATAATGTCCTCAGGGTTAATCTATGTTGTAGCATATATCAGAACTACCCTCCTTTTTAAAGGCTGAGTAATATTCCATTGTATGGATGTACCACATTTGGTTTTTGTAATCCATTGATGGATGCTTGGACTGTTTTCCCCTTTTGCCTATTGGATAATGCTGTGATGAACGTGGGTGTACAACTATCTCTTTGAGATCTTGCTTCAGTTCTTTTGGGTACACACTAGAAGCAGAATGGTTAGGTTATATAGTAATTCTATTTTAATTTTTTTAAGAAACCCTCTTACTGTTTTTCATAGCAGCTGCACCATTTTGTATTCCCACCAATAATGCACAAGGGCTCTGATTTCTCCACATCCTCACCAGCGCTTAGTCTTTTTTTTTTCTTTTTGGGTAGTAACCACCATTTTCATTTCTCTAATGAGCAACATTGAGCATCTTTTCATGTGCTTACTGGCCACTTGTATATCTTCTTTGGAGAAATGTCTGTTCAAGTCCTTTGCCCATACTTATGTCAGCTTTTGTTATTGTTATTAAGTTATAGGGGTTCTTTATATATTCTAGATATTAACTCCTTATCAGTGATATGATGTGCAGTAATTAGGCACTTTTGGGAGGGAACACATTGACAATCATTGATTATTATAGGAGTCCACATCGGAAGGCAGGCATTTGAAAGAATTTTTAAAATCCATGGGTATATGCCAGGCATCATCCATACTTGATCTCATGCAAAGCTCACATCCACTCTGCAAGATATGTGGCATCATATTCATTTTGCAGGTGAAAAAATTGAGTCTCAGAGAAGTCAAATAATATACTCAGCGTTCCCCAGCCTAGCAAGAGTGGCAGAAGCAGGATGTGACGCCAAGCCCGTCTGACTCCCCACGTTGCCTCCTGCACCTTCAGGCTTCGTGAGAGAGTGCAAGCAAGCTTCACACATGTGTTGCTCATCACTCTTCTTTTCTGGATTTCATTAAAGAAACGCCTGTGCCTGGCAAGCAGGCCGCTGCCAGCATCCCTGACTCTGCAAAATGTGATCCTTCTGCACGTTTGGATCTCGGCTTGACTCAAATACCTCGTGTGCCCTTACCCAGCCTTCGGTGGGAGAGCAGATACTCTGGCTTTTTGGATCTCTCATCTCTACTCTCCAGTCTCTAGTTTGGGTCTTCTCAGAGCTGCTCACACACATCAGTCACTTCAGTAGGAAGCTTTGGATAGGCAAGGCTTTGTGTCGGATTCAGGGGGAAGGGATGATGCTCCTGTCTGGAAGGAGTAGCCTGTACAGGTGCTGGACTAGGCGGCAAACTCACCTGAGAGCAAGGAGAGATACTGTGCCTTTAAAAACCAAGGAAACAGTGTAGGGCAGGTGGTCAGGACTTCAAAAACAGAGAAGGAACAGGATTTTTTTTTCCCTCAGACCAAGTCTTGCTCCATAGCCCAGGCTGGAGTACAGCGGTGCGATCTTGGCTCACTGCAACCTCCGCCTCATGGGTTCAAGCGATTCTCCTGCCTCAGCGTCCTAAGTAGCTGGGATTACAGGCATGTGCCACCATGCCCAGCTAATTTTTGTATTTTTAGTAGAGACGGGGTTTCACCATGTTGACCAGGCTGGTCTAGAACTCTTGCCCTCAAGTGATCTGCTCACCTTAGCTTCTCAAAGTGCTGGGATTACAAGTGTAAGCCACCGCACCCAGCCCAGGAACAGAATTTTATGGGTTCTTGAATCATCTTACCTGGTCCATCGTGGGTATGTGCTCAGAAAAGCCAATCTGTTTAATATCAGGCTGAGCAAAACCTACTTAGGAAGAATAAATGCTATAAACAAATTCTGTAGTGTAGCCCGCAGCTGAGAGATATGATCTTCAGATCATACATTATTTTAGCTTCTGGGCCTCAGTTTACTTGGGCATTGAATGAACATCACTGGCATGTGGTTTGCAGCTCATGGACGCAGTTCTGCTACAGGACACAGCCCAATCCCTTGGATGGATGAATGTCTGACATGAACTAAGAGAAGTTAATGTAACAGGGCTTCACCAGCCTCCAAGAGGGAATCCACTGTACTAGATCTGAAATGACAATCGTACAATGTGGATTGCATGATTTTAAAGTGATAGCACATATAACGAACACTTAATGATAAGCACGTTATGAACAGTATCTCATTTAATTTTTGTAAGGATACTATGAAGTGTATGTACTACGATTAGTGAGGCAAAGTGAATTCTCCAGAGGTTCACAGCTGGTAGATGATGGAGCCAGACTTGAGCATGGCTCTGCTTGGTTTCTAAAGCCTTTGCTCTCAAATGCTGCACTAAGCCACCTCTTCATTACAGCTGTGACAGGAAGATAGGACATAGGTTGATAAAAGAAAGTCAGTATAAATGCCACCTATGCTGGCTCACACAGAGCATTCTTCCAGAGATATTAAGAGGAGTCAAGAACTGCATAAAAGGATAAGGCCTTTTTGGGGGAGAACATATATTCTATATTAAAGAAATCCTTACTTGTCTGAAGCCTGTGTTCTTCGTCACGGTTGATTTTTCTAGGCTCTTAAGTACAAATAATGAATAATGTATCATCTTCAGCTCCTTTGTCCCTACACCCAAAGGCTTGGTCTGTCCTGTTAGGGTTTAAAAAAAAATTATGGTGAAGTACATATAACATAAAATACACCGTTAGTGAAAATGTCGCTAATATACATTCCCAGTGTTGTACAACAATCACTATTGTCTGTTGCCACAATATTTTCATCACCCCAAAAGGAAACCCTGTAGTCATTAAGCAGTCACTCTCTGTTCTTCCTCTTCCCAGTCCCTGGGAAACATTATTCTGTCTCTCTCTAAGGATTTTCTGGCTCTGGGTATTTTACGTAGATGGATTAATACAAGATGTGACCTTGCGTGTATCCTGTTAATTTCACAACTCATGGTTCCTCCTTCCCATACTGAAATTTGCAGCCTATTGCCCTGGTGTAGAGCTCCCTATTGCCCCAGCATAGGGAGCTGAGTCCCAAGGTGGGTATTGGTTTGGGATCAGAGAGAGAGCACCGGGCAAGTGCCCAGACAAGTTATGTGACTTCTCTGAGCCTGTCAAGGTTGTCAGAAGGATTAAGTGAAATGATGTCAAGTTCCTTGTTTTTGACCTTGGGCAAATTATTTAATACTTCTGTGCCTCAGTTTTCTTCCCACATGAGATGGGAATGTAATCATATCTATATCATGGGTCCTTCTGAGAATTAAATGAGTAGTACATGGAAGCATATCGAACAGGGCCTGGATGGGGGCATTGCCTGGTATGCGTTAGTATTGCATGCTTGGTAAGTGTGTGGTGACATGATTTAGACCAGGCCCCACACTATTCACTAGACCCCTTCCATGGTCTTTCTCCTTCCTGTCTACACTTGCAGCCAGAGTATTGTCGCCAGAGTGTCCCTGATATGCACTCTTCATCTCAAGACCCTTCTGTTAGCTTTATGTTTAAGGCCCTCTGCATCTCACTTGCTTTCCTGTCTGGTTTCTCTTCCCATCCTATTCCGCAGGACCCCATTCCCTGCCACCGCTCTGGACCACCTTTGGTTCCCCAAGGCCGCTGGGTCCTTTAGCGTCTGTACCTTTGCTCATACCCTTCCCTCTTTTGGAATGACCTTCTGCTCTCCATCACTGGCAAAGCTATGCTCATGTCTTTCACTCAGTTTTTTCATCTGCCATAATAGTGTGCACATCATAGGGTTGTGCGAGGATTGACTGACATGATATATGACCGAGATGATGCACTATACATAATAATATTAACTGAGATAATAAAGCCTGCATATGTGGGTGCCATCTGGTAATTGCTCAATATATTATCATCACATCATTATATCATTATATTAGGACTATTTGTACATTCCTGGTTTCCTAACTCGGCTGCAGATTCCTTGAGACCAGGCCAATGTCTTGTTAATTTCTGATTCCTACTTATGCCAAGCATAGTGCCCTGCATAAAGTTTCCGTATTGTTTATTTCATTTCTCAACAGTTCCTTTGTATAACTCTTTTTTCTCTAATCAAGTCAAAAAAACCGGGCCTCTAAAGGAGGGCCTGTGGTTTCTCCTTGTTTCAGATCCTCTGCATCTTTTAGCACCAGGTTGCGCAGACAGAGTATGATTAATACATACCCAATGGATGTCAGAATGTAATTGACTTTTAAAAATGACCCAAGCAACATACTTGAAAACACAGAAAAGAAAATGAAAATTTCCCATAACCCCACTCCCAGTGCCATTCTAACTCCATCCTCCAAAGCTAACCACTATTAGCCTGAAAACAAGTGAACATCACGTAGATAACTGAAATGTGTTGAATAGTTGTTAAGTGCTAAATAGTCATCTGATTAATTTTATTCCTGCTTTGAAGCAGATGTTGTTGTTATCCCCATTTTACAGAACAGGAAACTGAGACACAAAGAAGTTAATTTGTTCAAAGCCACAAGGCTTTTAAGTAGAGGAGTTGAGTTTTAAACCCAAGCAATCCGGCTTCAGGGTCTGTCCTGCACTGCCTGCCTTCTTCCCTCCCACATTCACTGAGATATCACCCTCCTTCCCCTTCCCTCTGTTTCTTAGAACAAATTCAGCACTGGGACTCAGAGAAGCTGGCTTTTCTTTCTTCTGTGCATTCACTGTGTATGAAGTTAGGATGATCCATTTCACCTCTCTGAGCCTGTTTCCTCATCTATAAATTTGAGAGCTGGTTTCGGTGATCTCCCTTGCTCAGCCAGAATGTTCTGTGATTTCATGAATTAGACACTGAAGCAAGGACTTGCTTTTCCACCATATGCTTCCCTCCTCTCATCTCCTGCACCTGCAGGCGTATCATCTTTTGTGCCATGCAGGCAGGCAGTCAGGTCACCCTGACCTAGGTACTTCCCTCCACCTCAGTCAGTGTGCCTGGAGAAGCTGCCAGCCAGCCACAGCCAGAGAAAGAGTAGTCCATGGAGTTTGCTGAGTACTGGGACTTAGTGGGTTATATAAGTCTTTTACGACCCATTTTAATAGAGTTTGCATCCTTTGAACTACAGATGGGGCGCCGGCTGTTAATGGGGCTTTCTGGAGCATAGACTTAGGAGGAGGGTCCTCACGGTTTATGGAGCTTTCCTGCAGCACACACATTTCGTGGAGGCTGGGTTGTTTTGTTTCTTCTCCCCATCAACTTTCCTGGTCAGGACACAGGGTGCAGGGCAGAGTTTATCTGAGTAGGGTGTATGCAGGTATACACATCTGTTGTGTGTTTAACAGCCTCAGGGTAATGGCTGGGTCACCTAGTACTCCAGAGCAGCAAGCCTCAGAACCACCTGAAGCCTAGTTAAAAACACACTAATTTCCCCCACCCTCCTCCAGCCTTTCTGATTGAGGAGGGCTTGAGCAGCACCTGGGCCTGACAACGTGCGCTTCTAACAAGTGCCCAGGTGATGCTGCACCTGCTGGGCCAGGAGCCACACTTCGACAACCACTGTGCCAGAGAAATTTTTCAGAGAACTTGACGTCTTTTTAAGTACTAGACTGAAACTAAACTAAAACATTTCTGTGTATGTTTTTAGGTAAAAATGATTTGCTTGTATTCCAATATACCAAAAAAGCAATCTTGTGTCTTCTTGATCCATAGTCGTAATTATGACCATTCATTATTGTGGTCAGCTGTAATTCCAGGGCGTGCTGAGCTCCCCCCCGAGGCTGACCCAGGTTGCTTGAGTTGTTGGTTTGCATTCTGTGTCTGCAGACTGGCTGCTGTGCCAGTAGCATTCTTCTCTTCTTGGAGCTTTTTTTAAAAAAAGCCCTTTCTTATTAAAATATGTTCACACCTATAAAAACAGAGAGAATAGTATGAACAACTCCCATGTCTCCATCATCTAGATTTTTAACATTTTTCCTTCATCTTTTTCTTGCAGAAGTATTCCAAAGCCAATCCCAGACATCCTAACCTTCCCCTCCCAAATATTTCTGACTACATCTCCACAAAAATAAAGACATTTCCTTGCATAACCACAAAACCATGATCACAACAAATCCAGCAATGATTCCTAAGTATCATCTAATACCCAGACCATATTCAGATTTCCCTAGTTGTTCAAAAAGGTCTTTCCAGTTGAATGAGGAGACGAACAAGGCCTACATTCACATTGCCTTTGATTGCCAGCTACCTTTCCCTTGGAATTTGCTTTTGCGGGCGTGGGGGATCTGCAGTCAGCTGGGGCTAGATGGTTGCAGCGGGAGATCCAGAGCTGTTGAAATGCATCTGAAGCGGGGAGAGCAGGTTTGAGGTAGGGTCTGTGAGGTAGGGTCTGCAATACTGATTGCGGGGCCTGGAGACAGCTCTGTGCTGCTGAGATGCGTCCCCTTTATTCTACTTTCTTTGATCTGAAGAGGCAAGGAGGCGGGGCATGTGACTTCCAAATCAGTGAGTGCTTTCACGTGTGCATATGTAACTGTTAGAATATGTTTATGGAACAGATATGTTACCTGGGGTAAGAAAAGGAGTTCTTGACCCTGAAGACTCTTGGCTGTGGCTGTTCTAGAGTGTTTGGGACACGTGCTTTATTTATTCTCCATGGGATTTTCTTTCTCTTTCCATTAATAATCGAGCCTTCATTGCAGCTCTATGGAGGGAAACTATTCCTTCGCGCTCCAGGCTCTGAGAGCTCCCCACACACCTAGTCCACTTGGGTGGCCTGGTTTCCTGCCAGAAGTATGAGAAACATTGATGTGCTGTGCCCACCCCCTTGAGGCCCTGCCCCTGGGCTCATCCCTCATGTAGGTGTTTTGAACATGTTACAGGCTTCTAATTTAGCTTCCCTGTCCAAATGAAAGGTCCCTCGTTGCAATTTAAATGCCATGGTGTACCTATGACTGGGGCTGACGTGCATTGGAAAGCAAAGCCGTCCTGCGTCACACAGCATCAGCTGGATCGCCATATGGACCACAATGCGGTGCTAGGCGAGGCTGCCAGCATCACTCTGGCTAAGGAGTGAGGTGCAAGGCTGCTGGGAGGGAAGGACTTTTCTGGACAGAGACCTGCTTGTCAGGGGCTTCAGGCGGCTTCCTAACACTGGTTCAAGGTTGGGGAGTGGCAACACCACGCCGTAGATACCACAGGTAATGTGGCCTGCAAGTAATGTGGCCGGGCCTTGGCAAAGAGAGTGTGCATTGCTGAATTCCTCATTTCAGCACAGAGCAGGCCTCTCTGCTGCTTCCTGACCCAATGGGGATGGTTCTGATCGTCACCTTTGCACTGCTTTTGTGGCCACTCCATATTGTATAAGGTCGCCAACTACATTGTGTAACAATGGGCTGGTGTTTGGTTCTTACTGTTCTCTGGACTGGAAGATTCTTAGGGGCAGTTGATCATTTTGCTATTTGGAATACAGTGGTACTCAATAAATGTGCAGGAAATACATTTTTGCCACCCAGAAAAGGGAGGGAAGGTGGCTTTGTGGTGAATTCGGTTAAGCATGTGATACAAAAATAAATCTGAGATGGTCACAAGTGTCATAGAAAATGTAACCTGCCCTAGAAATAGTGGTTCATTCTACAGTGACCTTCATTCTACGGTGACTGCTAATGGCTGCCGTTTTGCTGAGAAACGCTTATTGACTTCCTGCTCCTCACATTTTCCTGCCTGGCAAATGCCAAACCTCCACTATATTTAGCTAAAATTTCTTACGGCAGTTACCAGGTCATTTAGAAATATTTCATTTGTAACCGTGTCGTATTCCTGATCTGGACTTTATGTTGTGTGAGGGCAGCAATTCCATTTGATTTCTCTTTTTATCCTCCTTGGCCCCAGCCCTGTGGCTTGTATCTATTATCAGTGACTCAAAACTAGTTGCCCCATGAAATGCAAGGCTACTGGGGTTAGTGAGTCCTAAAGAACTGGCTCAGACAGGGTCTCTCAAGTTCAGAGGAGGGAGAGCTGCTTGGGGCTGGAGTTATCAGAAGAAACTTCCTTAAAGGCAGCTGGAACTGGATGGCACTTGGAGAACTGGAAAAGGTGGAGGGGAGGAGGCTGGAGAGTAGATTCTGAGTTGGGAAGATCAGAGGAGAGTTTGCATCCCCACTGCTGGGTATAATGAGGAGGTGCAGCTAATTCGCTGGGAACCACTGGCTTCTGGGCATTTACTGGACACAAAATGAACTACCAGCAACTATAGAGGCTGACCGCAGGGAAGGGTGGCTACAGAATTCTTAAAACGTGATGCCGACCCCAGTCCTTGGTGAGACGGATAGGGATGAGTCAGGTTAAGACAGGGATAAACATTTGCTTATCAGATGGAGATCCACCCTATCTTCTAGGATCCTGGACTTTTTTGAAAAAGCACATCTCCAAATACCAGATGATAGGGCAGAGAGGAAGAAGAGGATTAAGGGTATCCTGCTCCCAGACTCTAGGGGTTCTGCTGGAAAGGAAATAGTGGGGTGGATTAGAGAGAATGGGAAAGCGCAAAGCTTCAGATGTAGAAAAGGGTTGATTGTACAGTCTCTTTGGAAAACATTTTGCAAGTTTCCTAAAAAGTTAAACATAAACAAACCTACCATGTGATCCAGCCATTTCACTCTAGGCCTTAACTCTAGATAAATGAAAGCATTTGTCCATTCCAAGTCTTGTCATGAATGTTCATAGCAGCTCCACTTGCAATAGTCTTAAACTGGAAACAACCCAATCTGTCACGAAGAGAGAATGGATAAACACATTGTGGTATATCTGTACAGCGGATACTATTTAGTAATAAAAAGGAATGGATGGGTTAATCTCAAAATAATTATGCTGAGTGAAAAAAACAGACAATAAGGAATACATATTCTATGATTCCATTCATATAACATTTTAGAAAATGCAAGCTAATCTATAAGATAGGCAGTAAAACAGTAGTTGCCTCTGGAGGGAGGTTGTGTGAGAGGGGCAAGAGCAAGAGTTTATTAAACTATAGGAGGAAAATTTGTGGGCTAAAGGATATGTTTATAATCTTGATTATGGTGATGGTTTCACAGGTGTGTATGTGTACCAAAATTCATCAAGGTTTACTCTTATTTAAAGAGTGTACAGCTGGGTGCGGTGGCTCACGGCTGTAATCCCAGCACTTTGGGAGGCCAAGGTGGGTGGATCACCTCAGGTCAGGAGTTTGAGACCAGTCTGGCTAACATGGTGAAAACCCATCTCCACTAAAAATACAAAAATTAGCTGGGCATGGTGGCATGCGCCTATAATCCCAGATACCCGGAGGCTGAGGTAGGAGAATTGCTTGAACTTGGGAGGCAGAGGTTGCAGTGAGCTGAGGTTGTGCCACTGCACTCCAGCTTGGGAGACAAAGCGAGACTCCATTTCAGAAAAGAAAAAAAAAGACAATTGTTCAATTGAGGTCAGGTGCGGTGGCTCGTGCCTATAATCCTAGCACTTTGGGAGGCCAAGGCGGGTGTATCATCTGAGGTCAGGAGTTCGAGACCAGCCTGCCCAACATAGTAAAACCCTGTTTCTACTCAAAATACAAAAATTAGCCAGGCATGGTAGTGCATGCCTGTAATCCCAGCTACTTGGGAGGCTGAGGCAGGAGAATCACTTGAATCCGGGAGGTGGAGTTGCAGTGAGTCGAGATTGCACCACTGCACACCAGCCTGGGCAACACAGCTAGACTCTGGCTCCAAAAAAAGAGTGTTCAATTGATTGTGGGTAAACTATCTAGTAATAAAGCTATTACAAAGAGCTGGGCATCTTAGTTCCTGCCTGTAATCCCAATGCTTTTGAAGGCCAAAGGAGGAGAATTGCTTGAGGTGAAGAGTTTAAAACCAACCTGGGCAACATGGTAAAACCCTGCCTCTAAAAAAAATAATAAAATTAGCTGGATGTGGTGGCATGCACCTGTAGTCCCAGCTACTTGGAGAGCTGAGGCAGGAGGGTTTTTTGATCCCAGGAATTAGAGGTTACAGTGAGCCATGATTACAACACTGCACTCCAACCTGGGTGACAGAGCAAAGTCCTGTCTCTTAAAAAAGAATAATAATAAAATAAAGTAAAAGTGATGATTGAGAGATTCAATGCAGGTCAGTTAAACAAGCCATTAGCCATTATTGCAGACTCCTTACATTCCCATCCCCAAAATGGAATTGATTCATTTCAGTGGAAATGAGAAGAGAAAAAACAGCCTCAGAGTACTTAGGGTGGCAGGGGAGGACCACTATTAGAACTGAACATACATAAGGCAGGTCTTGCTGGAGGTTGATGCTGGCAAAAACAAAAGGAACTGCCCTTGAGGACTAGTCAAGGGAATCTCTGGGGCAGATGTGGGGTCCAAGTGACTTCACTGACTGAGGACAATGTTAAAGGGTGTGAAGTACGAAATGAGCAAGGCGGAAAGGACAGAATCAACAGGCTGCCTCTGCGAACTAGGGGAGACCAGTACAGAGAAGGCTGAGGGTGCAGGGGCTCCTTTCAGGAACAAAAGACAGATGGACTGAGACAGATTGCCTGGCTATGCATCCTGGCTGCACCACTTCAAAACTGGGCAGCCTTGGCTGGGCGCCGTGGCTCACGCCTGTAATCCCAGCACTTTGGGAGGCCGAGGCAGGCGGATCACGAGGTCAAGAGATCGAGACTATCCTGGACAACATGGTGAAACCCCGTCTTTACTACAAATACAAAAGAATTAGCCGGGCATGGTGGTGCATGCCTGTAGTCCCAGCTACTCGGGAGGCTGAGGCAGGAGAATTGCTTGAAACCGGAAAACGGAAGTTGCAGTGAGCCGGGATCGCGCCCCTGCACTCCAGCCTGGCGATAGAGCGAGACTCCGTCCAAAAAAATAAAAACAAAAAACAAACAAAAAAACTGGGCAACCTTTGGCTAAATGACCTAAGGTCTCTGTGCCTCGGTTTTTTCATCTGTAAAGTGGGAATAGTAATACATACCTCATGAGGTTACACTGAACATTAAATGAATTAATGTATGAAAAGTATTTAGAACCATGCCTGGCATATAATAAATGCTTAATAAATGCTATTGCTACTGTAATTATGATCTACTATTGGGCAGAATCTTGAATGCCAGGATTATTACAAAATAAGGCATAGGTACAGCAGTGAGAAGCATTGAACAAAAGTTTGAAGAATATGTGTTTAGCTTGCCCCTACCTCAGAGCCTTTGCGCTTATTGAGACAACTCTGCCTGGAACACTTTTCCTTGAGATGAACTCCTGCCTCACTCCCTCACATCCTTTGATCTGTGCTCCGTGTTACCCCATCAGAGAGGGCTTTGCTGGCCGCTGTATTGAAAATTACGGTCCCTTCCTTCCCTACTATCTAACATGGGTGTGTATCTTTATTTGCTTATTTTTCCTTTCTCCCACTAGAATGGAAGTTCTGTAAGCTCTTTAGGAATAGGAACTTTGTTTTCTCTCCCACCGTGTCCCCTGAGCCTAGGACAGTGCCTGGAATGTAGTGAATGCTCAATCAATATTTGTTGACTAAATAAAAGATGTATTAGGCTGAGTCTTGGGGGTAAATCACCTAGCGTCTTCCAGCCTCAGCCTCCTGACCTGTAAACTGCAGAGGGTGAGTCCCTGATGGCCTCTTCCAGCCTGAGGGTGACGTGAATTTGTGGGGAGTCAGGTGTGATGTCTTGAACAAGGGAGTGATGTGGTAAAGAGACTGTGGGAGAGTGTCGTCGCTCATGAGGCAGCAGGAGAGCTTCCGTGTCATGCCTCCCCCAGGTTGATTGAATTTACAAAGTGAATTTAGTTATTTATAGGTAATTTTGAAGATGACTTTCCAAACTCTCCCCTCTCTCCACTGGGGCACTGTGCTGTCCCCTGCCCTCCATTGAGAACCCCTGCTCTAGACACATGCAGGGACAGAACTTGCCAGAACAGTCTTGATAAATGACAAATAGGTGGTATGTGGGCTCATGGTTTTACTATGTCGTGAGCTGCTCTGTTCTGAAGGACAGCCAACTCCAGGTTCTGGGCATAAGAGGTGCATTAGGCTGAGGGGACCTGGAGGCTGGAGAGGAGCTGACACGTGTGAGGGGGGAGCCAGCCAGATGGTTCCAATTTATCCGTGTTGGTGTAGGGCTGGGGAAGGAGCTCGGTCCAGGCAGATGCTGCTGCTATGAGGCTTCCTGAGCAGCTCAGCCCTTGGAAGACCGAGCCTCCCTTCTCACACCTGAGCTCCTGCAGGAAGCAAGGGATGCATGGCTGGGAGATGCCTGTTCCTCACATTTGGCAGTTAGGGCCATCTCATTAGGGGCAGACCTCCACATAGCTATAATCTGAAATGTCAGTTATTACACTCTTTGCTTTAAGTATAGAAGTACCTCGGTTATGATCTCAGGAGTAAGACAGAAATAGCTAGTGAGTGTGGTGAGTAATCTTCTAAAAGCATTCACAGGAATCATCCTCGCCATGGTATTATGTGCTGTTTAAAATCTGAGTAAAAGCTTAGGAGTCCAGCATTTGGAAATGCGGGGAGGGGTGGTGGAATCTCTTGGAGGAATCCTGGCTTGAGTTTCCTCACCGCTTCTCTTCCAGGTGATTGATCATGCCCCTGCTATTCTCAGAGTCTCTAATGTGTGGTTAGAGTTTATCGGGGAGACTGAAGGGCATGAGAGCAGCCCTTGAGCCTTAGCTTAGGGACCAGTTAAAAGGGACAGTACCTATGCACGCATAGTGCTGCAGGAAAGGGCTGTAACGAGTGCTGGAATTAGTGGAGGGAGCAATCTCTGTGGACTGAGGATATCAGGGAAGGTTACCTGGAAGAGGCAGGCTGTGAAAAGGTGAAGAGATTAGGGGTAGAATGTTTTGCTTTTACCCGGTTCCTGACCTGCCTCCGTCTTCTCCGGATGGAGGCACCTTCTTGGCCAGAAGAAATTGGCCAGTGTGGTTGCTCCAGTTGAGCACTGGATTTGGTTTTGTGCTTCTTGGCAGCCAGGACATAATGAGAACCAGGTGAATGGCACAGCTTTCTTGATTAGAAAGGGGAAAGTCCCCCAACTCCCCAGGGGAGGCAAAATTCTTCCTCACACATTTTTCTAAAATCATTTTCTCATGCAGGAGTTTACATAAAAGACACAGTGGCATAATAAACATAGGTCCGTCGACAACAAAGCGTTCGTAAGTGTGGAGGATTGAACACCAAGGCGTGACACAAGGAAGGTAATTTGGCCAGTGGCTGAGCTGGCAAGGTCTGGTGATGTGGCTTTTGGGGGCTCTGACATGATGTAAAATTAACTTAGAATCATTTTCTAGAAGAGTAGACCGAAGACAAGTTCCTGAAGGAGACTTTGCAGTGGACATTCAGAGGGAAAGCTTGCTGGCCTTGCTGAGATGATAGCTGGTGGAAGGACGTGGTCCTCTCCTCCCCCTGGGTTCCCGCTCGCCGTGGTATAATTACCCTGTCTGGGTGTCGGATTTGCTGCCCAGTGTCCTGGTGTCCAGAGGCATAAAGGGAAACATGCGTCTGGTTCCAGAGTCCAGAGCTGACCTTGTCTCTTCTACCAGAACCCTTAGTGCACTACTCCCTGGTTTATGTTAACTGAGCACTAAAGCACCTGCTCTTGACCTTGACATGTTCTTAAGGAATTTGAAGTCTAAAACGGGTGATTTTACTTAGAAAAAAATCCAAAGTACAGAAAGGAGTACATGCTGATAGGTTGGCTTTGCACCAGTTCCTCCTGTCAATAGCTGCCACGTGTTGGAAATTTTCTCTGCCCCAAGCACTTTACCTACAACCCTTATGTCGTCTTCACAATGACTTCCAGAAGTATATGCTTTTATTGTCTCCATTTTACAAGAAAGACTGGGCCTTGCAGAGATTTTGATATACTCTCAAGCCGCAGCCTGAGGAAGATTCCAGCTGGCCTCCCTTTTGGGTCTAGTGGATCCGGACTTGGCCCCCAGTCTAATCTCTGGCCTGGATCTCTCCCTGTCCCCTCTCGCACCCTCCTCTTTGGCCACAGTCTTCTGTTCTAAGCTTGCCCTGGGCCTCCTGCAAATTTCTGGCATCTTGTATGAGATAAGCACTTCCCTATCTGATTTCAAAGCTTTCCACTGAGCCCATGCTGCCATATTCTGACCCCTAAGCCACCCCCTTTCTCACCCTTTCTGCTTGGGCAGTGCTGTCTGCATCCCATCAGTCCCTTCCAAGAATCATAAAAGCAGAGTCCAGGTCTCCTTGTTTTTAAAGCCTCCTTACCGTTCAGAACCACCCAGCGAGTTCCTGCTTCTCATCAGGGAGTGACTGCAGATCAGGCATTGATGAAGGGTCCCTCCCAGCCTGGGTTTCCATCCACCCTCACACATGGGTTCCCTTAGTTTGTGTGTACCATAGGGAGTATATGCTGTACACCACTTCCATTTTATCGTATCAAAAATATTTTTAAAATACATTGAGATTTTCATTGTCATCAATGGAAGAGGAGGAGAAGGGTGGCTTTTGTCAAGCTCTCTTACTTCTGAAGGATTCGGGACGCTGGCTGCCTTTGGCCGCCAGGATCAGAAAGCATTTGTTTCTATTGGAAGAGACTGTGTATCTGGGGATATTGCCCAGTGGGTCTCACTATGTTGGGAAAACTGGTGACCAACTGAGTAATACTCAAATTTATGCCAAAATTCCTGCCCTTGTCCCTGTTCAGTCTTCTCTTTTGCTCCCTGCTGAACTTTGTCACTTGGGGGTGGGATGGGATGAGCTGGGTGGCCTCAAACTCACATTCTTAGAGGCTCTGAGGAAAGTCCCTTTTGGTACACCAAGGCTCTTTTTGATCCTTTGAAGCTTTTGAAGGATATTTTCAATGGATCAACATGGCATCTTATGCCTGGCTCTATCTGGAAGGGCTTGCCTGGGAAGGCAAGGAAGATGGTTGTCTAAAAGATACATGGAGAGTGATTCTTTCCAGGCCACCAGCACATCTAGAGTTGCATGGATAGCTTAATTTCTCCCATCAACATAGTAGCTATTATTTATTGAGTGCTTATTTTATGCCAGGTCCAGTGCTAATGGATTTGCTGATTTAATCTACCCAGGAACCTAACAGATACCTCATAGCCCATTTTATAGATAAGAAAGTATCTTCCTTAGATGGTCTGTCCTTTTTGTGATTTCTGTATAGGACTCTATCTTGAGCTGTGGTATTATTTTTGTTTTGTTTTGTCTTTTAAATTAAGCCTCGGTTGAGCCCTTGTGATGTATATTAACTAAATGCATTTTGGTCATTAAAAAAAAAAAAGTATCAAGCCTAGGATAAAAACCTTCTGTGCTGTTGGGGGCCCTTAGGCTGTGACACCCAGAGCAGTCAAAGAGCAAGCTACAGGTGCTAGGAGAAAGCTGTGCCCCTCGAGGTGTTCTTTCTTTGGCCAGTCTAGATCTTGAACGTGCCTTGCCTTGGGCCTGTGAATGGAAGGGGCATTTCCTCATTAGATAAGGAACTTTTAAGTGAAAAACACAGAGACCTGTCTAGTGGATGATTAAGCCTAAGCTTCTGCTAAAGGGCAGGGGCTGAAATGATTTCATAACATTTTTCATCCTCACCATCTGAACCTACACCTAGTGCTGTACAGCCAAGTGCAGGAATTGTTAAGGTTTTGCTCACATCCATCTCTCTCCCTTGTCTCAAAAGACCTCCGCCCTCATTGATTTTCCCTCTTCTAGGACAGTTTTCAGCATTTCAGTTCAGTAATACTCAGTGTAGGGCTGGGTTCTGCAATCTCCCTTGGTATAACCTGCCATGCTGCTGCTAGGCCCAGATTCCGTTGGCTATTTTTCGCTGCCCTTCTGCCCAGACTCAGTGAGCCCTACAGTCAGGAAGGGCCCAAGGGATCATGTAGTTTAACCCACTTATTTTATCAGTGGGAGAGAGAAGACCAGCTTTAGGGTCTCCTTCATGACAGAGGGAAAATATACACACCTTGTTAGAAGAATCCCAAGCCGAATCGAACGGATCGGGAGCTTTGTTTGTTATTTGTCTTGGTGGACTTTTTCTTGTATGCCTGCAGTTTCTCCACTTAGATCTGACATCCTTTTATCTAATTAAATTCCCTCCCCGCTCCCCTGCCATCTTGCTCATGTTTTAGGTTGGTTCTGATTTTTAGTATCAACCACAGGATCTCAAAACTAGAAGCATCCTTTGATGTCCTGAACTGTGATCCCTTGGGTTGAGGCCAGTGCATCAGTTACAATACCCCTGGAGTTCTTATTATCAGTGTATCTTAGGAGGAACCAAAAAGAGTCATCCTACAATAAGAATTGTTTTATCGAGTTTCTTAAAGCAAAGCCCACCAGTATGAACATCCATAGGTGGAAATATTGACCCATTTAAGTGACACTTGTGCAATGCAAGAGGGGTAAAATTCTAGCCCACCTGAGGAAATTCAAACACATGTTTTAAGAGCTTATAAATGAAGGCAGAAGGTTTTAGTTCAAAGAGAGAAATGGTGATGGCTGACACTAAAAGCCGAAATGGAATCTTAATTTAGGATTAATTGATTAAATAGTTAACCTAATTAATCTTCTGTTGCAATCAGGGTTCAGTTTTTAGACATGACTCCTGCATGTGAAAGTTAGTATCTGCAGCTCAAATATGTGCAGTGGGATAGGCACAGCCCCAAAACCCAACAGGGACATTCAGCTCTGAGGCTGAATGGAAGAGGGAGGTGACAGCAGGTCTGAACTCCCTATATTTCTTTTTATCCATTTCTTTTATATGATTAATTTGAGGAAAAGTTTATCTGTTCATTTAGTAAGCCCATTTAGAAATCAGCTCAAATTATTACTTCCGTGCTAGAGGCTAGAGGCCGGGGTTCCTATTATTTTTGGAGTGGAAATTGCCATCCATTCTGCTGGAAATGAATTAGACTGTATATACTTTTTAAAAACCATTTAAATCAACATATATTAAAAATATTTCTAACTCCTGTCTTTCCTCTTGCTCTTATGTCTTGAACAATGTTCCTGCTTGAATGCCTTGGAGACAGAGGAGTCTCTGGGGTCTCGAAGGTCTCTCCTTGCCATCCAGAGCAGACATGCTGAAGGACATGGACCCCACGTGAACCATAGCCTCCCTCCCCGTGGCTTTGTCCTGGCATATGCCGAAATGCCAGCACCTCACACAGGCCCTGTTTTCAGCAAATCTTCAAGTCTGGATGGAGGCAATGCTTTACCCTTAATATGTTCTTAAGCCATGCATAACTTTAAGCGTGTTTTAACCATGTGGTTCTAATTAATTTTTATTTAATTCTTCAGTGTTTGCTTTAATTTTTTGTAAGAAGCAGCCACATGATGAGTAAGCCTGGAGATTAAGCTTTCTGAAGAGGTTTTCCTGACAACAAAAACAATACATTTATTGAAAGGTGAAACTCATGGTCAAGGCCAATGGAGTGTCCAGGCTGGGTTGTAAGGCGTGAACTGTGGAGAGAGTGCTGAGGAGATGCTTCATTTGGACTCCCTGGTGCCTTGAAGCTGTAGGGTGACCATCTCCATTTGGCCTCGTTCTCAAATTCTACTCTCTCCCTGCAGGGCAGGTGTGCTGTGTGTAGCAATACCTTTTGTGGTTTGTTTGCTTCCAAAGTTCTTCATTCAATACCTCATTTTTCCCTCTGCCGTGCTGTAATTCTTTTTCACTTCTTTCTTGATCTTCCCCTTTTTCCTTTTCATTTTGGGGAAAGCGTTTATGCAAAGAGGTCAAGTATCTTGGCCAAAGTTCTGATGGCGCTAGAAATAGAACTCTGGACTGTTGACCCCCCACATCCTAGGCCCAAAGATGAGACCACCCGGTGGGATCCTGGGCTGTCTCCAGAGCGGCTTCCCAGAACTTGGCTCTTGGCAGAGTTTGCCTTTTAGAAAACAGAGAATTAATGCACATAAGGGGATTTCCCTTTCTTCCTGCCACCCTCCCTCCTCCTACTTCCAACCAAGAGAAGAGTCTGTCCAAATGTAGGAAAAGGAATTATATTGGGTAACTGTGGGTAGCAGAAAGAACTAAGAACCTTATTGCAATAAACTTGCAAGTCCAGAAGTTGGTTCCAATCTGATCCCCTCCCCCACTTCCAGGCAAAAGGAAAGTTAAAAGAGATACTGGAGATGGGGGAGATTATTTTAGGACTCTGGCAAGCACAGCAGTTCCCTTGCATTGCTGGCAGGTACCCAAGTTTATCTGTGTTTATGGGGATTTGCAGTGTTGATCTGCGGTGGGTGGAAGCGTGCAGGTCCATAGCCTCCATAGTCAATTATGTTTCCTGCTCATCCAAAAACTTCAGACCAAGATAATCAACTGGGGGAAGGAAAAGAGGAGGCTTTTTATTAATCTGAAGGACTTGAACAAAAGTTCTACTACGTTTTTTGGTTCTGGGTGCTGTGCAGACCTCTTGTCAATTCTGAAGGAAGACCTGAGTGAGGCCTAGTACTTTCTCAGTCCAGTAAGAGAGGAAGCCCTGTGGCCACTTGAGGCTTGGTTCCACTCTCTTCTTTTCCCCAGTCTGCAGACCTATGTTGCTTTGGGTTAGATCAGAGAGATTCCTAGAGAATTAATGGAGACACAGAGATAGACAGAGAGAGATGGTTTAGGGAAGCATGATAAACAAATCACAGTGAGACAAAGGAAGAACCTGAGCTGTTTTTAACCAGTAAGAAATCTTTGGCCGGGTTCAATGGCTCACACCTATAATCCCAGCACTTTGGGAGGCTGAGGTGGGTGGATCATCTGAGGCCAGGGGCATTTGAGACCAGCCTGGCCAACATGGTGAAAACCTCTCTCTACTAAAAATGCAAAAAAAAAAAAAAATTAGCCAGGTGGCACATGCCTGTAGTCCCAGCTACGCGGGAGGCTGAGGCAGGAGAATCACTTGAATCCAGGAGGCAGAGGTTGCAGTGAGCCGAGATCATGCCATTGCACTCTAGACTGGGCAATAAGAGTGCAACTCTGTCTCTTAAAAAAAAAAAAAAAAAAAAAAAAAAAAAAAAAAAAAAAAAAAAAAAAAAAAAAAAAAAAAAAAAAAAAAAAAAAAAGGAAAGGAATCTTCATGGTGGAATTTCAGACCTTAGGATGGCCTAATGGACAGGGTACACGTGGGTTAGGATGAAGAGCATATCTTGGGCCTCTTGAATCATGCTTCATAGGTGCCTCATCCACTCACATTCAAATTCCTAATTGTGGGACAAAAGAAAAAATCTTGACTTCCTATGGGCAAATTTGGAAAAATGGCACGGTCAGCTTCTACTTTGGTCTTTGTGTTTGCTTCCCATGGAAATGTACTTTTTCTTTGAAAGGATCTGGGCAAATAATTATCTCAAACATAAGTTGGAGGCAACAGTTTTCTCAAATACCTCTGCTTTTGGAAGGAGGCTGGAGAAGAATTAGCTCAACCCTCTTACTTAATACACTGACGTTCTTTGAAACTCTTTTTAAAAAGGAACAAGAAAGTAAAAAATCTGCACAGCAATGTCTCCTTTTAACCAGCCTCTTAATGGGCAATTTTAAACACTTTCAGAATTTGGAAGAATGTTTATGTCAGAAATGTGTATCATCTCAGCATCTTGGTCATTTTTAAAAGTCTTGGCCTTCCTGTTTCTTCCTCTTGTAAGGGAATTTATGCAAAAAGAAGGTGTGTAATCAACCATGTTCACGTTGCAGAGTTTATGCAGGAAGGCACGGGTTTGGGCTTTGTAATACTGACGGCTTTACACCCAGAAGAATTTTGTAATCTAGCACGCTCAATCTCCAGGGGCATAATTTTTCTCCAATTATTGCCTTGAAGTTTTATTAAGGATCAAAGGAATAGCCTTACAAAGAATGTGCCTTTGCTCTCAGCAGCACTTCTGTGGACTTGCCGCTTTCTCCAGCATGCATGTCCACCTGGAAAGACCGACGTGTTGGATTCCTTATTGGATGGTTTTACTGGAGGAAGACTTAGGGCTTTAGTTTAGGAATTCGAAGACATCTCTTAGACCACCCTTCACAGTATCACAGGTTTTGCCTCCTAGAGCATTGTAAAGTAGAAACACCAAGGAATAGAAAACATTTGTGGGAATAATGGATCCATGCAAAAATACCTCAAAGAGCAAAATTTGGCTTGGTACCAAGCAGAGGAGTGAAAACTCAAAGTACTGAGCTTCCAGAAGCTTCCTGGAGAGGAGCTATTCCTTGGCAGTGATGCCAGTGCCCTGGTGAGAAGCAAAATTGTTGGCCAGACCTTGTAAGTGGTTACTCAAACCCAGACGCAGGAGATCATGGAGAAAGAAACTCTAAGATGGCCAAGGTTGCGGTGAGCCGAGATCGTGCCATTGCACTCCAGCCTGGGTAACAAGAGCAAAACTCTGTCTCAAANAAAAAGATGGCCAAGCTTTTTCACTCTCCTCCTCCAGATGTTTCTCAGCAGGTAGATGTGACCTCTTAGGAAATTTGACCATTTTGGTACTGGAAAGAAATCAAAACAATGAAAGAACCTCGAAAAGCTGTTACATTGCTAAATGTACATTATGGGAATGCTTTTTTCCTCGGCCTTATCCTGGCCTGGCTCTAATTATCTACAGAGACATCTGATTAACTCCAAATGACATGGTCTATGTGTGAAGCTCATGGGGATGGCTTCTGGAAGAAACAGTTCAGGGACCATATCACATTTCATTAGTTGGGTCCCCCTTTGCATGATACTATCCAGTTTGGTTGAGAAATAAAGGACATTTTGTCTTTCCCTTCCCTCTCTTCCTTCTGCAAAAACTTTAGTCACTGATAGTTGGCCAGGGGTCTCAATGGATAGAGGAGAGTTAGGAGGGAACAGTGAGGGCTGGGAGATGATGCTAGGTGTTATTTTCCTTCTCACCTGAGCCTTACCTAAACAATGGACCAGACAGAGAATGGGTGTTAAGCAGTTATGCTGTTTCTCTCTGTTTATCCAAATGCTCTATGTTTTTCATATGCCGGGTGAAGGATAACCCATTTCTGCTGGATGCAGTTGTTCACGCCTGAAATCCCAGCACTTTGGAAGGCTAAGGCGGGCAGACCACGAGGTCAGGAGTTCGAGACCAGTCTGACTAACATGGTAAAATCCTGTCTCTACTACAAATACAAAAATTAGCCAGGAGTGGTGGTGTGCACCTGTAATCCCAGCTGCTTGGGAGGCTGAGGCAGGAGAATCACTAGAACCCAGGAGGCAGAGGTTGTAGTGAATAGAGATTGCGCCACTGCACTCCAGCCTGTGCGACAGCTAAACTCCATCTCAAAAAAAAAAAAAAAAAAAAAAAAGAAGCCCATTTCTACTACTAATTTTCTGTCCTTTCTCTGAATATGTGTAGGAATTACAGTCTTTACCATGCAGCTTAACACACATTTTACATCTATCTATTGGCTACTACTTAATTATATCCAATGTTCTGTCTCCACCTTGCAATAGGCTATTGGGGCCCAGACTTTTTGGACACCTTCATATCTCCACATTGCCAGGACAGGGCTTAGCCACAGATATTTACTGACCACCTGACAGTTCTGTTACTGACACATTCATCTCTGTTACTGACACATTCATCTCATCAAAATCTGGTTTCAAAGCTTAGCGAATTCTGGGCAATTTTGACAGCAGAGCTGCAGGACAGGATTTCAGTTGTTTGTTGCCATTTATTGGTGAACTGGGCAATCAATCCAAATTAAAAATTCTCCAATCAGATTAGTTCATTTTTAATCATCTGGAGTCTGGCTGGGTTTGTTCTGTGTGGGAGCCAGTGAGACCCAACTGTTTCATTGACTTCCTTTGTATACTCTTGACGAAAGTCTTTTCATCCTCGCCCACCTCATGCCTTCAAACTGTGAGTCAAGCTGCATTTCATGGAGGTTTTTTCCTCCTTCCTCCCCATGGTTACATCTTAGTTGCCATTTTTTCTTACACCCCTTTTGTTAGGTGTTAGGGCTTCAGTCCTGCTGCTTCCCTTTGGCAGGGCTGGGAGGGGTGTGTGTGCATGTACACGCCTGCATCTGTGTGTCTCTCTCTCTCTCTGTGTGTGTGTGTGTGTGTGTGTGTGTGTGTGTGACTTTTTGCATGCACATCTGACTTTGCGTGTGCACTCTTTCACGCACAATTGCTGGTGAGTAGTTTGAGTAACATGGCGTCCAACAAGGATCTTGGGCCTCAGAAAGTGAAAAACTAACCATTTTTCATCCAGAGACTAGTTTATTTCTCACTGACATTAAGTTTGTTTAACCTGTGATACAGAATTGTGAAGGGACTCTATTTCATGAGTTTGTAAGTTATTTTCTTTTCTATGGGTTTTAGCCAGTTTGTCTTTAATGTGAAGTTTGTATTGTGTGCTCACGTATTTTGATATGTTTTGCTTCTTGGGGTCATACTTAGGGTACAGAATCAACCAGATACAGATTAACCAGTGGATGTTTAGACTTTGCGAAGTACATCCTTGTCTCTAAATTCTTAAATTCCAGCACCCTGGATAAAACAGTAGGTGTGGGGAGAGACCCTCCTGAGGACAGATAGGCAGAAACATGTACACGGTGCCAATCTCCCATGGTTCCTTGCTCTTGCCAGCGTGCAACAGACATGTGTGCTCCCTGTACTGTCACTCACAGATGCGGGCCTGGATGTCCAGATGCACACTCGTGCAGCCATCACACAGGATTTGCAGTGCTGCAAGAGCTGGGGTTGTGAAACGCTCTCCTTCTCTGTGCTCATGTCTTTTTTCCTCTCTCTTAGGTGGCTCCTGCAGTGGCAGATGCTATGAGAGCAGCGTGTTTTCCAGTCCTCTGTCTGACTGCAGTCCTGGGGGACAGTGTTCTGCCACCCTCCTGTCCGGGGAGTTGTTCCTCTGCCCTAGGGTCAAATGCAGACCGCTCAGGGACAATCTGGAAATACTATAGGGCAGCATGAGGAAGGTGTAAACCATGCTTCCTCTGTCTGGAAACACCACACTGACTGTGGCTTTTTTATTTTAGGGCCACAATGTCGCTCTTCTGTTTCAAAAGGATGCATATTGCCTAAGGTTCTCACATTCACCTAGATTGTAATTTTTGATATAGGCTGTGAGACACTAGATGTGTGGCGTCCCTTCTGCCACGGGTGTTGCTGGAGCTGGCAGAAGGATGGTTGACTGTTTCCACAGAAGTCTGAACGCTGCTTGAGTGTCTTACCTTCACAGGAGGACCAGGCAGAGCACAGCCATGGTACCACCCCCCAAACCACAAAAACACCCTATGATTTAGGCAAGAGGCGGTTTTGGGCATCTTGACTTCATAGGTGGATGATGAAATTGAGACAATGCCAGCTCTCTAGCCGCACGCTCTCTTGACCTGCAGGTCACCAGTACTGGTCTAGTCCGCAGCAAATTATTTCTTCCTTCCTAAAAACCCAAGCTGCTTCTTGCCATGCGGAGACAATGAGATCCTTCACCAAGGGTGAAAAAGACCAACCAAATCAAAACAAACAAGGGCTTTTTTTTTTTTAACACTTTTCTTAGGAAGTCATTAAAGAATTATTGAGCTGATTAATGTGGGTGGAAAATATTTAAGTGTGGTCATTGTTTAGGCTGGCCAGTTTGATTGTATTAGCGATTCACTTACAAAGCTGCTGTAGTGTTCCTTCCAAGCGTCCTCTCATCCTCGGGGTGACTGATCAGTGGATCCGAGCTCAGTGATGACAAGGGTCCTGCAGTGTTTCGAGGGGCTGTACTGGGAGCAGAGAGTGCAGGGGTGGGAAGAGATGGGTCAATGCAGACCTCCCCACCCAGGCTGAGATTCAGTCTTGCCCTCTGTTGGCAAAGATGGTGATGACCTATGGAATTTGGAAGCTGAAGGGGAAAAAAAGGGATGGGGCTCAGGCAGAAGGCAAAGTGAAAAGGAGCAAGCAGCATCTGTTTCTATAGGGCTCCGAGAGGCTCATGTTAGCAGATCCTTTTTCTGGCAGATGCTGTGAGCAGCCTGCGGAGGAAGAGCCTTTCAGACAGCTAATGACAGGTTCCTTCTCCCTGGCGCGGCCACCTCCCCTCCTCAGCGGGTGGAGATGGGGAACCTGTCCGTCGGTCGGCCTCAGGGTGACCTCTCTCCCGACAGTCCCCTGCACTGGCCCGTCTCCTCTGAGAGCAGGCACAGCACAGCACAGCACACGTTCTGCGGCCCAGGTTTTTTCTCTCCCTGAGAGCTGCTCATTGTGACGTGGACTAAATCTTGGCCATCTTCCTCTTCCTCCCCCTTTGTCTTTTCTTAGAACTTCTGTTCCAGTTTTGTTTGTGCTTGCCTAAGATGCAGGGGACGTGGAGTGACTCTATCGGGTGGTGTGTGTGTGTGTGTGTGTGTGTGTGTGTGTGTGTGATGTATGTGTGTGTGTGTGTGTGTTAGGTACTGCCCAGCACCAGTGGCAGGCAGGCCGTGCCCTTCCTCTCCAGAACCTTTAGCCCATTTCTGCTCCCCACTATTTCCCTGGGGTCCCAAGTCTTGCAAAGGCTGCTCGGGGCAGGGCAGGTGGAGCTGGAACTGCATGGGTCACTGCAGCTTCCCAGTCGGCATGCTCCATCACTGCCATGAGGCCCAACTCTCTGAACACACACTGCAGACCAGTGTGTGTTCTGCAGTGAGGGAAGGGCAACTCCTTCTTGTATCATTTCATACTCTCCGTGGCTCTTAGAGACATGATTGTCCCAATTTGACAGCAGGGGAAACCGAGGTCAGAGAGACTGAGTAGATAGTTCAGCCTGGTTAGGTAGGTAGTTTGAGTAGCAGCCAGAATTAGCACCCAGATGTGCTGGTGCCTAATTCTGTGTTTCTTCTTCATAAAGCTGGATAGCAGGGAGACTAATGTGGAAGGATCCCTTGAGCCCAGGAGTTCAAGACCAGCCCATCTGAAAAAAAGCAAGACCCCATCTCAAA
>NW_016107487.1:107016-116368 GCF_001604975.1 Cebus imitator | reverse complement strand
AGCAAGGAAAAGGTAGGGGGCAAAAGTAAGTAAAGGAGAAAGAGAAACAGCAATGGGAAAGAGAGAAGGGAGGTGGTAGAATTGAGGAGGGATTTAGGAACCGGGAAGGGACACTCTTCTCTCTGACTCCAAGGGTTACGGTGAGAAAGAAATGCAGTAAACACTGTATATCTACCTCCTAGGTAATGCACATGTTATCAGCTTGCCCTGATAGTCACCGATCACTTTCACTAGTCAGCTGATCATCTCCTGGGCACTCTGCCTGATCCTAGGCTTTTTGGGAACCCTTGAGACTGAGCTTGTGGCCTACACTGGACATCTGTGCTTGGAGAAGTTAAGTGACAGCTGCTTATTGAAGAAATGCGAGCTGAGTATCTGTCACATGCTCAGCACCACTGAGGATGAAGTTGTAGGTTCTGAGGAACGGGCCCTGCATGGGGAAGGTGGTCAGGGGGTTTATCTCGGGGAGGAAGAGCAGGGGCTGAAGAGGACACAGTGTCTCCTCCATTCTTAGCATGGAAAGGCATGCTACCTGAACCCCGAGACTGTGTGCTGCACCCGTGACACCCTAGTGAGCCCCTGTTTGTCATTGTTGAGGTGTTTAGGCTGACCCGAATGGAGTGGTGGTGGCAGGTGGCTGGGCTGGGTATGACTGGGAAGGCTTTCTGGGAGAGGAGCCCTGTCCTGCCCTGGAAGGCAAGAGTCCTACCTAATAACTTCCTTCTAGCTCCTCTGCCCTTTCCCCTTCTGGATTCCTTAGGCACTAGCTACATAGCCCCTCTGAGGGGCTTTTGAGCAGGACCTCTTAGGGTGGGTGTTAGAAGGTCATAAACTCAAGAAGATCCATGTTGGCTCCTGGGACCCAGAGTCTTCAAACTCTGCTCTCTGATGTCGCTGTCCCCAGAAGGGTCACCCAGGCCACAGGAGGATGAGGCCTTTTGGGAGTGGTGGCTGAGGAGACCTGGATCCAGGCTTGCTTCTGGCCAGCTGTGTGACGTCAGGTGGAGGTGATGATGGCTGAGGAAGGACAGACACTCTTCGTTGTGCCGGGCCCTGTGCTGAGCATGAGGCAGGCATCAACTCATCTGCTGTTCACAGTAGCTCTGTGAGGGAGCCGCTGTCATCCTCCTTATGCAGACGAGGAAACCAAAGCTTATGGAACTTCTGGGCATCAAGAGGTAGGGTTGGGATTTATACCTGCTCTTGCTGACTCCAAAGGCGATCAGGCCACACTGCCTCCCCAGTGATTATTCCTGGGCCTCCCCTCGCACTGTATGATTGGGACTTGAATTAACTGACTGTTTGGGAGCATTCTAGGATTCCAGTGAGGGCTGTCCCCAAGTAGGCAAAGGCCTTGGCCTGGGGAAAATTGGTGCTTCCAAAATGGCAGGGAGGAGCAGAGCCAAGATGCAGAGCCTCATTTTCCCCAAAGCAGCCTGGGGGCTGCTTCTTACCTCCTTCCTCTCCTGGCCACCCAGTGTGGCCTGCCCTGCTAGGAGCCCATGAGGTATACCCTGGGGCTCCTGTACCCGGAGCTGCCAGGCCTCGGGGAAGGTGCCCTGGGCAGCTGCCTGACGCTGCCCTCCTTGCGGAGTGGGCCTTCAGCATACACCTTGGTGGAGTGATACTCCTGCTCAGTGCTGTCTGCTGTCGTCCTGTGGCTGCTGCTCTCTGCCACTCAGGTTAGAAGTAGAAATTTCCTTCTAGACCCCCGAGTCCTCCCCTCCCCCTCTGCCGCTGCTCATCTTGGGAGACCCACCCTTCGCTGGTAGGACCTCCCTTGGAGAGATGGGGGCTGGAAGAAGCCAGGGACTTAGCATCCTCGGAGTTCCAGGGTGGGGCTTGGCTGGGACACATTGGGCTGCCCACCCCTGAGGTCAAGGCCTGTGACTGGCGAGGCTCCAAGACCTCCTCTCTCTCAGCAGCTGCTTCACAGCCTCGCAGGCGGGAGGCGATCTGACACCAGCCTGGCAGGGCAGCCTCATCTCACCTTCTGCAGCTCCCCATCTTCACAGTGGAGGTGCTCCCTAAATGCGTGTTGAATGGAGTTGTGAACCCAGGACGAGGCAGAGACCCGTCAGAGGCCTGTACAGGCAATATCAGCCCAGCTTCAGAGACTGAATGCCGCTTCTTTCTCTTTTTGCCGAATTCCCTTCCCCGTGTCTCCTGTCTCCTTTGCATCGTGTGAAGCACACCATGCCTTCTTCTCCGCCCATGTGGTTATCTGCCTTGGGGAAAGCTGAATGCCAGCAGTTGGGCGGCTTTTGGTGTGACCCTACTAAGCAGGCAGTGTGTGGTGTGGGGGTTGCACTGAGAGTGTTGTTCTGAAGTCATAAGCCCAGGGAGACAGACAGGCCATGGTCTCTGAGACCTTTTGACCCTTGCCTTCTGATAGATGAATCAAGCTGATACGCCTGGTCACCCTGACTTTGGCTCTTTCCTAGAGGGACCCGCCTAGGCTGCACATCCCCAGGGCCAGCATACCCTTTCCCGAGTGCCTGGGAGCCTCGGCCCTGCTCCTCCCATTCCTGAGTTCGTCTCCAAGTCCAGGGTATCACGGTGACCCGAGGAAGCACAGTGACACGGTCCCAGAGGGTGTGGTGAAGGAAGTTGTTTTTCTTAATGGTAAACAGGATAGTAAAATGACGATAGCAGCGTAGACACTTCTTAGTTATTTACAAGTGGATTCCTCAGCATTCTGGATGATCTCCCCAAGGTGGGATTGGTTCCCAAAGCGGGCCTTGAGGAAGGAACAAAGACTTATTGAGACTGTATTATGTGTCAGGCATCGTGGCAGGGATTTGATGTAATTGCCTCTCAAACCCCATCATCCAAGTTTATATCCCATTTGCTCATAAGGAACTAAGGTTCTTGGACTTTATTAAATAAGTTGCTTGTGGTCATTTGGTTAAACATTTGGTTAAATGTCGGCCAGGCGTGGTGGCTCATGCCTGTAATCCTAGCACTTTGGGAGGCCGAGGCGAGTGGATCATGAGGTCAGGAGTTCGAGACCAGCCTGGCCAATATGGTGAAAACTTGTCTCTAAAATACAAAAATTAGCCGGGCGTGGTGGTGCACGTCTGTAGTCCTAGCTGCTCGGGAGGCTGAGGCAGGAGAATCGCTTGAACCCAGGAGGTGGAGGTTGCAGTGAGCCGAGATTGTGCCATTGTACTCCAGCCTGGGAGACAGAGGGAGACTTCTGCTCTGTGAGTATGCCCCATGTGCATGTACACGCGTGTGTATGTGGAAAGGGCACGTGGGAAGGTGGACTCTACCGCTGTCTGGCCGTCCTCATGCTTCATGCAGTACTCACAGCATTTGAGGCTCATGAAATTCTCCCACCAGCAAGAGCTTATTCATACTGCCTTTGAATTTCTGGGGCAATATTAAATCAAAGAGCCCCCAAACATTTCCACAGAGTTGTTTTCAACTTATTTTCATACCTCCCTGGAAGATGGAAAGTGGGGGCTGAAACTATTGCACACTAGGAAACTGGGTGCTAAAGAAGAGAATAAATCCAGGATTTGACCCTTGTCTTCATTTCTACTACCCTGGTCAGAGCCTCTTCCGTCTCCTACCAGGGAACTTGCAGCCACCTCCTAATTGTTCTCTTGGCTTCCACCCTGGAGCCCTCCCTGCTCTTCAGCCAATGCGATCCTCGGGTTATGTTATTTTTCTGCTCACAATCCCACAATGGGCTCTCACCATGGGTGAAAATCCTTATAACAGCCTACAAGGCAGCACATGGTCTATACCTCACCCCTGTTTCTCCGACCTCATTGTGTACTTTTCTCTCCCACCTCCTTCCACTGGCCTCCTTGTATCCCTGAGATTTACTAGGCATCCCCCTGTTGGTGTCCTGGCCATTCCCTCTGCCTGGATCGCTTCGGATCACTGAAACCCCCACTTCAAATCTTTGTTAGAATGTGCCCACAATAAGGCATGCCCTGAATATGCTACTTAAAACCGCAAAGCCCTTCCCCCGTCGTGATCTTACCCCGTGCTGTTTGGTCTTTAGCGCAGAGTATGTACTTACCACATTCTAAAATATCATATAATTTACCTGTGGAGTTGAACAGATTTATAATTCTGCCTTTCCGTAAAATTAATTAGACAATGAATTCTGTGCATAACGGGGTGAATCGAGAAGCTTCTGAGAAAAGACGACCTGATGGACGCCTTCCTTAAACTCTCCTTGGTTTCTGAGCCATCCCTTTGACATTTTTCTTGAGGTCAGGGATCAGACATCATTGCTTGAATCCCCTACGAGTTTCAGCTTTTCTGCTGATACACACTCAGTAGGCGTTGGTGGACTTGAGAGGAACTGAAACTGCCATTGCTCCTGAAGAGAACAAATAACCAGGAACTTGCAGATTAAAGGATGAAGGGAGACTTTTTTAGGGTGTCCTAATAAATGGACCAAACCCAGAATCTCACCCACATGATCTTGCAAGCTTTTGCTCAAGGGACTTTGATCTTAAGCTCAGTGTTTTTCAGTAGGTGGTCTGTGTGCAAACTTATTTGCTTTTAATCAAGACCTGCCTGTGAGAACTATTAATTCAGATGATCTAATCAAAACCACACAGGAGGCTTTAATGATGCTACTCTGCCCCTGCTCCTCCCCCTCCCTCCACCCATGACACTCTGATTCCTTTTCAAGAAGCCCAAATGTGGTTTCAGGGCCTTGGAGAAAACTGCTGGAGGAAGGCCAGCCTCATGGCCTTTTGTCATGTTGCTTCTGTTTCTTCTCTGACCAGAACTCTCTAAGCAAACTCATTCAAAGAGTCCAGAGACCATTCTTTTTTCTAGTCTGTGTATCTTGCCTCAGGGATTGACCCCAGTCTTAATATGAAAGTTAATCATTTTTCCATATAACTGAAAACCCCTTAGGAGCAGTGTGACCCAGTGAGGAGTGCAGAGTCTCATGACTTGCTGACTGACTGGCTGTGTGGGTCTGGGGCTTGTAACATAAGCACCCAGAACCTCAATTTGCTCATCTGCAAAATGGAGACTGCAATCCACAATTAATAATTCACTTGGGCCGGGCGCGGTTGCTCAAGCCTGTAATCCCAGCACTTTGGGAGGCCGAGGCGGGTGGATCACGAGGTCAAGAGATCAAGACCGTCCTGGTCAACATGGTGAAACCCCGTCTCTACTAAAAATACAAAAAATTAGCTGGGCATGGTGGCGCGTGCCTGTAATCCCAGCGACTCAGGAGGCTGAGGCAGGAGAATTGCCTGAACCCAGGAGGTGGAGGTTGCGGTGAGCCGAGATCGCGCCATTGCACTCCAGCCTGGGTAACAAGAGCGAAACTCCGTCTCAAAAAAAAAAAAAAAAAAAAAAAAAATTCACTTGACAGTTAGAATATGTATTACAAAGCAAAGCATAGGGTGTTACAAGCGCATGAAGCAATGGGACTAACCCCTTTGAAAGGGGCAGAGCGGGAGTGGGAGCTGCCAGGGAAAACTTTCTTGAGAAGGTAGGTCTGAGTTGGGTGTTGACAGAGGGTACGTTTTAAGTAGGCCGAGTCAGAACCTGGGTTCCTTTTCCTTTATCTTCATGGACCAGCTTGGTCTCCTGGGGAAATGTGAGAGAAGTGTTCTGGAGAAGCATGGTGGTTTAGAGCCACTGTGGACTTCAGAGCACATTACGTAACCCACCCTCTCTGCCCACACTCTCCTCAGTATTGTCAATGAAGACAGTGGTGCCCAAGAGCTAATGTGTCTTCTCCAGATCCCTCAGCTGATGAGCAGCAGAACTGGGACTAGAAGACATAGCTACCTTTGTCCCTATTATGTGCCAGACATATGTCTAGCACCCTGCATGCTTGATATTGAATCTGCACTAGCAACTCTATGCAGTATGTATTTTTATTTTTTTATTTTTTAAAGAAAAAGAAAGAAGAAGAAGAAAAAAAGAATGAAGGAGAGGAAGAAAGAGGAAGAGGAAAAGGGAGAGAGAACGGGAGTGTTGCTTTATTGCCCAGGCTAGAATGCAGTCTAAAAATGGGTATTGAAAACCTCTTTTATGCCAATAATTGTGCTTATTAATAATGGAGACAGGAAAAAATGAGGGAAGAAAATAACAAACAAGCAGCCAACCAACATTTCATTTAAACCTGTGAGTAGGTGTGATGTGGTACTGATGAGAGTGTATATTTTGTGTATTTGAAATGGAGAGTTCTATAAATGTTAATTAAGTTTACTTGTTCCGGATCTGAGTTCAAGTCCTGGATATCGTTGTTAATTTTCTGTCTTGTTGATCTGTCTAATATTGATGTTGAAGTCTCCCATTATTATTGTGTGGGAGTCTAAGTCTCTTTATAAGTCTTATATATCTGGGTATTCCTGTATTGGGTGCGTATAGATTTAGGATCATTAGCTCTTCTTGTTGCATTGATCCTTTTACCATTATGTAATGTCCTTCTTTGCCTCTTTTGATCTTTGTTGATTTAAAGTCTATTTTATCAGAGGTGCGAATTGCAACTCCTGCTTTTTATTTATTTATTTATTTATTTTTGTTCTCCATTTGGTTGGTAAATCTTTCTCCATCCCTTTGTTTTGAGTCTTTACGTACCCTTGCATGTGAGATGGGTCTGGCTGTGTCTTTTGATTGGGGGATTAGTTCAACACAGACGCCACACCAAAGGTTCTTGAGATGGCACAGAATGTAGGCCCCAGGGACTCGAGGTCATTTTTCAGCATGGGAATACTTGGCGCTGCGTCTGTATCACCGGATGAACAATGCTGTGCAGAGAAAACACAGAGGACCAGAGAGTGGACTTTGGGAGGAGCAAGTCAGCTTATCTCTTGGGTTTCATGTTCCTCATTGGGAGCATTGAGGAAGAGTAAGGGTGGGAGAGGTGGGTTAGCAAATGTTTTCCCAAGTCCTTGGGAGTGGTGGGTGGGGTTTAAGCCTGTTGCTGATGGCTTTGCCACCAGGTGGCAAAGTTCAGACTTTGTCTAGAAGTGGGGAACCGTGAGAGGTCTTGAGCAGTGGGACATGAAGAAGAAACTATTGCTTTGGGAAGCTGGATCCCAGGCTTTTATCTTTCAGTTTTGTTTCTCTGGAGACCGATATCCCAAGAGAACATGCCTGGCTGCTTAGATCCATGGAGTTTGTGCTCTGGGAGACCCTGACAGTCATCATTTTGACTGATCACATTAATGCTACTTTTCAAGTGTGAAAGGTTGAGTCAAGGTTTGGACTTCTGGCAGGTTCTCGCCTCCAGCTGGTGTTTCCCTCTTTAACATGGTTCCACTACTTTCACTTAGCGTCCCTACTCCACCTACATCCTCTCCTCTACACAGACCCCAAGGGCTTCTCAGTGGGGTTTCATCCTTGGTTCTAGCGGATGTTCCTCTAAGTTGGTGCATTTTCTCAAGCCAACATCTATTCCACTATCATGAGGAAATTAATAGAGAAACTTCCTCCTTTGTATCGTCAATTTCAGATGATGTAGGTTTCCATCGGATGGCCCACCCCGCCATTTGCATAACAGCAAGTAAACCATACTGCCACCTAGTGGGAGCTCAAGGTGTGACCTTCGGAGCTCCTCCTCCTGACCCCGGGACATTATTTCTATTACTGTTAATATTTAAACTAATGGGCAGTTCTGAGCTCAGTGCTCTTCCTAATGGGTGGACCCAAGTGGATTTTCACATCTTCTTCCCATTCTCTTAAAACTTGTAGTTGCAAGTGTCAGAAAAGCTGTTTTGTGTACACAAGCAGAACGTTTGAAACAGGCATAGGGAGCTTTACCTACTTTACTTTGACTTTTGCTCTCAGCAGTCCAGGTAGGTTTTATACATGAGGAAACCCAGGCCCAGTAAGATTCAGTAACTTGGAACTTTACTGAGCACCTAATGTGCCCAACTACGCCCTGGACTACTTAGGTAGTATGGGGATTGCGGCCTGTTTTCCTCCAAGAATGCACAATCCAGACAAGTGGCAAGGCGTGGTTAGCTCCCGGCCAGCGTGCAGAGAGGAGAGACCCTCATGCGTTGCAGTAGTGCAGCAAGACTGCTTGTGTGGAAGAGGTGGGTCTGGAGCTGGGATTTGAAAGGTGGCATGGTTATTGCCAATCGAAAGGCGGCATGGGAAGACAATGTTTGGCGGATGAAGCCACACAGGAGGCGCTAGTAATGGGGATATCTGCAGGGAGGAAAGACCTGCTGGTCCTGGGCTGTGCCAGGTGGTGTGGGTTGAGGGTCTGGGATAGAGAGCTTGCCAGAGCTAGGTTGGGAGCGCCAAGGAGTCACTGCGACTACTTCCTTGCTGCATTCATGAACTGAGAAGTAAGTCTTATTTGATGGACGAAATTTAAACAATGCAGAAGTATATTAAAGTTAAAAAAAATAAAAGAAAATCTCCCAACAGGCCCATTCTCCCCCGGAAAACATGATTAATAGTTAAACGTTTGAGGTATATGCTTTCAGAAGATTTTCTTTGCCTGTAAAACTATATACATACATGTCTATTCATGTATATAAAAATACATGCATATGTAGTGTGATTTATTTTAAATAGGATTGTATGTTAACAACTACTATTTTATAATTTGTCATAAAAATTTCAAAAATAGGCCGGGTGTGGTGACTCATGTCTGTAATCCCAGCACTTTGGGAGGCCGAGTTGGGCAGATCATGAAGTCGGGAGATCGAGACCATCCTGGCCAACAGGGTGAAACCCCGTGGGCGTGGTGGTGTGTGCCTGTGATCCCAGCTACTCTGGAGACTGAGGCAGGAGAATCGCTTGAACCCAGGAGGCGAGGTTGCAGTGAGCCAAGATCGTGCCACTGCACTGCAGCCTGGGTGACAGTGACACTCTTAAAAAAAAAAATTAAAAAATATATCACAGTCATCTTTTAACTTAAAAAAACCCTTTACTATGGAAAATTTTAAACATATGCAAAAATAGAGCAGAATAATAAATCTACTCCCCCAGCTTCAACATTTATCAACACACAGTCAATTTTGCTTTCTCGCTACCTTTCTCCACAGGTTCTCTCCAAATGGATTATTTTATATAAAGCTCCAGACATTGTATATTGCCTCTGTAAATATACCTGTATCTATCTAAAAAGATAAGGACAGTTTTAAAACATATATAACCATAGTGCCATTACCACATTAAAGAAGCATGTATTCTTTCATATCATCAAATAGCCAATCAGCATTCAAATTTCTCCACTTGTCTCATAAACTTTCAACAGCTGATGTGCTTGAATGATGATTCAAATAAGGTCTAGATGTTGCATTTGATTGATTTTTTTGCCTCATTCCATTCATAGGTTTCGACTCCCTCCTTTTTCTTTCTTTCTTTTTCTTTTTTCTTTTTTTTTTTTTTTTTT